>NC_080595.1:97330091-97644555 GCF_027887145.1 Ammospiza caudacuta | reverse complement strand
AATAATGCCTGCTGAAAGATGAGATAAAAGATGTCTGTTTTCTAGGCTCCAGTCTGGTTAAAGAAGGATGTAATCCACAAGGTGATTGTTCTCTCAGTTGTGGTCTCTTGTAGTTTTCTGGCAGCCTTAATTTTGCTTGTTTTTCACAAATTTGCATTTGGAGTTGTGCAGCCCTGTGGTTACAAAAGGAAACTGGGTAATGTACACCATTCCTCAGGGATTCCTTATTCACTTTTGAGAGTAATTGCTAGCCACAGCCTAGATTCAAACAGACAGCCTGTTTCTTTGCTAGTGTATATTTTCCCATTTGTTTGTTTGTTTTTTCCCTTAGTTTTTTCTTTTTTCCCCTGTGAGATTCATAGTTTATATACCTGGGGGAGAGTAAGCAGTGCTATTTGCAATGCTTGATGCTTAAAAAGATAGATAAGCTACGTTCATACATTAATATATATGAACAGAAGATTATCTGGATTTAAAAGTATCCAATTTCTAGTAAATGAGACAGACTTTACTTACCTGCCTTTTTTGGTTTTTGTCTTCCCTTCTTTCTTAGCTGTTAATGCTTATTAGTCATGTAACTCTCTAGAGTTCTTTGGGGTATGACTCTACCCAAACAATCATCAGGTAAGTAATTCAGCAGTGGCAGGAAAGAAAACTATTGCAATTTTTAAAATAAAAGATTCTTGTATGTCTGCAGCAATAGAGCTGAAAGTACAGTGTAAATAGATGATTTATTTTAATAGAATAGTCAAATCCACATCGTACATCTGTCCATTTGCACAGGGTGATAGTTATAGATGATACTTAAAGTTCCATTTTCAGGACCAGGCTCTCTTACTGTAAGCTGGCTGGATAAGGGTAATGGGAACCAGACTAGTTTGACTCAGCTGAGTATTTATTCCCCATAAGCTGTGAGGATCCACTTAGAGGAAAAGCATCGTGCTCTGGCCAGGATGAGCTTCCTGCCTGCAGAGTCTGTGTAGAGTGGCCTAAACACCAGAGATTAAAGCATGTTGGATTTCCTCAGTGGTGTACCTTAGGGAAATTTATCAACTATTTACACAAAACTGTGTCTGTTTAGAACTGTATTCTAAGTTTAGGAACTTAGTTTACTTTTGCACATATACTGATGTCAACTACATATACTATAACTGAGGATACCAATGTTGTCTCACAGCAGTAGTTTGCAAACTGTTAGCAAACCTCTACCCCATTGTCTTCCAGATGTAACTCTGTAAAACAAGCTCTGTGACAGTGCCTGTTTACCTCAGGCTTCTTCTTCCTAACTTAAATTTTGAAAAACTATCCTGTTTTCCATATTTTTATGTGTATGTTAGAAATGCAGTGGTGACCTGGACAGGGACATTATTATACATTGGACCAAACCTATGACATTAATTCTAGGAACTCTCAGGAATTCCTTTGTTTGGAATTTCAAGGATCATAGAATGGTTTGGGTTGGAAGGCACCTTAAAAGTCATCTAATTCCTACTTGGCTGCTGTGCAAAAGGACACCTCCCTCTAGACCAGCTCAGAGACCCATCCAACCTGGCCTTGATGAATGCACTGTTTATGTAACAGACAGACAATAATAATTATTTTAGTTCTAGAGAGCTTCATATTTGCATGTTCAGGCCAGGAAATTTATTTCATACTATACATCAGTAGTATTGCAGATAGTGTATCAATTCTGTAATACAAAAAAGTCAGACAGGCTAACCCCAAAAGAGCACTATTATGAGATGGCACGTTTCTCACAGAAAATGGCACTAAGTAGGTCATAAATTGTACTGGAATGCAAACAAATGGAGTATGCTTTTTACTTAAATGCTCTTCAGTCCTGAAACTTAAACTGCTTTGTAAACAATATTGTAATAATATCTCCATGTTACAAAAGGGCATTAAAAGGCCGTGAGAATTTGCACAGCTTCCTCCCATCCTATAAAACCACTGAGATTTCTAGCCTTCAAACAAAATTTGTATTGCAAATGAATATTTAGGTTCCAGGTTCAAGAAGATATTTTTAAGCAAATGTCTGTAACAATATGTTGAATGTGTTTGTATGGACAGCTTATGATGCAACATTTAATTAAAAAGTCATAGAGCTTTTTAAATGGTTTTCCTTTTGTGGAAGTCAGGTCTTTGTTTTGCAAGGACTGTTCTGTGGATGAATTTATTACCTCATGTTTGGTTCTACACCTTACTGTACAGTCTTTTTGTGAGTTTTTCATTCTGCTCTGTTACTCTCCATCTTTCATACCTGGTTAATGAACTTGAATGCCGTACAGTTAGCCTGATTTCTAGCTTGCTTTCTCACTTGCATCCCAGTGTCTTGGTTGTCTGTGTAGAGCAGCTAAGTTTGTGGAGTCAGTGGAAGTTCCCTGTTTCCTAGGAACATTGTTGAATTCAAATAATTTCTTGAAATTTTTTTCAGGCCAGTAAGATGCTTG
This sequence comes from Ammospiza caudacuta, assembly GCF_027887145.1. Taxonomy (NCBI): domain Eukaryota; kingdom Metazoa; phylum Chordata; class Aves; order Passeriformes; family Passerellidae; genus Ammospiza; species Ammospiza caudacuta. The sequence goes on along the minus strand of NC_080595.1, from coordinate 97,642,105 downwards.
GCGGGTGAACTTGGCTTCGCTCTTATTTTGTCCAGTCAGAGTTGCTCCATATCATTATCTCCATATTGCAAGTTAAGTGCTGGAGTTCAGGGAAAGAAGTTAAAAGCATTTTAGTTTAACTAAGCTAAACTACTCTAAACTGGAGAAATTCATGCTTCAGCTACTCTCACTTGTGAGCATTGGAAGTAAGCTTAGAAAGATGCTTGCTGTTTACTTGGCTACTTGAGAGAAACCAGTTTTGTGGTTAGAACTGTTTGCTTAGACTGAAATTCTATTGACTTAAGATTTATCTGAAGCCAATGTTGAAGAAAGTGTTTAATTCTGTCTTCCAGTTTCTTGCTCTATTCTTTACAGAAGTGGAGTGCTTTTAACTGTACTTGTATAGAGCTGTTGTTTGATTGCACTGGGTTTGGAAACTCTGGCAAATTTGACCCTAAACATCTCAAACTGGGCACCTGAAAATAAGGATGTAGCTAATGATTTCTATTTGTAAGTATTGAGCTAATGATAAGTATTTGTAAGTAACTTGCCAAATGGATAATTTTCCTATAGCAATATATCATGTGCTCGTGTTTGAAAACCATTACTTAAGATGATTTAAAAAGTGATACTTTTTTTAAAATAACATTCTCATTAACAATATGAATCATACAGCTCATAGTTGTCTTTACTGTGAAATTTGAAGTTCCCTAAACTGTTAAGTTCCCCAACAGACTTAGCATCTGTGGCAAGAAGTAGTACCTGAAGAAAGTGCGATCACAGAAGGGGAGTAAATTACGACTCCTTATACAGTCAGAAAATTTTTCGACGCTTTCTATCTTCTTAGTGCTTATGTTTGTCTTACTTAATATGTGTTTTGTATTGTGCACACTTTGGTTTTTCTGACTTCCATTGTCAGTCCATGCGATGGTCACTCCTAGAACTAATGCTACAGTTCTCATTTTTGTTTCTCCATAAGCAGTCATAGTGTGTTGTCATTTTCCTGCTTACCTAGATGAAGACATGTGAGGGGAGAACTTGTTTTGGTGGTTTTTACAGATTTTACCCAAGCATCACTTGCCCCTTGCTGTTTTCCCTCCTTACAAACCCCTGATGAGATCCCTTGTATACTGGTTCTCCTCCCAGTCTTTCTTGGCTCTTACATCTGTTAATCTTTTATCATGTCTCTAAGCTCTATTCTTCTATCTACACTCTAAAAAAAAAAAAAAGGCCACTGCTATCTTTTTCCCTCTGTGATCCTGTGTTGCCAACTTCATCAGCAGAGAAGCTGAGGAAGTATGGGCTGGATGAGCAGCCAGTGAGATGTATTAAGGGCTGAATATCTGGACCTGGAGGTGTGATCTATGGTACGGTATCTAGCTGGAGGCTGGTAACAAACTGGCCAGAGGCAATGGACACAAACTCAAACAGAAAAGGTTTTCTCTGAGCATCAGGAAACACTTTTTTACCCTGAAGGTGACCAAGCACCGGCATGGGTTGCCCCAAGAGGCTGTGGAATCTCCATCCTTGGAGATACTCAGAAGCTGTCTGACATGGTCCTGGGCAGCTGGCTCTAAGGATCCCTGTTTGAGCAGGGGATTACCAGGTAACCTCCAGAGGCCCCTTCCAACCCCAGCCACTCTGTTATTCTGTGAGTTTGCTCTGAGTTCCTGCACTTGGTGTGACGAACGTGGTTGATGCTGCAGAGGAAATACCGGGCACTGCTGCTGCAGGAGTGCTGCAGTTCCAGGTGTGCTATTCTGAGAATGAAGCTACAGGGGTCAAGGCCAGGCCACATCTGATGCTCATCAGAAGTTCACATCTTCACAAAATCTGGTTATCTTTCAAGACTTGGCAAAAGGCACAACTCTGGCATAAAACACAACCTGCTTGCAAAATTTAAAACTATGCAACAAGTCTCTGGGCAACTTTATTAGAAAGTATAAACCATGTTACTGTTCTTTAACTGAGTAGAAGCATTTTAGCTGGCATTCAATTTGCAGCAAATACCTAATTTGGAAAACTTTAAACTGGGCAGCCAAAGGTTAGTGAAGGTATTATAAGCAACTGAAAGCAAAATGCAGCAGGTTTTGATACCTGCTATTTTTCTGCAATAATTTGAGTAGTGGTGCAATTCCTAGAAATGTTTGTGAACAGATAGGGGCTTCAGATTATTAGCAAATTTAGTAACTGAGTCAGAACTGGGCAATTTGGCAGTCTCTGGGCCAAATAAGCATGCCAGGAGAGAACACCATGCTACAGTGAGTGTTTAACTTCTCAGTGAAGTTTGCCTTATCTTGCACTTAGTCCTACCACAAGGGGTTGAAGAGCTGGTGGTGGAATTTAAGTGTGGGTGTAAAACCCAGCTCAAGGGCTGCTCACCACCAGGAAAGCACTCAGGGTGAGGGTTAGATAATCTAGTTATTATACATATGGGAAGGGTATGGGGAAGCAACTTGAGTCTGTCTGTGCTTTTGGTACCATTCAAGTGCATGTGTAACTGTGCTGCGAATGGATAGAGAGAGCTGAAACAATGTGCTGCTTTGGCAGCCTATTTTTCTGGCAAAAGTGTATTATTCCTTCATACAGTAATTGGGGGTCCCCCAGCAAGCTTGTTAAGTGGTTTGCCCAGATGGATAGCATCAACAGAGTTCACATCTTTGAGAGTGGATTTATTCAACAAGCAATGTAAATGAAACTCTCTCTGTTCTGTATAATAACCCTACAGTGATAAGTGAAGGCTAGACAGGAGGGTGGTGCCTGCAAGAGCTTTGCATTCCTACCTTAGTAGCGTTAACTATCTTCAGCATTTTTCTCATGCGTGTTTTTTTCTTTTCTTGCTTCTTACATCAATATGAAGCTTAGGAGAGCTACAGCTGGACCCCCATATTTTGTGAATTAGGTGATTGCCAGACCTCCTCTGGTCCCTGCCCAAAGGTGTGTTAGAATTTCAAGGGGATTACTTACTCCTCTTAATCTCTTCTTTCCCAAAACTAGCTCAAAAACTAAAGCGAAAAATGCCTAAAATGAACAGTCTGAAATGGGATGGAAAAAAAGTCTTCAAGGTATGTTTAACAGGCCATAATTGTTCAGGAACACACTATAAGAACACTGGTTTTTACAGTAAGATTTACAAATTAATTAGTAACCCTACAGAATTCCCTTTGCTAAGAAGTATGAGAAGCTGTCAGTACCCTGATCTCAGTACTGAATCCACTCTGAAGTTCATTTAACTGCAGGTGAGTAGCCCTGCTCCACGAAGGAAGGACAGCTCTATTCCTGACATTTACAGGTCACCTATTTACTGCAGGCTACTTTTGGTTTTCAGCTGAGCCTGTGGTTATTTCATTGGCAGCTGCTGTTCATCGCTGAAAAGGAATTCCATGTAGGTGATCACAGAGTGCATCGAGGGGGAGTAGGGGCAGGAAACAAAAATTTAAAAAAGCCAATTCTGTGGTAATTGCTATTGTGTGTCATCTGAGTTGCTTTTCCCGGGTTCTCTTTCCTCCACCAGAGCTCCTCCCTGTCCTCCAGATGATATATCTAAACCAGGGGGGTCCATTCTCCCTTTAAATATGCATGAGAGTGGGCCCATGATATCTTTGCCAAAGAGAAGCTTCAGCAGAAACAAAGGAAAATTCTTTCCCCAGAGACATGGGGCGTGTTCTACCAGGAATGGAATCCATCTGTCTTCAAACACTGGGATGGCTCCAGGAATATCGTCCAGCTACCCTGGGGTACTGTAATCTCATTTTCCTGTCCTCACCATTTGTGTTTATAGAATGGATTCACTCACAAAAGTAAAACAAAAAGCAGTGGACTTCTGAAGGATTGCAAGTTCACAAGTCAGGGATTCCCCTTACCTCCTTTCATGCTATTATTTATGCAAGCCTTGTTCTCTGGAGCTACCCACAATTCAAAATAATCTATTTGTTTAATTGAATTATCCTTTAAGAAGAGGAAATTGAAAAATGGGGCCAGTCCAAGAGACTTACTCTCAGTCAAAAAACAGCTTCAGAAACCAGTCACACATTGCTAGGGGTGAAAATGCAAAACCATCGATCTTCCTAAACTAACATGTTGTCAAAGAAAAAACTACTCACGAATTGAAATGAAACAGAAAGACTTTAAATAGGAACTCTTTCCTTAAAACATAATGTCTAAAATTTTTTGTAACTTGTATGAAGCTGTTGAAATAGAGAAGGCCTGTGGAAAAGTTAGAATATTAAAAAATATGCAGGCATAGTCAAAATAGATGTTTATATAAACTCTGCCAGCAAGAGGGAAAAAAAAGGATAATTTCACTACTGTCAAAATTGGAGAATTATGTATGTGCACATAACATTAAGTAAAAAGGAGCACATCAAATAAGACTTACACATTTCTTTCCAGTAAATAATTTACATGATAAGGAAATGAATGATGCTTATCTAGAGTAAGCCTGCTTGGAAAGAAACTAAAGATTGATCCTGGAAGGAACGTCATCTACTACTGCTAAAATCCCAGCAAATTTTCTTGTTCTTTCTCTGAACATAAGCTGCTCAACCTTGAGCCAAGTTAGAAAGGTTCTTTTGCAAACATATGAACAAGCTATTCTTTATCCAGACAAATAATAGATAAATTGTGCTGGCAGCTTCAGCAGCCACATTTGCAAACCCTGCATGGGTAAGTCCAAAATTGTTCTATAACCAGTGACTTTAGTTTTTATCAGAAACTGACTGTAAAATTATAAAATAATTTTTGGAGAGTATCTAAGTGCTAAATCAGCATACTCAGCTGTTAGGAAACGCCAAGAGTTGCTGCTGGCAGGCTGTGAGGAGTTTTACCATGACCACTTTACACAGATACAGTGTCATTACATCACACATGAACACTCAGAGTATGCCAACAAAACAGTGTAAAGCAAATGAACTTCTGGCCTCACATTAAGTCATCAGCTGGGACTTCAGTCAGTGCCCATGGACGTTTTTACAGGCAGAACTTTACCCATTACCTGTGATATGTAAAACAGTTGTAGCTGTGTGGAATCCACAGGGAAAACTAGCTAATATCAACGTGGTTCAAACATAAGCATTCCACCTGGAGAGATGCATACAGTAAAGGCTTGAAATCAAGTAAACATGACAACCTGGATTGAGGTTAAAATGTTCCATTTTAATATCTGGGTGAATGAAGACACCTTGGACATCTGAAATATATTGTCAGCTCTTTGCGGCTGGGCAACAAGAGATGCATGTGCACGTCCAACATCAAAATGTCCTGCTGCCTTGTATTGTTGATCTTTCTGCCTTTGGAATGCTTGTGGAATTCCTGGTAGGCCATCCAGAACATGGAGTTTGTGCATTGAAGAAGGTGCTTGTACAGCTCTGGTATTACTGTGACTTGAGTGGGTCGCAGCTGGTGATAGAGAGACGGTGAATCTTGTTTTTTGATTAGAAGGCTTGATTTATTAATATATGATATAATACATTATAGTTATACTAATAAGAATATAGAGAGAGGTTTGCAGAGCTGCTAGCTAAGCTAAGAATAGATAGAAAAGAATCTACAACAAAGTTGTGTCTAGGGACTCAGTCTCCTAGCTTGCACTGATGATTGGCCCTTAATTATAAACATAGAAAATGAGCTAATCAAGGTGAATCTTGTTACATTCCACAGCAGCTGATAATAATTGTTTACCTTCTCTTCGGGGGCCTCTGGCCTCCCGAAGACACAGAAATCTGAAAGAAAAGGATTTCTGTGGAGAAATGTCTGCGACACTCTGGTTCCTCACAAGAGACTCTGTGGCTGTGGTATGTTCAGTGTGAGCCTGTCCCGAGTTGGGCAGTGCTGACCAGCACCTCTGTGAATTGCACTTGGCAGGGCAGGCTCCTCCACTGCTGTTTGCCCTGCCTGGTGCACAGAGGTGCGGGAGGAGCAGGGTGGTGCTAAAGGCACTCTGCCCTCCCTCCCAGCCTCAAGCTGCATCTGCTCCTCACACAGCTATTAAACAAAGACTGCTGGGCAGCTCCAACCCATCCGCACTGTTCCTGGTGTTCTGAAAGACTGAAATTACAGAGGTTCATCCAATTTTCCTAGCAATGAAACTGGAAATGCTCCTTACATACAATGAGTACAGTTTTTTTACAGCAAAACATATTTTGCTTTATTTTCTCTTTCCGCTTCCCCCCGCCCCCTTCTTTGCTTAGGCTGAAGTTTTTGCACTCTGATTTCACTTGTGAGTCTTCCTGTATTTTCCCTGAAGATTCACAGAACAGATGTTGCTGTGTCTTGGGTTATTTTTAAATTTCCCAGGGAGAAAAGAGGAGAGAAAGTAGAGACATGCTTCTTCTGTTGAGGGAGGGGCACATCAGAGGGTAAGATAGTGCTCAGCACTGCTTGGATTGTTTACACTGGAAGTATTTTGTTGATCGTTTCCTGACATTATATCCTGTTTTGCTAACAGAGGTGGTTTTAGCCAGTCACCAAATTTACATTTTCATTTACTTGTCCATTCACTTCTTTTTTCCCCAGATAAGTTATCCTTATCTCTCTTTTACAAATAAAAGTAAGGCTGACTGTACAAAGTACTGAAAGGTAATGCCAAAGACAAGCTTCTGTGCTCTAGAAGTTATACAATGTTTTGATTGTCCAAATTGTCAAACATTCTAAATTATGTCAAGTGAAGATGCAACCATCAAATTCACCTTCCCACTTTGCAGGCAAGTGGAATGTTTTAAAGACCAAAATAAGTCCACAGCACATTTCAAGAGTTGTAGGAATGTTAATCCTACAGGACACAGGATTGAACTCCACCCGTGCTCTGCCCAGGATGCAGATTACTCACGCACCTAATGCACTGCCATTTTCCTTCCATAGGTACATCCACTCTGATCCTGACAGAACCCCCTGAGTTTCTCTAGGTTCCCCCTAAAGGAGCCCCTGGGATTTCTCTTTATCCTCTAAAAGAGGCCAAGGCATTGTTATGACAATCATATCTACTGAGCAGCTATGGTTTGAAGAAATTGATGTAAATTATTTATGAGCTAGTGGCTGTAACCACAATGTCCCTGGTGTTGTCCAAACACTCAAAAAGGATGCCATGAAACACACCTGCTTAAAGAAAGGTAGCTAGGACTGCAAAATCAAAGAAAACACAAGATTTTAAAGTATTAACTAGTTTGTTTCCCTTTGTCAGCAAAAGACGTATGAACAAACCATCATGTGGATAGCAAGGAGGGTTTGCACGTACAGTCGGGGTCATTGTGCTGCTCTTGAGCTATTGTGGGGAGAGAAGGACGGTGCTGTGGGAAAACTGACAAACCAGCTGGCGACGCCAGGAATGAATCGTGGTAAAGCCAAGGGACAGGGAGGTGACCCAGAGCTGCGGCACGGGAGGGGCGGCTGTGAGTGGCACCGGCGGTGTGACAGCCTGGCTGGGCATGATGCAACGCCGCCCGGCCGGGCCGCTCTGCCGACTCCCAGCAGCGCAGCAGCCGCGCAGATGAAGGGCCGGGCGAGGCACAGGCCAGGGCAATCCCGCAGAGCCCCGGCTGGCCCGGGCTGCCGGGCAGGAGCTCAGGGCACAGGGCTGCGGCGGGCCAAGCTGTCCTGCTGCTCAGCGGGTGGGACCATGGCTGCTCCCAGCCCTGCGACACCCGGCAAGGCAGGAGCCTGGGGACACGGCAGGGAAAGCACAGGGCCAGGGCGAGCCTGCGAGAGGAGCCAGGCTGAAACAGCCTCTGACTGCCGAGGTTTGTGCGGCAGCAGAGCCGCCACCTGCTCGGCGCCTTTCTTTGTGGGGCGATGGTCAGTGAAGACAAAGATACCAAAACGACCCTTTATGTAACCGCATCGGTAAAAAATAAAGGAAGAGACCCAACACACACAAATAACCAGGGGCCAGCCCCTCAGCACCACCTCTGCCGCGGAGGGCGCGGGCTGCGGGCCCGGAGCTCCCGGCCAGGCGAGCCCAGCGCGGGGAGAAGGCCGGGCCGGCGTCCCCGGCCGCCCCCGCCCCGCCGGCGCTGCCCCCGCCCCCGGCCGGCCCTGTGGCGGTGACGTCCCGGGCCGGGCCGGGCCGGGCCGTGCCGGGCGGCGGGGGCGGCGCAGAGCAGCGCAGCGGCGGCGGCAGCGGCAGCAGCAGCAGGGCTGGCAGCGAGCGGGGCGCCGAGCGCAGCAGCAGCACCTCCATCAGCAGGTAAGGACGTGGCCTCTCGGCCTCCGCCGCCCCCTCCTACCCGCGGCGGGAGGCGGCGGCCGTCCGGGCCGGCCTTGGCGCTGCCCCGCGGCTGCCCCCGCGCCCCTCTCGCCCGGGCAGGTGAGGCAAGAGCCGGGCCCTCGGCGGGGCAGCGCTCCGGCCAGCGCCCCGCGGGACCGACCTGCCGGAGCTTAGAATCCCTCTGGACTGTGCTGGACTTCCTTAAATTGTCATGGAAATTCTTTCCTTTGTGGGCTTGTTTGGGTTTTTTAGTATCATCCTCTGTGAAATTCCATCCCTGCGGAGTTACAGCTAAGCTTCCCTCTTTGGTTCAGAAACATTTTTGTGCTGGTGGGATTGTTCTTGTAAGAGAAAATAACATTTGTGTAGCCTTTACTGGCCGGACACAGTACGACTGGTAGTTCAGTGGAAAAACGCCTTCTGGAGTTTTTCTGCTTGAAGTACTTTTGCAGGCTGCGGTTTGGAGAGCAGCATCACTGTGATGTACAACTAAAAACCAATACCCCATTCCTGTAACTTGCATCCATTACTGAACAGGAAAGCTTAAAAGAGTTTGTCTCCTTAATGGTTAGAATACAACTTGCAGCGCAGCAAATATACTGCTGGTGCTTGTCTGACACTTGGCGCTCAGGTTCTGAACTAGTAAATGCCACCAAGGCCTGTAGGATGGAGGCAGCCGAACTAATAATAGTTGGCCGGTTCTGTAAAAGGATGGTTGTTATCGGTTGTTTCAGCGAGCACTGCTGACTGCCAGCCCTGTGTTCCAAAGGTGCAGGGAAGTGTATGTCGTGACTTGTGCCCTGTGGTGCTCCCGGAGGGATCAGACCTTTGAGGCCGCCCAATTCCGCACAGTTCAGCGGGCATCGCCGGGCTGCGGGCAGCCCATGCACTGCGCTAAGAGCCGCCCGAGTACAAAGGTTGGCCGCGGGACTGAGCCTTCCTTCTGTTGCAAGTGTGACAGATTAACAGGGTGGAGATGAACTCGTGAGCTAAATGTCATCTGCGCTTTTAAACTTTATTTTTTAGTGGAAAAGAAAAGCCTAACAAGACCAGAAATATTTTAATTTTTTAAATGTTAATTTTGAAAACTTAAAAGTGTAAGCAAATCTCTTGCATTATTTGTTTAAATGCAATAAAGCTTCTAACACACAAGTTAACTTTTAAATGTATGGTTTATAAAATAACTGCAAAAGATCTGTGTTATTGAGGTGGGAGAGTAAATATCAGAATTACCAGAGCACAAGTTCCAAACCCTTGTGATGTTGCTTTTAATAACGTAGAAATTAAGATTTAGCTTGACACTATTTTTAGTGGATGGGTTTTTAATGTGTCTCAGTTAATAAACTATTTAGTGAAGGCACAGTTATGCCTTTGACTGTAAAACTATAAAGCCAGCAATGCAAACATAAAAGCAGTAAACTTTCCTGCCAGGCTGAATAGCTTTCTGAATTAAAACCAGGTCAGTATTAGTTAGCAGAAATTCTAAGTTGAATAATTTCCCCACCCCCATTATTTCTAGTCAGAGGGGGCATTCCTCTATAATCTGCACTAAGTACTGTGTCCTGCAGCCTCCGGCACTGCCATGTGCCTTTGTTTTGATAATGGGTCAGTATTTTGACCCATTAACAATAATGTTCTCATAAGGAAGGTGAAATAGTCCTTCCTTGTGCCTGGTCTGCCAGGGTGGAGAAGGCTTTGTATTTCTGTGCTATTTGATAACACTGGTCTGAGGAAAGATTTCAGGTTTTAGAAATTTTGACAGTCTTATGAGTGATGTGGCAAAGTTGAGTAGGGGCTAACTTTTTATCAGAACAAAATGTGAAAGCATACGATTAAGCTGGCAGGTTCAAAATGAACAAAAGAGGTGTGTTTTTGGTTTTGACCCAATGTGTGGTAAGTTAAGCTTTGGAAATCCTTCTGAAGCATGTGGATATTGAAAGTTTACAGGGACTTGAAAAGCAGCTGGACAAATTCATGGAAGAAAAACCCACTAAGGCTGACTTGTGTGGCGTACCTGAAGTAGCTCAGGGAGTCACCAAGCTGAGCTCAGAGCTGGGACAATAGACTGGGAAAGTACTGTCAATTATTTATCAAATTTTTATATTCATTTCAGGCATTGACATAGTGCAGACAACAGTCCTGCTGTCTGACCCAGTAGGGCTGCTCTTAGGAAAATTGCTCAACTGAAGTTTTTGAGAAGAGCTGAACCAAAGGGACCAGGTATGGAGATAACAACTCTAAGTGTTAATTCTCAGGAAATGATTATGAGTCACCATCAAACATCAGTTTAAGTGCTGCTGGGGGCAGTTCTGGCACCTTTGTACTTGTTGACATGGATATCTTTGATCAACAGAATTAGCACAAAATATGAAGGAGAGTGAGTAGGGCTTTCAGGCTGTGTTTTTGATGCTTTGCTTTGGAGGACAGAGGTTTCTGGTAAGTTCCAAGGCAGTATTTGAGTACAAGATACTATTTTCAGGAAGAAGATCCCATAATGCAGATGGGTAAAGTCGACTTGGCAGCAGCACCATGGAAGCAGATCTGAGGGTTATGTGGGATCACAAGAAGCACAGGGATGCAGTACTGTTGAAGTTCAGCATTTAGCTTTTCGTACTAGTGCAGCTTAAGTTAATAGAATAACGTGTCCAGTTTTGGCCACAGCCTGTTAGGAAAGATAAATTCAGATGACCAGGAATGGTCAACCGGGGCTTAGGAAGGTTTTGGAAAATGGATCTGCAAAGAATATGTGTGTTTGGAAAGTGTGTTCCACAAAACTAGACAAGCTCATTTCCAGCAGAAAGAGATGAGATGAGGGACAAGAAGATGCTAGAGTATTAAAATTAGTGAGAAGTGGTTTGTGTTCCTCTGTCAGTGACTGTATCAAAAAAGATGAAACTAGTTTGCGCCAAAGACTTGATGAAGTTCCTAAAATCTGTTATGCCTTAGGGAAAACTGAAAGAAAGTAAGGTTGTGCAATCTCATTTCTGCAAAGGTTTTTGAAAGTCAAATAGTATTTGTGTTAAGGATATATTAAAAACACTCCTCAAAATTGTTTTACTTGTTCACATGCAGGGGCTTGAGTTTGAGGATTTCTTCAGGTGCCATCTGTATTTGGGCTTGAGTTTATATGGAAAAAAGTAATCTCAGTCCTCAAAAGATGAACAGTTTCTCTGATAAAGTCCTATAATCTTTCAGTTGCTGGTCATCTCATGTTACAGCTTAAGGCATTTGGTTTTAAAATAATAAGTGTTGAGGCAAACTACTGCATTTGACAGCAAAATGTTGTGGTTTAGGAGCATAGCCTGTAATACTGTAGGAAATGTAGGTGTACAACCATACTGTGATTCAAACCAGGAAAACCAGAGGGATAAAACCTGAGGTATTCATCATCTACTCTAGAATATACTGAGTGTGGCTTCATAACTTGTGTCCTAGTGTTACAGCATGTTTGGTCTGAAACACTTTCAAAAAGGACTTTCAAAATACCTAACTTAAAAAAAAATTGCCATTTATCATATGTCTCTCATTTTGTATCCACTTTTTAAAGTATGAGAAGGCATTTTCTCATGGCAACATTTTAACATAGCTTGCTATCTCAAGTTTCTACTTTGTTATTTCTTAGAATAACTGTTGCAGGTTTGTACTAAATACTAGTGACAGTGACTTGTGTTTCTGAAGTATTGATAGTACTATATCAATATAAAGAACACAGAAAATTGTAGTTTTTGAATTGATGGCTGTGGATGAATCTTTCCCCCCTGCCCCCCGAAAAACCCAACAAAACCAGAAGTTTTGCAAAGCTGAATGAGAAGCATCAGCAGCCTTCATAGATTTTACTAAGGCTCTGATGTCAAGAAAAAAACAGATAAATCCATGGGCACTTTAATCTCTGGTAGACTGATTTCTGTAAGTAATGACCATATAAATTCAATATATGTATTTTATTGGGGAAAGAATGCTAAAGCTGTCTTTTGTTAAGTGACCATCTTAGACTACCTATTCAAAAATCTGATTTAGCCAAAGCAAGTTCTTGTTTTGTGGCTGTTGTTGAGCTGTGTGCAGAAACGGAGCAGAGGGTGATGAGGCTGGGGAGGGCTGGGTCTCTTAGGCCACTGTGCCATGGTGCTGCAGCTCCAAGGCAAAGCCTGTTGCCATCTGTGGACAGCTTAGCCTGGCCTTGAAAAGGTGCTTTGGGACTCCCTGGTGCACCTACACATCTTAACTTCTTCCTGCTGCCAAGGGAGCTGCAGCCGGTATGTTTAACCTGCTGGCTACTGCTCCTGTAGGCTGTGTAAGCTCTGCGAGCTGAACCGCAGCTCTGCCAGCAGCAGGGCACGCGTGAACGCTTGCTTAAGTGTGGGCTGGTGTCTGGCTGCTGTGGCTGTGCTGCCAGTCACACCCAGGCACTGTGTCACTCCTGAAGCACTTCTGTCAAGCCAAGGGACCTTCCTTGTACTGTGAGTGCTTCTTCTTCCTCTGCACGTGTGTGCATAAGGGGCAGTTTCTGCTTGCTCCAGGGAACGAGAGCTGATGAGGCATCTGGAATTGAACTTCACTTTCTGTGCGCACAGCTTGCAGCACTGCTGCTGTGCAGAATGTGGCCAGTCTCCAAACTGAGATCAGGTCCTGGCAGTGCCAAACAGAGGTGCCATGAGCACTACCAGAACTGGGGTGGCCACTTCCATATGTGCAACTTTTAAGGCTTGATCTACTCTCAGAGAAATTAAAGAGAAATTCTCAGTCTTGAGCTGAAAGTCTGAATGAACCCTGGTTTTGTAAATGTTCAGCAGATGGCCTTATTTATCATAAAATAATTTTTTTCTTTTTTTTTAAGCAACATCTCTTAAGAGATGCTGAATTCATTTTGCAAAGGTAGTTACACAGACAAATTAAGAGTATTATTTACATAGTGGATAATTGTTTCACGAGCAAATTTGTTTTCCTTGTAATTAACAAGACTTAGTGGACAGATTTGAAATTCGTGGAGAAAAAAAAAGAGGAGTATTTACCAAAGCCAGTTGTGCACAAAAATCTCTTCAATATTAGCAAGATCTCTGGCTGTATTTCAGAAAAATATCAGCAACCTTCTGAATTATATCTAAATGTTTCCATGGATCCTTCAGGCCTGAGCTGAAGCCACAGAAATATCATTGCTTTTTACATTTTGAGCAAGTTCAGATTTGTATGGTCCAGAGCTCTGTCCCTCTCCTCTGCTATATTGTCTTTGTTGCCATGCACTCAGCAAGGTTTTGGTCGTGTCGGGTGCATTCTCAGAGTTCCAGATCCAAAGGAGCCCAGCTGTCAGGTGATACTGCAGTAGCCATGTTCAGGAAGAAGCTGTCTGTGGGAGGACAGCATGTCCTTCTCCAGTGCCTAGGTGTGCTCCGTGCAGAGGTCATGCCTGTGGTGAGCTGATGGCACCCTTCCAAGTTCACACCTGTGCTTTGCTCTTTCCTGCTTTCTTCAACTTCAGTCCATCACAGCTGCTCTGCAGTGAGGGGACTGACAGCAATAAAACACTTTCACCAAGTCCTCTGTGCCAAGGAGAGACAGTGTTGCTGTGTCTCCTTTTGCTTTGTCGGGGTGAGCGCTGTGTGCAGGCACACCAAACCTGCTTATCGTGGCACTCTGCTTGTTTGAGGGGAGGCACTGGAGAGTTTTGGGGAGGGTGCTCTGTAGCTGCTCATCCAATTCAAAGTTTAGCTGTGTGCAGTAATATTTTGTGTTGTTGGCCTTGCTTACGTACTGTAAGGTTTTCAGCACAGGCAGCAGAGCATTCAGGAATGAAGAATCTGACAAGCATTTTTGATGACTTCAATTTTAACAATTCTGTTGGGTTGCAGTTTTGTAAGCAGTTGGGCTGAGGTAATTGACTGCTGGACCCTGAAAGGAGAAATGGCTGCATCTTCTTGTCCTTCCCAGCAGTGTGCATGGTCATGGGGCTCCTTCACACCCCAGTGCAAATGGCTGGCTCTGCAGAAAGCAACAAATCCCATCGCCTTTCTCTTTTCCATATCTGTGAAAATCCATATCCATATTTCCATTTCTCTCTGCAGAGGCAGAGCAGCAGAGAGGAGGGGAGGCAGACAAGGTGTGATAAGTCATTGTCGTTCAGCTCACCCTCTCTCAGGAAACCACAACCTATTTTGCAGTCTCAGACCTGTGTAACCTGCATTGCCTCTACCCAACGTTAGACAAATGCCTCCAAAGCCCTTTGCAGAGAGAAATAGAGACATAAAGAGTATACATAGGGAAATTTAATAGAATCATACAACTACAGAAGGGCCTGGGTCGGAAAAGACCCTAAAGATGATCTAGTTCCAACACCCTGCTGTGGGCAGGGACACCCAGGCAGAGTCACATACAAGGACAGAGTCACAGAGTAGGATGGGACAGGATTGTAAGATCATGGACTTCAAAGGGCCCTAGGATAATATGGACTTTTATTACTGTGTAAAGATAGAAACACTTGGGTTTAGTGCATGTTTTAGGGGAGAGAATGAGTAATGAGTTTATCTTGTTTTGGGGGTGGGCGTTTCTTTGTGTTTTTTTTTTTTTTTTTGTTGTTTGTTTGGTTTGGTTTGGTTTTTTTTTTTTTTTGTTGGTCTTCTTTTTTGTTTTTGTTTTTTGTTGTGTTTTTTTTTTTTTTTTTTTTTTTGTTACCTGGGATCCTTTACAAAGATAGGGAAACTGGTGATATAAATATTTGTCTCATTTTCCAGGCACCTAAGGGAGTTATTTTTTCAGTGTTTGCCAATTGCTTTAAAGCCTTGGCAGCATTCATGCAGGCAGCCTTTATGGCAGGTGCTTGTGCACACAAATGGCATTCTGCAGTGGCTTCTATCTCCCTACTGGACAGCAAGGAGTGTTACTGATGTGGACATGCCAGGAATGATGCTGTTTCTCCTTCTCTCATACTTGTTGCTTTGCTTTTCAATGAGTGTACTGCTGGGCCTGTCTGTCCTCCTTTTCTGATTTTTTTCCAAAATAGAGCCACTAATGGTTTTTACAGATTTTAGTAGCTGATCTTCTTTTGGCTGTGGTTAAGAGCATTGCTTCAAATTTCAAAGTTCTTGGGAAACAGGAGAGGTGGGCTGTCATAGTTGTGTTGAATTGGGGTTGTTGGGAACAAAGCACTCCTGTTTCTTCTGTACACGTGCAGTTTTGCAGACGGTGGGATGATCTCTGTCTTCAGTTGTCATCCCATTACAGTACTCCTGCATCTTCTCAAACACCTGAAATTAGTATGGTCAGACACTTAATCTTGAATTATTTGGACCTTGAGATAGTGTTTGGTTCACTGCATGAATGTCCTACATTAATATTTTTTCTCTTTGGGTGTTTGGACATGCACTATGGACTTTTAAAAAAGTCTTACACCTTAGTATTTTTTAGATCATTTATGCAAAAACAAATTTTAAGCTTTGTTTAGGGGAAGGATGTATTTTGAAATACCTTTTATGTCGTATTCTGATGGTAATCTGAAAAAAAATTTAGATCTTGTTTTATGTTTTGCTGTAAAGTTCTACATCCTTTCAAAGGAAAAAGATTATTTCTTACTAAGCCAGGCAGAGGAATGTGAGCCATGAAGTTTCTTAGCCTTTTATCATGCTGTACAAGTCATGTCTTGCTCAAAAGGTCAACACCCACAGAACATGCTTTTCTACAGTTCAGTGGTCTAAGCAGCTGCTTTTCTTGTGGCTGTAGGAATCTTTCCTATTATCAATGAACATGCAGTCTTTTGATGATATGACATCTGATGCTATGGCTATTTCTGGGTTATGTGTTTATAATGTAAATTATATCTATTCAACACCAAAGCAGCAATGACAAACATAAATAATGTGTTTGCCATGTACTCTTACAGATTATTCTTTCAGTTTAAATCCTTGCAGCTTTTCCCAGTTTTGCATACATGTATGTATGTATTTTTGTGAAATATTACATCAGATTTCTTTTAACTTAGAACTAAAAATAGTTTATTTTGGCATCTGTTGGAGTTTAGCTTCTTTGTTTCTGTTGGTACAGAGTTCTGTGTCTGTTCATGTAGTAGTCAGCCTAGCAAGGGTCATAATATATAAAGTTGGTTCATAGACTTTCTGGTTTTTTAAATTGCCCTTTGGAGCTTCTGTTACAGTCTGGGATCAGTTACTGATCTCTTTAGAAAGAGTTGTTTGGTCTTTTTTTGGTTTTGTTTTTTTTAATGCCTTAAAAATGCAGTTGTATTTCCTGATATTTTGTTTGCTTGTTTTTGTCTAATAAAATCTTGGGATATTGAGTGAGTAATAAGTACTGACTGCTTGAGTACATAGGATGGAAGTGGAAATTTATATGGTTTTAAAAAAAGCCAAACAGCTGTCTGAGATGAGTTGTTTTAGGATTAATCCTGGTCTCTTTACAAATCCCTTTGGGAGAGAAGAGGGCAGACAAAAGGCACTTCATGTCACTGGCATGTTTACTGAGTGGCTCTGCTGCTTTAGCCCAAGGGAGGAGGCGGGAGCAGGGAACGGGAAACTACGGGGAAGAGGAGGAGTACTTTGGGGTGAGCTCCTTAAGAAATACATGAAGGCTGAAGGGTGACGCCAAGGTGGGAAAGTCTGAGGAGCTGAGAGGACCAAAGGGACCACAGCAAGAGGAAACACTTGAAGACTGCAGTAGAAGAAAAATGACTGCTTTTTTGAAAACAGGTTAGCATCGGGGGCTGCCCTTCCTGCCGTGCCTGGGCAGGACTTTGCAGCCGTGTCTTCCTCATCAAACGTAAGGTGCTGCCTGAGCCCGGTGCATGTCCAGGCACTGACCCTGGGTGTGCCTGCTGTGGGTGTAAGACCACGACACCTTGCAATTTGGGCTAAGTATTTCACCCCAAGACAGGTAAAGTTTTTGGAGTGACATCTGAAGGTGTGCTAAGGTGTGGTTAGTGGTAATTAATGAAAGCTAATTGGCTGATGTTTCTCTAGGACTCAGCATGTTCTCTCCAGCAGCCTCTTGTTTCCATTGGTCATCTTGTTGGAAACGTCCAAGTAGTTTTTAGGGGACCAGGCTGTACATACTTAAAGGAGAAATTTGAATGGGCAAGATGCAGCTGTGCATGAGGCTGCTGTAGCTTTGGTTTGTTCAGTTTCATCAACTGCTTAATTTTAAATTCATGGCCTAATTTTGTGTGGAACATTTTATAGGCAGGCAAACCCACAAAACTCTAACAAGTAATCTCCAGTCTGACACTGAAGGAGGCACATCTGTGTGAGGATTTTCTTCCCAAGTGTTTGATTTTATTTTGTTTCAGGCCTTTGTGTAAGGAAAAGCTGTGTAACTTGCACACATGTAAAGACAGAGAACTGAGTTGAATGTGAAGTAACAGCCATCTTATGTAGTGAAAAATTAGCCTAGTAATATTAGCAAGCATTTGAACAAAGTTTGCTGATTGGTGAGGGTGCTGTTTATTTTTGAAGCTTGTGTTTTAGCACACTTCAAGTTACTACTGTTGACAAACAAGGATGGTTTTTTTCCTTTTTTCTAACAAATCACTTCCCTCAAGCATCTCCTGCAAATGTTCGGACTGTGCTGTTTTTCTAACATGAGCTAAAAGCTTGTACTAACAAGTAGGGAAGTAAAGGAAAACTATTGTGCCTTTGCTATTATTATACTCTTGTCAAAGTCTTTGCATCTGTTTAAATACTAACCAGAAGAAAATGTGGGAGGAGAATAAAGGTTTTTTAAAAGTCTTCCCTTAGCTGAGTAGAATTTCTCCTTTTTCAGACTATCTTCAAGGGCTTCCACCCAGCTGGGACAGGAATGGCATGGTGTGGAGCTTGGGTGCTGCAGGCTATAGCAAGTAATGGGATACAGACCTTAGTTCAGTGATAGCTGATATCACCTCTTTGCACTGTTGAATGTAATGGCAGTCAAATTTTGACCCAGATGCATGTGATAGCATTCATTTGGAGCTCAGTGGAGTGTAGAACATAATGAATGCTGCAGCGGATGTTGTTAGCATGTCACCTGGATTGGCTTCTGGGGTTGCATTGTGTCTTACCTGTCATTCATCTGCCTGGATCACTCTGGTGCAATCCAGATCCTTGCTGGTGCTTCATGTGCTGATATTTGTTGACAGCTTCACAATGTGTCTCCCTCTGCATCAGACTTCTTTTTTCAAGATCAGCTTCTGCCCCTAAAGAATCTCTGTGTAAATTATTCCCAGGACACATGCCTTTTTTTCATTTATGTTACAGTCCTTGCAGGATATCCTGCCTTTTGTGTTTCACAACCTGCTGGCAATGGGAAGGATTTGCATGGCGTCAATCCTACAGATGAGCACGCAGCTTCGCAGGCTCTGTGTCAACTGCCTATACCAAATCAGATTGCAAATGGAGTTTGTACAATCCAGCAAGTAAAACTGGCTGCATCACTGTGGTTTTCTGAGGATGAAAGAGATGCTGGCTTTTGCTTTACTTATCAGCCAGGCTTGGTGTCTAGTCAAAAGGGTAGTGGAGAGATGCAGGGCAGAACATTGGTAGAAACAGAATTTGAAGATTGGGAAGAGAGTTTAATCAAAATCTGTGTTTTCTTCTTTGTTTTCTGCCTTCCCTAGTGGAGAATGACCAATGTCATACCAGTTAGCACTGGATTGGGAATGGCTGTAATTGCTTGAAAGCTGTCAACCTGCAGTTAACCCTGCTCATCAGGCTGAGGTTTGGAGAGCGATGTGGAGGACACATTTGCTGCAGGGAACATTCCTGTCCTGGCAAGCTTTGCTCATGTGTGCCCAGCACTGCCTGGGAAGCCCTGCAGTAGAACGTGCTGGCTCTCCATGCGAGTCAGCAGGAAGGAATACTTTGTCTTGTTGCAGGCTATTGTGAGCTGCTGCTCTGCTGGGGACTCCTTTGGCTTTTCACAGTGGTCCTTGCACCAGATGATAACGTGCTGAGCTTGTTCTGGTCAGCAAAGCTCCTTGTCACTGTGCCAAGAGCACCCTCACAAAGAAAGCCCTATGCCTTTTACCTCCTAAGTGAATCCTAATGTGGATTCACTACATTCCTGGATCAAAGTAGCAGTCAGTCTTCCTGTTTTGAAAAAATGGAACTGGGGACAATACTGTTGCTTTGAGATGAAGATCTGCTTTTCAGGCTAATTTTAGGTGCAGCTTCATGTGTAAGGAGGAGGCAGTTTAGAGCAGAGGGGCTCGACAAGGGGACATCCAAAATGATGAATGCTGGTGTTGGGCAGGGTGGTGTGGGCAGAAGCAGCCACATGGGAAGGCATGATCCGGAGCAGTGGCTGCTGAGCTGGGTGCATGCTGGACAGGGCAGGCTGAGCAGATGTGATTGACCTTCCAGGCAGAGCCTTGCTGCCTGGGCTCAGAGCCTCAGCACAGGGCAGGGTGAGCACAGCTCCACTGGCAAGATGGGCAGCTGTGGGCCTCTTGTGTTCCCCAAAACAAAAAGCAGTCCAGAGCATTGCAAGGCATTTCTTAGATTACAGTTTTAATTCCAAATGAGAGTTTCTTTCTAGAAAAAAAGGCATTTTTTAAAGGCATTTTGAGGCTGGGAGAAAAGATAAACTAAGGGATACCTAGAGAAAGGGGAGAAGCCAAGTATCAAAAAAGATGAAAGTCATTCACCACAATCAAAGCCTATGTTTTATTCCACTGCTACAATAGAAGAGCAGGTCAGGTAAAAAAAATCAGTTGTGTGTCCTAAACCTCCCTGATGCTTTTCAGCATAAATCTAGTTGAAGAGACCTTCAGTGGTAGAAGCTTACAGGAAGGCTGCTGTAGTTATTACAGCATTTCCTGGGTGGCTCAGCCTTCATCTCTGAAGCCACACCTGGTGTATTAGGGTTTCCTATGCTGTTATTTCTGTTATGCTGGACACGTTCCCAGAATTCTGTCAAGAGCTTCTGTATCAAAGGAGGATCATCCCACAGCACAGGCTGCTGAGTGCGTGGAGAAATTAGGTAAACTACAGCAGCCAGTAAAACTTGAATGAGTTTTATAGAGGGAAGCTGAGAAAGCAAATGCTTCTTTTATTACCTTTGAAATATAATTGTGTTTCTCTCTTGTAATTGAGTGCCAGCAACTTTTGCTAACTTGTCACTTCTAAAAAAAGTTTTTTTTTCCTTAACAGACATGCAGTGATATTTTTATTTTAGGAAATTTAGATTTCTGTTCTTCACAGGTCATAACACTGGGAATTTAGCCAGCATATTTCACCCTTGTGTCTGAAGGCAGCATAGAAACTGGACGTGCAGGCATTAGAGAAGGCATTTGATTGTTTCCTTTATTGTTCCCAAGTTATTGGAGTTATTCAAGAGGCATGCATTTTTTTTTGAAATTCGAGTAAGCCGTAATAGCCAGCAAGTTCTTTTCATTAATCACCCAAGTAAAGAAGAAACTCTGGGAGCTGTGAAATTCCTCTGAACACAACATTGATACCAAAATGCAATTGTTTGTATTGTTTTTTATTAATAGAAATAGTTTTTATTGTGGTTTTTATTTATTAATAGAAATAATAAGAGAATTCTTCAGACTTTGTGTCCTTCCTTCAGTCAATAAAAGGAAGCACATACCTCCCTGTAATTGAAGACAGGTATGCTATTGTGGAGGGTGGAACAGGACTCTCTGTAAGGAGAGGTGGAGTCTCCATTAAGTGGTGTGATTCATATGTTGATGCATTCTGCAAAATAGGTCTGCTGGTTGGTCGTGTTTTGTTTTGGCTTTTTCTTTAGTTCAGTGGGTGGAAAGTTGTATCATTGGGCTGTTCTGTACTACATTTTACTCTTTTTGAATTCAGTTGTTCTTGAGTTCTTGCCTCAAGACTTCATGCAGGTCACTGGGAGGAGGCTGAGCCCCATGTGATTGCTGCTGTCTCAGCACCAGAGGAACTGGAGCTTTCTGGGTTCCGAGGAAGTCCCTGACTTGTAATAATCCTCCAGGATCTTCATTGTACTTACATTCTACACAATTGTTTCTTTTACACTGTTTTGAATTTTTTCTAAGATGACCTTAGAGGATCTCTAGTCACATGATAATGTGAAACAACTGTACTTAAAAACTTTTAGTTTTTTTGTTCCCATGAATGATTCAAACCCAAAAATTCATCCCCAGGGAGGACTTTTTACTCTAGAAAGGAAATACGGGAAATCTAGGAGGAATTTAGTGTTAGCTTCCCCCTGCCCATCCAAGGTGGCACTCAGGTCATCCAACTGTGTGAAGAAATATCCATCATGACAGCAGATTTGAAAAATTTATATTTGCAAGGAGGAATTTGAATTAATCATATCTAACTTTTGTGTTGAATTCCTGATCACTGTAGCTTAAGCTCCCATGGAGTTCAAATTTTGGTGAAAGAAAATATATGGGAAAAAAAAATCTATCTGAAGCAATGAAATATATTTGCTGGAATATAGGAAGTGCTGAAGACTTCCAGATTGGAGTTCTAAATAGAATGCTTGAGTGAACTTGGCTTGCTGCACTACAGACTACAGGTCCAGGAAGCTGAAGAGGATGCTCTGTAAAGCCTGGAGAAGAGGAGCAGCAGGTTGTCTTGTTGTGGGTCCACTGATGATAAGTTTCACATGACCTTACAGTCTTTCCTTCTATAGCAGTACAGTCTCTTCTGCATTGTATTCCTTGTCTTTTAAAAACTAGTTATATACTAGTTTTCCATGAAAAAAATCAAGGACTGTTGACTGTTTTGTGGTTTGCTGTTTTGTAATCAGCAGGGTAAGGGTCTTGCTTGTAATCAGGAATATGTCAATTAAATGTTTTTAACCTGAGGACTTTACATGTGACTTACTGAACTGTGTTCTAGGCTTTTTGATTGACATCATTAGCATTTCTGAGTCCATGGAATATCTGTAAATGCTGAAACCAGCCAGGAATCTGGCTGGTTCTCAAGTGTTTTTGTCAAAAGGCATTAGTGCTTACCTTTGACTGTGTCAGTGTGTATAGTGAAAAAAACCCAAAGAAGCTGCTTTGCAGACTAGGTGTGACAACTTGTAAACCAGATAGAAAAATACTTAACTAGAAAGAAAAAAAATTAGTCTTAATTTAAAATCCGTGTTAGTGGTTAAAAGTAATTCTTCAAATAATTTTCAAAATTGTGTTTAGAGTAGTTTCTGTATCTAGTCTATATGGTTACTGTTTCCACTGGCTGTGTATTGCAGCTTTTTCTGCTAGACTGAAGTATTCTGTAGTTTGTTTTCCATGTTAATATTACATGTACTTAACCTGTCATTATATGACCCTCACCTTTTCTTATTTGGTAAAGAGTTGTTTAAAACCAGATGGAATTTTTGTGTGGCTGGTACTGAGCATTTAGAGGAAAGTTGTGCAAGGAAGTGTCTTACCTTAGCCTTGTAAGAACAAAGGGATGTGTCTTTGAGGTTAGAAATTAGTAATAATGTATTTTCAGTGGGAAGGATTTTGAAACTATTGATTTAGATTGTTCTAGAACTGGAGGAAGGCTTTAAACATGCTGCTTTTGATCACAGAAGGTGTTAGAATTAAACGAAAAAATTAAGACGATTTAAATATCTTTGAAGCATGCTTAAGAACTATTTCATGTTATCCTCTTCTCTAATTGATTAACTGGATAATAGGTTTAAATGTACCAAATAACAAAACCCCTGGATTTCATAGCAACTGATCTGAAATGATCTAATTAAGTTTGGGTTTTCCTCTTGAGTCACCTGGGTGAATCCTAATGATTTATAGCAGATTGCATTAAATTGAGTTGTGCCTGTTTCTTGGAAATAGTGTTGAGAAAATTAGAAATTTCTGCAAGAACATAAATTAGATAAAAGTACTGAGTGGAAGTGTCTGTTTCATGCTTTCTGGTCCTCCTCACTCATATAGGCAAATCCATTTGATTACTGTTCTTGATGGTTTTGATATTGATATCGACAGTGGTATATGCAGACATGTAGCTAAGACATGGTTTGAACTTGTGATGTCAGTTTTGCTAATTAAAAAATAATTTAATCTTTTTGATTTTTGAAGCTCCTGAAATTTCTGCTGAGCACCATTCTGCTGAATTTCAGTTATAAATTTCATGTGTGGGGTCTTTGAAATATTACTTTTTCTTAATCTTCTCAACCAGCAGTTATTTTTAACTGTTCTAGAGGAGTGTTATTTAAATCCCAAATTTTATATGGGCTGTATCTCTGTGATCCACAAAAAGTGCCCTACTTTAACAGTTGAGAAACGCATTGAATGTGAACCCTGACATTTCTTGACATGAAGTAGCTCAAGGAAACTTTGGTAGTAAGTTCCAGAAAGTTTGGTAATGGAGGTTCTGTTACACTTTCCTTTTTTTCCCTTTATGTTGCATAAACACAAGAACAAAGAATACAGTTGTTAGGCAAATGCTATATGTACATTTTTATCTTTTTGAAATGTTAAAAAAATAGTATTTAATTTCTGATAATCAAAGTCATAATTTTCTAGACTGGCCTTGAAAATCTGAAGTCAAGTTGTGTCCAAATAATTCAGGTCATGCTTGTATGTATTTTAGATTTATTTTATTTTTTTTTTTATTAAACATTGTAGGTAATATCATTTGGGAAGATAAAAACACTTGCTGAACAAAATTTTCTGAGCTATGGAAAAAACCATGGGGTTTGGGAAGGTCTGAGTTTTAAAAACCTGAATTGTGAAAATATGCTTAACATTGTGGATATGACTGCATTGTTGTATCAAGTATTTTGCTTTTAATAAAGGGAAAGTTTTATGTCTACAAAAGGATTGTATGCTCCTTGAGTCTACCTGTAATTCAAAGTTCATGTAGACTTTGTTTATTTTTAACACAGAATCATAGAATGGTTTGGGTTGGATGGAATCTTAAAGCTCATCTAGTTCCAACCCCTCTGCCATGGGCAGGGACATGTTTCACTAGGCCAGGTTGTTCAAAGTCACACTTTCAGGATGGGGCATCCAGAGTTCTCTGGGCAACTGTTTCAGCTCCTCCCCACCCTCTCAGTAAAGAATTGCTTAGAAGTACAGATCATACATGTTCTCAGAGATATTTCTCTGTTGTTCCTGGGACTTGTATTGCCTCTGTGGGGAAGAAGGACACCAAGAAATGGGAAATGTGACTCAGGTCCTGAGTACCTCTTGTCCTGGCAGAGGGATGAGAGAGCTTTACTTGGGTTTTTCTGGTGCTGGTATCTGTGGTTTTGTGGGGAAGAGTTAACATTGTGCCAGTCTTGTAATTGGGAACTGTAAGCGTCTGTGTGTGAGCCTTTTGTGTTCCTCTTGAGAGTATTTTTAATAGTATCTTTATTGGTTTTGAAACAATTTGTGTTTTATACATTGTCCATAAATCAAATAAAAGTTTACTTTTTATAATGTGATGTTGGAACAGGAATAGAAACTTTGATACACGGTATTTGTATTTTTGACTTAAAGCCCTAATTCAAATCTCTCCTGTCTGACCAGCAGCAGCAAGATTAGTTACCAGAGAGGGGGATCTATACCCCAGTTTTAGACAAAACACGCTGATTAAAGTTATTTGTGGGCTGAGTAATACAAGCCTTTGTTTGGACTGCTGCACAGGGTTATGTTGAAACCTGCAGGAACAGGACTCACTCACATTCCTGTTGCTGTTGCTTCCACATTTCTAGTCCACAGCATCATCTGATGATGCTGAGCCAGTGGTGAGTTACCAGCTGAGCATGCAAGTAATGTTTTACTTTGACACCTGTTTAATCAGACAACAATATCTCCGTGTGTCCTTGCACAGCTGGGGGGAAGGCTGCTTGACAGGCGCTTGGGGTGCAGTGTCCCTGGGTGGGCTGGGGAGAGCTGCCTGCTGGGGGCTCACAGGATGGGCACTGCCAAAGCATCTTGGTCAACTGAGGTGGAACTAAAGATCATTTTAATCATACTTTGTGTTTAGAGGGCGAGATCACCACAATTGTATAAGCTCTAAAGGGTAGAACTTGTGCTTAGCTGGTGTTTGAACTCCAAGAAGCATAAATTTAAAGTGTTGAACATTGGAGGTCTAAGGCAAATTTTTGTGTTATAGTAGCAATAGTCTGTCCTTGAGGAGGAAAGAAAGAAGAAAAACTTTGTTTATGTTACTTAAAACAACTCTCTTGGTTTAAGCTGTTTTTTCTGGTTAAGTGATGATGTGTGATTGGTAGCTAGATGCTATATGATCACTCATGCCTGGTATTAAAGAATAAAGCCTAGATAAAAAAGACAATAAAGTTGAAGTGCAGATAAAAAAGGGGGGAAAGTACTGTAAGCTGGTTTGTCACTATATTAGAGCAAGAGTCTCTTCTCATGCTGGCAACCATCAGCAGCTGGATAAAGAATGAGTAGAGGCATGTCTCCATTGGTGTTTTAGTTCGTCTCAGGAGTTTACTGTGGTACTGAACCTCCTGGTTGTCTGCATTTGAGGCACTGCAAGCCCAGGTACCAAACTGCATCCTATTCGGAAGAAACCAACCTGGAAGATGCTCCTTAGAAAAACACCTGATACTCTGCAGCTGTGAATTCATATTCAGTCACGGAGACCAGACTGGAGTTACATGTTAGAAACCAGAACTAGTAAAACCCTCCAGATGGTGCACAGTATGGGCTTAAAATCTTTACAATTAGTGAAAAAGAAAAAAAAAAAAAAAACCAGAAATATCTTAAATTGACCATTCAAGTCTTCTGTAAGATGTCTTTGATTTTGAATGCATAATATTTTGTTTGCTCTACAGTGAGTTCAGTGTAATTCAAAATATTGTAGGAAGGACTAAAAAGCAACAAAATGAAGGAAGTGTGTTACTTAGAGTTGAAAATTACATAGGTGTTTTCATTTATCATTTTGTTCCTGAGGTGAAAATTATTGTTATATGCTCCTTATCCCATCACAATGTTAAATTATTGAATATTTGATAAGACAGGAAAATGAAACTGAAACTAAATATCCATGTAATTGAAAAAGAAAAAAGTAAAAGTGCCCATGATAATTACAATATATTATTTAGCATAGTTTCACTCTGTTGTCTGATCTTAGATCCACTAATTCCTTAAAAATGTTTTAACAATCAGATTATCACTGGATTGAAAGTTCTTGAACATCTAGATTGAAACCATTGCAGCTGAATTAAATGAAGATTGCATGAGCAGGACTCGGTGACCTTCTTTTATTTCTTAGATGAGTTTCCCAACCTCTGGAGATTCATTTTTTGTATAAAATATTTTGCACGATCTGAAATGAAGGCTCAAGTGCCACGAATAAATGCTTTGAGCTGATGACCCCAATTGGGAAATAGCAGTGGCAGCATGACCATGCTCATTCTCCCAGCTATAATTGTTCAGGAAGTTTTGAATTTAAAAACACCTGAGCTGCATTTTGTGTCTGAATTTACAGCCTGACTAAAGCTTTCCTTAACTCCACTTCTTGCTTCTTTGCCAAAATAAACAGGCTGATCTTAGCATGTGACTGTGGCGGTTTGTCCTCTGCATGAGCTTCTGTATAGAATTTGTAATTATGCTTAAGGGCTGGTCCTGGGAGCTGTGATTCTGCATAAATTGTTTTCAGTTTACTTTCACTTCAGATGCATTAAGACTGTGTGTGCCTGTTCCCAGCCCCAGGGGTGGTTCTCTTCTCTTGCCTGTGCAGAGACAGTGTTTGCTCTGTTGCCTGCACATCAACATCTACCATTGAAAACCTTAAAGCTATCCCAGGATTTTTCTAAAATAGGCATTTGGCTAAGCCTGGGCAGAAAATTTATAACCATTTTTGTGGTGTTGCTGGTTGGTAATTTTTACTCATGGTTGGCTTTAACAGAATCATTAGCAGGGATGCACTTTCTTGCAGCATGCATATTAAATTAATAAATAACATTTTATATGTGATGGGGATGGGCAGTAACATTTAGGTAATCTATTTGAGATTAAAATCAGTTGATGAAATGCAGTTGGACTTCGATCTCGATCTTCTGAATAAGAAGTGAATGTGATGTTCTTGAGCTGCATTTCCTGTAACTTGAAGAGAGTGTGATGTTTTTGAGTTGGATTTCCTGTAATTCATGGTTCATAAAAGTATTGGAGCTATGGGAGCTGCATCAGTCCATTTAAGATAGTGAATCAGTAGTAAGAAAAGCAAGCTGTTTGTCTTCAGCTGTGGCAGAATCTGTGCAAAGATTAGTCCAGAGTCTGTAATCTGCATGACCCTGTACCAAGGTTTAGGAAGCCTAGAACTTTCTCAAACCTTGCAGAGAGCAGTGTCTTGCCAAAAAATGAAAGAGTTGAACTGTGGTCAGGATGTGGCTGATGTGGAAGTTGTTATGGCCTGCAGCTTTCCCTGCTGCCAAGATCCTGTCAGTCCTAATAGCAGATTTTGTCTGGTTTGCTGCTGGTCAGATGCCAAGCCTTTACAGTACTCAGCCTTCTGTGAAAATACAAACTACTGGTGAACAGTACAAGAATTAAAGGTTGTTTTAGAGTCACAGAATGGTTTGAGTTGCAAAGGACCTTCAAAGAGATCAAGTCTTACCCCTCTGTCCTCACTAGGTTGTTCAAAGTTCCATTCCACCTGACGTTGAAGGTTTCCAGGCATGGGGCATTCACAGCTTCTTCAGGCAAACCTCATTGCAAAAAATTTCTTTTTTACATCCAGTCTAAATCTGTCCTTTTTTAGTTTAAAACTATTGTCCCTTGTCCTGTTACTAGGGGCCTTGACAGAAAGTCTCTCTCCATCTTATAGGCTTCCTTCATATATGGAAAGGCCACAATAAGGTCTTTACTGAAGCTCTCTCTTCTTTCTTCTGAACACCCCCAACTCTCTCAGCTTTTCTTCATAGGAGAGATGTTCTAGCCCTTTGATAAATTTTATGGGTTTTCAGTGTATTTTATTCCTAAATTATCTACTCCAGAAAATTTGAGATTATATAAACGATCTTTATCTTTTGTTGTAACTACTGGGTTTTTGTCTCATAGTAATGGGCCTTCTATACTCATCTTTCCAAGGAAACAAATGGAGTTGCTGACAAAACACGTTCTGTGTCACTTCTTGGAGTAGCTTTCTTGTCTTTGCTGTTAAAATTGTCTTCAATGACTCTCATGATCTCATGATGTTAAGAGAAAGCTTTCAGTCACCTCCCTCAGAATTACTTTTATCAATGAGATCTGTGAACTTGGAAACAGGTTCTATTTTTTTATTTATTTATTTGTATACAGTATTTGAGTAGATTTTGACAAGAATCTTCCTTTTTTTAGTTGCGTGTTTCTGAAGAGAGGGTTTCTCATGAGTTCACTGGTCTATTGCAGATTGTCTGTGTTTCAGCTCATTGCTTATAAACTACACCCATGTAATAAGTACAAGCTGATATGGAGAGAGGAAAAAGCAGGTAATGTAAGTGTTTTTAGGAACTAATTCTGTCTTTGGAAGAGTTATGGATTCTGTACAGCAAGGGATGGTAATAAACATGGATTACACCTGTCAATTTGCATATGCTGCTGCTTGTCATTAGTTTCTAGTATTTTCTCCTCTAATAAAGTAGCCAAATCAAAGTTAGTACAATTTGAAAACATCTGATATACTTGCTATTTGTTATACTGGTACTAAGTCAGAAAGTACAAATATATTTTTTCCCTGCCCAGGCTCTTTGTATTGGTTTGAGGTCAAGTATCTGAGGTTTCCTGCACACCCTCCAGCAGCCTTTGATGATGCCATCTGAAGTGCTTAGTTTATTTGGCTTGACTTGGCTCCTGGCTGAGTATGTATTCTTAGTTTCCTAAAATATCAGTCCCATTTACACTGATATGTACCAGGAGTTTGGCAATGCTTTTTATAGTTGTACTTTAAAAAAACTTACCAGGCAAATGTGTCTCTGTTCAGTTATTTATGCATATGTATTTATCAAACTGATCAAACTCAGTGCAGGTCGGTTGCTTGCTTATTTCTGTATTTACCTCGTTTCATTTGATTATTCTGCAGCGAGAGGGTTATACAGCTGAAGTTCAAAACTTGACAAGACATGGGTTCAGAGGAGAGGTCAGAGGGTGTGTGGGTCACCCTCAGGAGCTCCTGGGGCATTTCTGAATTATTCACAGAGGCAGCCATAGAGAACCAAGTTACTGATAGGCTCTGGCTTATGATTCAGCTCTTGACTTTCTCTGCTGGAATTGTAGGGCTGCTTGAATGTCAAGGGCTTAATATCACTCATCTAAAAGCACAAAATAGATGGTACTGTCACTAGGTAGTGCAGGCTTTCTACTTCAAGTATTTTTCTGAAAAAATATTTAAGTTGTGAAGAGTTCTTGAATTGCTGGTGAATTAACAAAAGTACAAAAGCACTCAAACGTGGGATTTGTTTTGTGGTATATTTTTTTTCTGTTTGGCTTGGGTTTTCCCCCCCTAAATCAGTGGTTAGGAATACTGTTCTGATTTTTTTGTATGGAGAGTATGAACTTTTTTTGGGTTTTTCTGTGTTCATATGAGTTAGAATAAATTACTGGGATTCAGTCTATCTCAGCCTCTTTTTGAATCAACTGGACAAAAGCTGGTATAAAATGCAATATATGTTTGCTTTAACTGGTACAAGGCCCTGCTGGCTGCACCAAGATGTGCTTTAGCCAGCATTGATGGTGGTCTACACAGGATTAAAATTCTGGTGTCCTGATTGCTTGTCATAATGGTCAGCTTCTGCAGTTCAGATTATGGAAGCCAGTGACCAGGTATTGGTATTTATATGATAAATAACCAGTATTTATGGTAAGTGATCCATCTCCTTTTAAGTATTTGGGAATCAAATTAAGGACTTTCTTAGTGGTTTATTTGCATAATTAGATTTTCTACTTTTTGTGCTGGAGGTGAGGTCCCTTGTATTTGATAGATTTAGGCCAATTGGTTGCTTTTGTTTTGCCTTGTATATGAAGCTCAAAGAGAGACTGTTGGGTGCATAAGCCTAAGAGAGAATAAACATAATCAGTTCTTGTATTAGGTCACCTGAAGATGAGCAATAGCTTGGCAGCAGCACATGCTGGGTGGGGAAACAGGGCACTCTAATTTGACAGTAGGAGAGTATGAGATGTAGAAGATGAATGGGTGGGGAAGGCTGAAAAATGACATAACCAGAGGAGAATTTAGAGTTCGTTAGCTTAGAGAGAGTCATTCTCAACCTTCAAGAAGCATTTGCTCTTTCTCATGTTTACACTTGGAAAAAGTGGCACATGAGGATATAAACAAATACACTGTTAAAGTGCTAGCTGAAGGAGTTTGAGGCTGCTTATGAAATATGATTTAAGCCATTATGCTTGAGTACTGCAGCCAGTGGTCACACAGCATGACTACTGCTATGGAGAGTTAATTCCAGAGTTCACCTCGTCTGCCTGAACTACTCCAGCTAGATCTGCAGGAGTTTATCCTATGCGTTCTTTATATATTATGAGATGGCTTAAGATACTTTTGATTTTGCTTTGATGTCTTTGTCTGTTTGGTGACTTCTGCCTTGGTATGCCTTTTCTTCCCCTCTTGCTGCCTGCTGGTTTCACTAGGGCTGACTTGTAAAGCCTGAAAGCATTACATTTAACAACCTCTTTCAAAAGTGTTTTTATAGCCTTGTTAGTTCTGTTTTTTCTAGTCCTCATTTCTCTTTTGTAATGCTTCTGAAGTGGTGTCCAGACAATAACTGAGGAACTTTTTCTTTAATTTTAACTTTGCTGCTCAAATTTGACACTGTTTTTTGTGTTTTGATACTTTTCCTCTTTCTGCTTGTTGCTATTACTGTAGTAGGCATTGCTGTTGGTTGAAAATGCTTATGCAGATCCCGTTGGCACACTTAATTCTTGGTTTGTCAGGAAACTCCACTCAGGTTATTTTAATGAACAAGAATTGGGACAAAGACCTCTCTATTTTCTTAGTAGGAACTAAAATAAGAATAACATTCTTGAGAGAACAGTAGCTTAAAAATTTGACAGAAGAGCAGGAATCACAGAGGAAATCATCACATCTTGCTGATTCTAAATGAATTGAGCTTTAATTTCTCAGTGTCACAGTCAAAAGACCACAACCTCTGTGATTAAAATTTTACAAACTTACAAGCTGTACAAAATTCCTCCCGGTCTTGTATAGCAGCAGTTGAATTGGACAAATATTTGCTAGTTAACATACCATATATGTTGCTGTCTTTTACTAGTTAACATCACATATATGTTGTGATCTTTTACTGTGTACAGCCTCTCTTGTGGACTCATTTCCTCTGCCACATCTGCAGAGTTGATGTGTTTGTTAAAATTGCCGAAATTGTCCTTCCTCTGCCTCCAATGGCAGATTTCCTTGTTCATGTGAGGTTTATTTTTATTTCTTGAGCAATACTGAGAATTTTGCTCTTAGTGAACAACACCTGAAAGACACTTGGCCTTAGAGAAATCTGTTCAGTTGGTGTACAAATTATTTTGGATAGGCTTCCTACAATAGGTGTTTTTTTAGTGGGCTACAGTTTTGTTATATTAAAAGTGCACAGACTTTCAGAAGTGCTGACTGAGTCAATATGATGCATTTGAAAAAACCATAAAAGATATATTTCAAAACTGAGGGTTCTTGGGCAATGCCTGTATCACCTCATTTTCAGGATAGTAACATACATGAAATTCAGTTGCTGGGGGGAAATTTCCTACCATTAACTGAATTCCTTCTTTTTAACATCTTATTTTGATGCAATAGCTATGTAAGTATTTGCAGATAAAGCAGTATTTTTTTTTTTCGAAACACCTGTTCTTACTCAGACCATCTCCTGCCCTGGATCAGTACTTCTCAAGGTGGTCAGGAGGAGAAGAGGCCGAGCAGGGAGCAAGGCCAGGAGAGCAGCTGGGCTGAAATGCCTCAAGCAGCAATTAACACACAGGAAGGTGAGATGGTTTATAGGAAGCTGTACAGGTCTTTGGCTAATCCTGACCCTACCAGACCCCTTCTTCTGCTCCTTAAAATTTGTTTTTCCAGGAGCATGGATGTTCCAGACAGAGGTGTTTTCAGCAATTGCAGCGGTCAGGCTAGAAGGACGGCCCGGCTAGACAGCCAGCAACCGCTAGCAGCACGGGGGCACTTAACCCGATAGCCGGGCTGCAGGCCAGCGCCTCAGGCAATCGCCCGGCGCTACAGCTGGCGACGGTGCCACATGCAGGACGAGGCTCACTAAGAGCTGCAACCAGCAGAATAAGAAAGCAAACTCCAACTGCGGTGAATTCCTACTTTTAATGAAACGCAGGTAAACCAGCAGAAGAAGATCCAGAGGGAAGGATTACAGCAGCTTTTAAAGGGTGAGGGGTACAAGGGAGGAGTCAGTGTCTGCACCAATGAGGACACTGAGGGGGTGGGATCCAGGGGACTGACATGAGGAAAACACCAACAGGGACAATTTGAAGGAGGGGCTCCAGTGCCTGAGCCAATCATTCAGCTCTCCAGCTGGAAGCTTCTAGTAATAAAGGAGGGAGTGGAGAGTGAGTGGCTGGCACCAGGGAGGGGTTGAGAAAGGATACATTTGGTTACCAAGACAACCGGGGTGGATTTGGGGTAACTGACAATAATTGGAAAGGAGGGAGGAGTTGGGGCAGAACCATTACAAGATAGGGGGAAACAGAACATTCCAACCTAACACAGCACAACACCTCCCCCTTTTTTGTTTAAAAAAGAAAAATAATTGAAAGTCTAAAAAGAAATAAACTGAACTTGATTAGTATATTCAGAGTATATGGAGTATTGCAGTTGTGTTTTACTGATTGGGAATTGCCATGTTTAATGTAGAGAAAATAAGATTTCTCCTTAGCTTAACTCATGAGGGACTGTCTTGCCTTTTCTTATTGAATAGCAAAAACAACAGCAGAGAAAGCATTTCCTATGTGAATGTTAAATAAGTGAATACAAATTCAAAAGAGTGGTTCATCTGGAAATACTACAAAAATCAGTTTCTGGTTGCTCAGTATTGAAAATATGCTGATATATGCAAATACACAAAGAAGAAAATAAGCATGCTATGAGAATAATTTCATCAGCTGTTGTGCTCATGTTGTCCCAAGCAGTCAGACCAGGTAGCTTTAAAACAAAATTTTTTTTTAGTAATTCTCAGATGTGGACCTCAGATACTCTGTTTTGCATGCATCCATCTGCAAAGGTTGTGACAATTAACAAGTTGGGGTTAAGATTTTCAGATCAGGTTGGTTTTGGAAGTACTTCTGCGCTGTGCTGTATTGCAGTCTATTTCTTCTTTTCCAGTTTGGCAGAAGTCCCTGCCTCACTGAGTTACTTTACTGATGTTATTTTAGGTATGAAAAAGCTGCAGTGTGACATGAATAAACTAGAATGTGTTAGAGCAGAGTTTTGTAGTAAATTGGAAAAGTAAAGAATAAAAATGGTATCGGTTTAATACTGAGTTAAACAATAGAGCTATAACTGTATTGTAATTAGCTCAAATAAAAATAAATCTCTACTATATCTGCGGTTCATTTGAAATACTGTGTCACCTGCAGTAGAATGTTGCACACTGCCTGAGCTTTGATTTGGAGAAGTTTCAGTTGAGCAGTAAACTAGGGTTGCGTAAGTAATTTGTCTGACAGTAGGGTACCACTCAGGATGAATGTTTTTCTCTGTCTAGTCTCTTCTGTATGTTTATAGGACCTTTCTCAGAGCAGTCTCATGTGCCTGCTGTAATCAGCAGAATTTTGGGCAGCTCTTAAACACACATGTGCAAGGTGGTTTTAATATTAAAGCAACATTGTTTTACAATGATAATTTACTACTATACCTATTCTAATTAGTTCATTTTCCTTGGACTTAGCCATTTTAGTGAGTTACTGTTGGTTATTTAATGAAGTCTAATTTTTCATTTGTTTTAATTAGTTAATTGAGCAATCAGTACAGTGCCTCGGTGTAGCAGACTGTTCATAGGATTGTAAGTAGGATCAGATCATGCAAATGCCTGTCTCTGAGCTCTGGCAACAGGTTTAAAATTGCATTAGTATATTTTGCCTTTGTAGAATTCTTTCACCAGATGGTAGCGTTTTATTTCTATTCAAATAGTCTATAACACCCAAATGTAGTTGTATTACATTATTTTAAAATCAATACTTAGGTAAACATAAGTGGGAGGAGCATAGTGTGTTAACTTTTAACTGAAGAATTCTTAGTTGTTTCCTATACACAATGTGTTACATAGATAATTTTTTTTTTGAGAAAAAAATGTCATTAAGCATTCTCCAAAAGGGGGAATAATAGTGCAGAAAAAAAGTTACAGAAATATTGGTGGGTGTTTTTCTCTGAATCTGGGCAGTGATTTGTCTTGCAAGTTGTTTGAACACTAGATCTAGTGTTTAGCCAGTGCTGAATGTGTTAAGTACTCTTATTGATAATTAAGGAAAGGTCTATTACTACATACCAATTATAAAGAAATAAAATCTGACATTTGAAGGAATAGCTATTAAGTTTACCAGCTTCAGGCAAAGGCTTATTTTATATTGCTATCCCTCTTGTGCTCAACAGAGAGAAAAACTGCAATACTCCTGAGGTCTTTCTATGTAGAAAGAGAAAAGGGCAGCTGGCTTCCCACTTCTAAGCATAATCTCTGCAAATTCTCCTCTTTGTTTTGGAGATGTCTTAATTGTGGAGACCAAAATGATCCAGTAATTTAAAATCAATTAATGTAGGTTAAGTGCATATATACAAATACAAATGTGGATGATAACTTATTTTGTCTCCTTTTTTGGAAGCATTGTCCAGGTTACTCCTTGTGTTTCATGGTGTTGCTATCAAATTTGTTGCCTTAGAGCTTTTAGCCTGGGCATGAGTCTCTTTGCTTTCATTGTTTTCAGAAATGGTGTGGTGTTTTAGCAGGGTGATGAACTGCATGTAGATTGGATTTAGATGGATGCAGATGGGGACAAAAGTTGTTCCCACTGGTAGTTCCTGTTCATATAAAATGCTGGTCTGTAAACTGGCTGTTCAAGAGCTTGTTCAGGACTAGGCTTCCTGCACCTGTCTCAAGGCAATGGCACAATACATCAGATGAGGGTGTAAATAATAGAGCAGGTAATACCTGGTAAGTTTTGATATCCAGTTTCAGTGTGCTCCCTGCCAGAGTCCCAGCTGACAGAGATGAAGTGGTGCTAAACCCAAAATGTTACAACTGGTTTTATGTCACTTCTCAGCCAGAAGACTGTATTTATTAAAATTAATTGTCCTATTAATATCTGACTCACTTGTATTTGGATTCCTTTCATCCAATGGCATCTTAGATGCTTGCAAAGCCTCAGGTACTTTTCTTAAATTTGCATTTCCTGGTGGTGGCTGAATTCAACCACTGCTCGGTCCTTCAAGAGGATTTCTTCAGCTTGTGACACTCCTCTGTCATAATTTATTAATGGAGTATGTAGTTGCCTTTAAGAATATGTAAGAATGCAAAAAGCCCTGTCAGTGAACAAAGCAGAAGCATCTGGATGTGAACTGGAGAGGTTGGATTCCTACTTCTGCTGAAGTTTTGGCAGTAATTTTAGGGTTTGTTTTTCGTGCAACATGGTGATGTCCAAAGCCCTGACCATGGTACTTGGGGTGTAAAAGACAGCCTTGTTTTTAGTGGTTGTGTGACATATCGTTTAACTACTATTTTGAACTAGCATTTTAAAAGCAAATGATAGGTTTGTGAAGAAATGAAGGCTTGGTTATATCCAGAAATAAACTCGGCTGTTTAGAAACTCTGCCTACAATGGCAGTTGAATCTAGAGGTCAGGTCTGGCTGGAAAGAAATTCCTTTTTCAGTATCGTAAAATAAAGAAAAAATGGCCAGCAGCCAGTTGTGAGTGAAGACAGATGTTGTTTACAGGATTTATTGTATAGTGATGGCAACACATGATGAAGATGCTATTTTGTAGAGTTCATGGGCTGTGGCAAAAGGGTGGAAGTATACAGGAGAAATTGTGATACTGGAGGTTTTAGAACATAACTTTCTGTGTGTAGTTAAAAGAACTTACTATGTTTTGTACATGGGAGAATAGAAAATCACAAGTTTTCATCAATATTTCACAATAAAGTTGCCAAGGAATAAGACAGCTTGCTGTTAACTAAGACCAGCAGCATTCTCAAAGAGATCACAGCCAGCCTTTTCCTTCCCTTCCAACTTTTCTGACCTGTCCTTGGAGGCAGTAAAAAGCAGATTATGTGCAGCATGTGGTGACATATCCTCTGAGGGGCAATGTCCTTTTCTGCTTGTAGTTGTACAGCTTTCTGGCTGGCCAATCACTCTTTTCCTTGCTGCTGCTCATGGCAAAGGGATCGGTAGCCTTCATTGTTCGTGAGAATTTTGGATCTTCTTTTTCCTTCAGATAGGGGAAAAGAAAAATGTGGGACACTCTCCCAGGCTTTCCCTAGACTTCTAGAGTTCGTTGCCAGTGTTTTCTTTGCTGCTTGGCAGGCTCATTTCTTTCATGCTAAGAGAGGCAAGTTACACCTTGGTGGTATGAGATTACTTTTTACAAATTTTGGAATCACTAAAACATGTCAGTTTAGTAGGTGAATGAGTTTTAGAGAGGAGTAAGGAACAGCAAGGAGAAGTGAGCCTTTTAAGCCGAGTGGACTCTATTCTTATTAGGGTAAGGACTATAAAGTAGGTTTAAAAGAAACCAAAACCAAGCTGACAAAACCCCCCCCAAAACAACCAAACACTAAAAAAGGGACCAATTCAGCATATCTAAAATGGCACCATTAGCTATTCAGAGTGTGCCAACCTTGGCAATTTTCCTGGTTAGCTCAGTGAGTATTGCGTGCAATCAAGTACTCCCTTTTAATTGAGAGCTTATTTAGCTGTATAACTTGAGGAGCATAAGGTTTGAATATCTAAGCCTTTGCATCTTTTTCACTTGCAGATAAAAATTATTTTTAAAACAATTTTCATATAATTTTAATAGAAAATAAGATTCCTTAAGAGGAAGACCTGTAATGTTATAGTATCACAAGGGTCAGCCCTTAAAAGACTTACAGGATGATAAATCAATTGAGACCAAATATATTTGTGGGTTATTTGAAAGCCATATGTTCAGCCACACAAAAAGAGTGAACACATTCATTTGTCTCAAATGCCAAGAGACTGGATTTCTGCTCACATGCCTCAACGTGTGCTGTTGCAAAAATACAAATATTTGCACACCAGTTCAAATACAGACAACTAGCCATTAGTCATATGCCCCACTGCATGCACATATATATATGTGTATATATATATATATATATATGCGTGTGTGTGTGTGCGTGCATGTCTTTACATATGTATCCATATATGTGTATATACACACACTCCTAGTATATTCTTGGCTTTGAATCTATCTTGCACTTCTACTTTGATCATGAGATAGACTCCCTTCTTGATTCACAAGTTAGGGAAGCTGGATAAAGAGCTTCAGGAGGCAGTGTGTGGATGCTATGAAAAATGATTCTGGTCTTCAGTCTTGTCCATGCTGAAGTCCAAGGGGTGTCCTCTGTAGGCGAAGCATTGCGAGTTGGAGAAAGGCTGGCTCCAGTCTGCAGGGGCTGTCTCCTTTCATACTGAATAATAGATGTAAACATAATAAACTAAAGTCTGTGTCATAAATCCTGTTGGTTTATTCAATTTGTATACAAAGTGTTTTGATTAATTTTAGTTTTATTTTTTCTTACAGGAAATACTGGATAGATCCCACAATGGAAGACGGGAAGCCCGTTTGGGCTCCACACCCAACTGATGGGTTTCAGATGGGGATGATTGTGGACATTGGTCCTGACAATTTAACTATTGAACCTTTGAATCAGAAAGGCAAGGTAAGTGTGTCACAAACAAAGGAACAGAAAAAAAATACACAAAGAAACCACCTTACCTGTAGGCCACGTCTTTGCCCCTATCTTCAACCAGCTTTCTGTTCTAAGTTTGGCTAAGGATCTTTGTTCAGCTTTAGCTTGTATTGCAATGGACCCCTCACACTGACAAGAAGCATGTATTTGTCAGTTATCTGCACATGCATTGAGTATGTGCTCATGAAAGAGAGGAGGCTTGAATCTCTGTAGCCATTTGATTCAGTACTGTATGCTTTATTTTTCTCAATTAGACACTGATGAAGAGCCTGCTGTTAAGATTAGCTTCTCTCTTTTTCCTTACATGCATGGGAAGGGTCCTACAGGGATGTGCTGGGCCCTGGCTAAGATTAGACACCATTAGACTGATGAAGACTGAGAGATGAATCCTCTTAACTCAAGTGCCTTGAGAAGTAATATGACAAAAAAAAAGATGCTGTGGAATTGCTACATCAAATTAAAATCAAATAAATGTAACTTTTAAAATGCAGACCTAATTCATCCTAATTAGTGTGTTCCAATGGCTTGATTTATCATGACATCTTTCGGACTCATTATGTCGTAACTAAATGTCAGTTTTTGCAGGAAGCACCTTCAAGCTATCAATTATCCTAATTCAAATGGTCAGATTCCTGGGTTGTACTAGCTAGAATAAGATTAGCATTGCCTTAAAAGTTGTGGTTTCAGTCTTTTTGAGTATATTTTTTGTGCCCTTTCTAATAGTTTTGGTTTTTCTTGTGTTCAAGGATGTAAAAAAGACAACAATGTGTTTTGTTGTCTTTTTTTTATGTTAGCAGTAGGAGAGAATGCCTTGTCACAGGTCAAAAGGTTATGCAGCAGTCCTTCCTTTTGGGGGGATATTTATAGGCTTTCTTTTTTGTGCATCTTGGACAGGAAGTTGATTTTGCCTTCCTTAGAAATACAAAGTAAGTATAACAACTGATTTTTGAGTGAGAGAGATAAAGTGTATAGGTTTAGTAGTAGCAGTAGTATTCATTTGTCAGTTTGAGGAGGAGCAAGATTATTCAGACAAGGATATTAAATATTCCAGATCTATGGCTAATATGAAAATGACTTAAATAAATTTCACCCCCACTGCTGTTTCCGTTTATATTCCCCAATGGTCCTGATGCCATAAGGAGCAAAAGACTTTACTCTGAGACAGAAGCAATAATAATGATATTTCTGAGTCACTATTTATTTCTAACATATGCTCCTTTCAGGGACTATAAATAATATAAAAAAAAATCAACAAAAACCAAAAAATGATCCTAAAATACAAATAGTTTGTTTCATGGTTTTCTCAACAACAAAAAAAATCTCGTTTGTCTAGGGAGTTTGTTATTCTGCTGTTGGCTGTTTTGAATTAAGCAGATCAATTAAGAGCCTAATGTTCATTCAGCTAAGGGAACAAACACTTCACAGTCTAAATAGAGATTATGGTCCAGTATTTTAAACTATCAAACTTAATTTATTAACCATATATTAATAAAGGTGGACTAAAAGGTTTTCTTGGTTACCTTCTCAGTCTTTTCAAGGTGTCATTGGTTTCTTTTTCAAGAACTATTTCTCATTGCTTTTTGGCTTATTAAGACAACTCTGTCCTTGTGCACTTAGACCATTCATTTGAAGTAGTCAGCATTTATACTCATTATCACTTTGTTTTCTTAAAATGGTAGTTCAGAAGTGCTCTTCAGCAAGAATGCGTGATCCAGCAGCTCTGGAGTTGCCCATGATAATTACAGGGAGGAGAGGAGTAACCTGATCTTGTAAACATATCCCGGCAGTGTAACTTATTATTATTTTTTAATCTGGGTCATTACCATGTCATATGTATTCTCTGTAGGCACTGGTAGCTTGCCAGAGGTCACAGTCTGAAAAGGAAATGTGTATGCATGTGTTTGATTATTGCCTTTTATGACACTGTTGTCAATAGCTGCAGTAGATGCTGCAAGGCAGCAGTTTCACCGTGTCTTAAACCCCTCCCTCCCTTGCCCATCCGTGGCCAGCTCTGGCACTGCAGAGTGGCACCTCCCAGCTCCGAGCTGTGCGTGACACCCCAAACGAGGTCAGAGAACAGATCCAACTGGAAGAAGTGGAAAGTTTTCAGGATGGCAGAAAGCAGTAGAAGGGGGGCAGAGGAGCTGAGGCCATTGTGGTGGCAGGTTGCTTCACATTTCATTATTAAACCAAGTTACCCAGTCCAGGCTCTGCGAAGGTCCAACACACCAATTCACTTAAACCCCAGCAAGAGCAGTTTTGGGCACCACAGCCCATGCCCAAGTGTTTCCAGCTCTGTGCAGAACTGTGTGTCTAAGGGAGCTGGGGATCTGAGTCACTCAGCCTGCCCTGCATGTAGAGTACGGTGAGCCACAGGAGTGTTTTACTGGAACAGAGGATGTGTGTTACATGATGGGAACCTTTTCCCAAAAGTAGATCATTGGCTTGTAAGGTTTATAAATGCCAGAACTGGAAAATAAATACCAGGAAAAAACAGCTGGAGAAACTGGAGAGGCTTTGGTAATGAGCATGGTCACACCTAGAGCTGGAATCCTGCCCTGAGAACAGGCTCCAAACTGGATTGGTTGTACCAGAGCTGGCAGTCCTGGCCCATGGCCCACCAGCAGTCACCTGCTGGTGGTACAAGGAAGAAGGCAGGTAGAGAGGGAATCAGCTGTTAAATTCAACTAGTATTGTGCTTTCATTTCTCCTTAAAGTGTTATTTTCTGAATGTACTGGGATTCGTAATCTTGGATCCTGTTACATATATCTTCTTTTTCTTTGAGGCTAAAACAAGGAGAAGGCAGATGACAGTGAAATTGCTAAACAGGGGATTTACTCTTTTCTTGGAGGTAGCAAATGTAAATAAAGTGATTAGGAAGAGATGCACTGGAAGGGCTTGCACCTTGAGATACCATTCTGGGCACCATGGGGCCCAGAGGAGTAGGGGGCAGGCACTTCTTAGAACATCAGCAGTCATGAGTTTCTGGCAGTCACTGGGAGGGTGTGAGGTGCTGCAGGCACTCGCTGACACCCCTCCTGCCATCGACTGAAAGACACCTTATGGCTCTGTGCCTCTTCTAAAGGGTCATGCAAGGCTTTATGGGCCACCTGCTCTGGTATGCTGTGAATAACCAGAAAGGTATTTTTCCCAGCTAAGTATAAAAGAATACATGTACTTTGAAAGTAAGGATCAGAATGTTCAAAGTTCAGTGCTTCAAGCTAAGGTGGTTTTGTTTGTTCTTTTTTTTTTTTTTTTTAACAGTGAGCACAACTTGCTTGCACAAGTGAGACATGCTCTTGTCTGTCTTACTCATGGTTTGTTCTGCTGTAGGTTGATTTTGGAAATACAGCTGAGAGTAGGGATGTCTCCTGTCTGTATCTGGAAGGTATAAAGGAAGGCATGGTTACACGTATTGGATTACATGGTAGAAAGAAGATCCTGCTTGAATGGAAAGATATCTTTTTTCACTCATCTAGTTTCTGGGAGAATAGTTAAGATTGCCATTGGATTTCAAGGGTTGCTTCATTACAAAGACGACAAAAAAAAAACCCTTTCAGAATGCCCTAAACCTTGTTTTGCTTCCTAAGACCATTTTATTGTCTCATAAGATTAATACACTCTCCACTCCCTTAGAACAAACTTGTCCGAAGTTATGGTTAATGCAAAACTCATTAAGCCCCTCAAGTATCTGAAGGGCTTTTTCCTTAAAATAATTGTTTAAAAAAA
Source organism: Ammospiza caudacuta (assembly GCF_027887145.1). NCBI lineage: Eukaryota > Metazoa > Chordata > Aves > Passeriformes > Passerellidae > Ammospiza > Ammospiza caudacuta. The sequence goes on along the minus strand of NC_080595.1, from coordinate 97,600,392 downwards.
TTAAAAATAGTAAAATATAGTAAAGAATTTCTTTGAATATTTTCTTATTGATAGATTAGATTATTAGCTTATTTTCTTTTTAAAATACTAGATTTTAATATTTGGAGCTGTGCATGTCTAGCTATCATACTTATCTACGTGACAAGTACCTTACCTTACATAAAGTATTCCAAATGTGATGTATGGCAGTGAAATTTTATTTTTTGCATATTGAAACTGTACCTATGTTCTTATCTAAAAAAGCCCAGCGGAAAAGCATTAACTTTCAGATAGGAGATAAGACAGCATGACTTCTCTGAATTGGTTTTTTTTTTTTTTTTTTTTGGCGGGGGAGGGGTTTGTTTGTTTTTTTTCCTTTAAATTTATCTTGACTCAGAAGGCTTAGTGGTGAGGACATTGAAAAAGCCATTCCTCTTCTGGGTTAGTTCTAGCATGACTGACTTTAGCTTCAGAAATGTTAAAGTATCAGAAGGTTAGGAAGAGTCTCACAGAATAGCTGGGAATCGTGTTTATTCTCTCCTGTCTTTGTTATTGATTAATGGGTTTACACATCAGCAGACAAGAACAAGAAGTGAAGTTACATTTTTGTGAAGCTCATCATATTATTTTTAAACTTTCCCACTGTTTCATGCAGAGGGAACTGATCATGTAGGGAAGTGTTGTATTCCAATACATCTTTACCAAACAAGATTTACCTTCAGTGTTGACGAACTTGTAGAGAAAATGATGATGATGATATGTAGCTACGGTAATACTGTGAGAGGGAGGAAAGGGTGTGGTGAATCTCTGCCCTGCTAAAACTCTGAATAGCAGCAGGCATCTTTCTGAGGTAGGTAAAGACACTGAAGGCTTCCATGGCCCTCACAAACTCTGATAAAGAATATTTTGGAGGAAGTTGGTGTGATGGATGTTCAGATGTTCCATCGTTATCGAGCAGCCTTGTTTCTCTTAGGAAAACATCTTGTACATACTTTTTTGCATTAGATCCTGACAAGGGGATGACAAAATGTATTTCATTATGGCTACAAATTGCATACTTTATGATAACTTGGTAGGGAAGGGATACTGTAGATTTCATGCTTTCTGTCTGGCAGCAATTAGTTCTGCTCTGAGACATTTTTAACTATTCCCACTTCAAAGAGGGTTGCAATTTGTGGCTGTTAATGATGGTGTAAGCCCCAGGACTTCTCAGACTGTTGTGCCCAAGAAAATATGAAACAAGTTGCTGTCTTTCTCCTAAATTTCCCTGTGAGATGTTTCTCATGGTACTACCTCACTGAGTACAATGTTAAACAAGCAAACATGTTTGTTTATTAAGTTCATTCTTTAGATCCAGTTAGTTGCCTTTTCAAATATTAGACCAGACTTCTTGTCTCCATTTCCATGGGGAAAAGGAGCCTGTGCCTGCAGTGGCATGGCGGCTGTCATGTTTAATTGGTACAACAGGGGTTTTGTTCATTCATCACTGGCTCAAACGAGCTGTTACTACAGTAAACAAAAAAAAAAAAAAAATAGATTTAAAAATCTCCTTTGTACAATAGGTATTTTTGTGCAGATGCTGTAATGCATGCTTGCTTGGATGTTTTTCCTTCCTTTTTACAGCAATATAAATTATGATTTCTGGAGATGAAAAAAGAAACAAAGATGCTTTTGTTATGAATTTTTCCAGTTGGATGTGAACACTTGATAAATGGTTGTTTTGTATAACTGGAATACAAGGGTTGAAGGAAGGTCTTGTTTTATTGATTTATTGAAGAAAAAAACCAAAAAACCAATGATCAAAGCTACAGTATTTGGTGATACAGAGGATGTTATGTATTGAACATTAATATTTTAAGTAGGAATATTTTAAAACAGACTATCATAACAACATCACAGTCCTTTGACTGAACTAATGATTTGCATTTTATTCTTTCTTCCTTGCAAAACTGAGGAAATTGTGTGTAATTTATAATGCTGTTACATCTGCATCACTTTTTTAGTCTTATCTTTTGTATTGCACAGTATGGCATGCAATTTTCCACCTGAGAATCAAATATTATTGCACTAAAATATATATTACAGTGAATTCATTTTTATAATGTAGTGTAGTAATATAAATGCAGCACTTTTTGTCTGCATCTAGTAATTCAGTAAAATTTCCAATTCTGAAGTATAAATCTGGTGACTTCATTTGAAATCATGCATAATTACAGTGCACTCACTTGTATGATTGCATGAGATGTCTTTGAACTATATTTCTATTTTGTGGAATTCTGACAATGTTAATGTTTCTTATCTAACAGACTTTCCAGGCTGCTATCAACCAAGTGTTTCCTGCAGAGGAGGACAGCAAAAAGGATGTGGAAGATAATTGTAAGTTATGAATTTAAAAATAAATTTTGCATTTGAAAAACATATATACAATGAAATTAATATTGTTTCCTTACAAGCTTCCTCTTTCTTCCTGGTTGTCTTTGTTTGAATTTATGTATGACCTTTGCTAGTCCTTTAAACTTCTCAAAGGAAGCCCATTTAAAATATAATTTATTGTGGTTTTTAGTTTTCATATGAACACTTCAGAGGAATGGACAGTTACCTAATTCCCATATAGAACTATTGCTTAACTTCAGAAATATTCTGTTCAGCATTATGGGTGTAACTATACTTTTTATATGTGACAAAAGATTCGGTGTCTTTATCAGCACCTGTATTTGTATAGCATTTTCCTGCATTTAAGGAATTTCTCAGATAGCATTCATGTGGAAGTAGAGGTAATGGAATATAAGTTTTAAGATTACCTTCCCAAAACTGGGGATGGGAATCTAGACCTATCAGGACCACTAAAAAGGATAGACTTGAATTGAATATAGGAATGCTGGTGGAGAAGGAGTTTTGAGGTGAGCTTGTGTAATAAATGTCACTGTTGATCTGCAGGACTTTTGTTTTGTTGAGTATTTTGTAGTTAGGTGGATGGAAACAGTTGTCAAATATGGGGAGAGGGGAGAGAATACTGGGAAAGCTGAGTGAGTGCTGTGATCAGCTTTTAGACAACTGTTAAATATTTTGCTGTTGCTGCACTCTCTGAGCAATCACAGAGCTTCTCCTGTCTTGAATACGGATGAAAGCAAGTCTTTTCAACATTTCCTATAGTATTTACTGCTTGGTGAAAATACTGAAGACTTTGTAAATAGTGGGCAAAAATACCTTCTATTGTTCTTAGTTTAAAATAAAGGCTAGGGGTCTGGTCTAGGTGATGTAACTTCAGTTCCTGTCCTTTAATAGGGTTTGGTATTTGCATCCCATGACAGGAATTGCAGCTGTTACAGCTCCTCCATGAGAAACAAAATGAGATCTGAGTCTTATGCTCTGACTTAGATGGTGCAGTGTGGTTAGAATCAAGCAGATAGCTTTGCTTCCAGCTGCTTATATTTTTGTAACAAGGATGTGAGTTCAAACTTTTCAAAGCTGTTATCTGTATTCTCTGTACATGGTGATTGTTAGGGAAATGCACTTAATCTGTGCATCTGTCCCAATGATTTTACTGAGATGTCCTGACGCTCTATGTCCTGGTCAGGGAATTGAAACGAGATTATGGAAATAATTTAAGATTCCAACAGAATACTATTCAACTAAGTTAGTCAAAGAAATTATCTTCTTTGGCTTTGTGAGAAGATAAAACTTAAAAATCCTTTGTTCAATAATCCCTTCTGTATCAAACATTATTTTAACTTTCCAGTATACTCTAACTTGCTGCTCAGAAGTTGCAGTTCATTTGCAGGATGTGTGAATCCCAAATTCAATTTCCTTCTCTGTCAGAGAGTATTTGCGTTCACTATCATTGATTTATAGGAAAAACAACTATACTGAGTGCTTATAAAACTGTTCTAAAAAATCCTGAAAGGTAAGTAAAAGGACAGGGTATTGGATAAGACTGTTTAAAAAACCCCAGTTCTACAGATGCAGATCTGCATCTTGCCATTTCTTCATAAAATAATTTTCAATAGAAATCCTACTTTGTGGTATGGGCAGGAGAGCCACTGTGAGTAAATTTGGCATTGACATTCCCTAGTTTTTAGTGCTTCACTTCACTTATGTGAACTATGTGTGTGTGTAAGTAAATATATGGAGAACTAAATGCACATGTATACACTGGTTATATTTAGACACGAGCCATATGAATATTCAGAATTCTCTCTCTCTCCGGTGACTTCCTTTGCCTTTGGATATGGATGCCCCTTCCAAAGGATTTATTCTAAAGAAGATGCATTTTGAATTTGCTGACATAAGCCTTAGTTTGCATGTCTTGAGGTGGTGGCATTCCCTTGGGGAGCATGCTCCTATTGCACATGGAGTCTGCAGGTACAGCTGCTTTAATTGCGATGAGGGCACTGGGGACACAGTGAAATCTGGACTCCTTTGCTTTTGAGATAAGCAACCTAATAAAAAGTTGATGATTAACTGCTTCCTTTAATATACTGCAAACTCAGAGAGGTTCCTACAAAGATATGGTCAAGGATGTTGATAGACAATTACTATGTAATAATTTCTCATCTCAATACTGAGAATCCAAATGACTTCAAGTTTGCTAATTTTTTACCACACTGTCCCCTCCCAGGCACATAGAGGGGCAGAAGGAGACTTCAACTTTCATTAGAGCAAGCAGGAGTTTCTGTTTCTGGCCCATTTCCTTTTAATGTCTCTTTCTCTTGGGATGACCTCAATAAAAGAGGTGAAGGCAGACCTGCAATCTGTGGTCCCAGTGCCATTTTCTCAGGCGTGTGAGCTGAGAATGCGCGGGGAGGGGAGGATGAGTCTGGCTGTGCAGCACCGGGTGTCTGTGCTCGGCTGCTGCAGCTCCCGGTGACCGTGGGCTTGTGGGGGAATGTGTGTCTGCTGTGCTGGCAGAGGAGGAGCTGTGGGGATGGGGGCCACCTTGCTGTTTCATGAAGGAGCTGTGCACGGCCACAATTTCAAGGCTGTTATGATCCAAAGGAAGAGTTTACCTAGGGTAAAGCTAAAGCGTGCCTTGTGTGCTTCTGTCAGGGCAGGAATATCAGTGCAAGGGGTTTTGTGGAGGAAGGAGGTTTCTTCTGAACAAACCAGAAGCTACAAGGTCCTTTGAGAAGTGTAAATTATTCCAGATATTTTAGACAAAGCTGTATTTAGTCGTGTAATGAAGGGAAGGGCTGTTATTCAGCAGAGCTATGCAAGCCAAAGGGAGGCTGCAACTTGCTGGTGAACCTGACTTTGCTTCAGGCCAGTCTAGTGCAGATAAGGAGGGGACAGAGCCACCTCCACTCCTCAGTCCTCTGCAGGAGGAAAGGTAAAATGCAAAACAGAAACACAGGTGTGTTTGAGAAGCTCCCATTTTCCTTTGCCAGTTCAGCAGGAGGAGTGTTGAATGAGATGTTAAGAGCTGCTTACTGAACTTCAAGTATCCTTGGGGGGATAGGTGGCTGGGTAGGTTGACTTTAGGTCATGCAAACTGGCAGCCCTTTTTGCACATTTATGTAAATAAGTTAGAATACTTTGCTGCTGCAGCCCTTGAGAAAGGGTGTCAGTTCAACATAAAACAACCTTGTTGGTCATTATAGATAAGAGGTGTGTATGTGACACTTGTGTGAGGTGCAAGCTAGTGGTTACTATTACAGAATCACAGAACCAATTAGGCTGGAAAAGACCTCTGAGATCACTGAGTCAGACCTCTGAGCTAACACCACCGTGTCAACTCGATTGTGGCATTAAGTGCCATGTCCAGTCTTCCCTTAAAAAGAAAAGACATTATTGGTACAGTGCTTATTTCATCCACAGTAGTTGGATGGATAGAAGTTTTTGTACTGTATTACTGTAAGGTTTATCAGTGTGGCAGTCTGTCAGTTGTCACTACACAAAATAGTGTTGTACATTTGACTTGAAGCAGTGAGATAAAAAGTATTGAGCATATTTAAAAATGGAGGCTGTGTAATGAGTAGTGCCCTCATTTGGTTTAGGGAAAATATTTTTAACAGTGTTATAGTGGGAACTGAAAACTACCTCTGTAATAAAGGCTGCTGACACTTTCCAGGGCTTTGTAGCTGAAAACAAGGACCAGCTTTGCCAGAATGTGAACCTCTGAAAAGTGAAAGTCTGAAGCTTTCTGTGGGTTCGACCATCCTGTAACAGTTCAGCAGTTACAGAATCACAGAATATTCTGATCTGGAAAGGACCCACAATACTCATTCAATCTAGCTTTTAAATTAATATTGGCCCATAGAGGGATCAAACCCACAACACTGGTCTTAGTAGCACTGTGCTCTAACCAAAAGAGCTAATCTCAGGGTCAGGTGTTTTATGTTAAAGAACAAAGGAGAAAGATACAGCTAAGTTTTGATGTGTTCGCATTTTTTTACCCCTGACAGTTTCTCTGAGGAGGCCTAGTACTCACAAAATTCAGAACTGAAGCAGGGAAGGGTTAGTGCCTGGTATTGTGATGCTGCTGTTGCTGCCTCCAGATCCAGATTAGATGTTTATATTCAGCAATTCAAAAATCACCAGAAGCCAGCTGTTACTCCAAATGTCAGTTGGGTGGCATTACCCGGGGACACTGTGGCTGAGATTGGAGAGGGAAACAGGAAGTGTTGGAAGGAAGTGTCGGAAGGAAGTGTCGGAAGGAAGTGTCAGAAGGAAGTGTCGGAAGGAAGGAAGGAAGTGTCGGAAGGAAGGAAGTGTCGGAAGGAAGTGTTGGAAGGAAGTGTCGGAAGGAAGTGTTGGAAGGAAGGAAGGAAGTGTCGGAAGGAAGGAAAGAAGGAAGTGTCGGAAGGAAGTGTCGGAAGGAAGGAAGTGTCGGAAGGAAGGAAGGAAGTGTCGGAAGGAAGGAAGTGTCGGAAGGAAGTGTCGGAAGGAAGTGTCGGAAGGAAGTGTCGGAAGGAAGTGTCGGAAGGAAGGAAGTGTCGGAAGGAAGTGTTGGAAGGAAGTGTCGGAAGGAAGGAAGTGTCGGAAGGAAGGAAGTGTCGGAAGGAAGTGTCGGAAGGAAGTGTTGGAAGGAAGTGTCGGAAGGAAGGAAGGAAGTGTCGGAAGGAAGGAAGGAAGTGTCGGAAGGAAGGAAGGAAGGAAGGAAGTGTCGGAAGGAAGGAAGGAAATGTCGGAAGGAAGTGTCAGAAGGAAGTGTCGGAAGGAAGTGTCGGAAGGAAGGAAGTAAGTGTCAGAAGGAAGGAAGGAAGGAAGGAAGTGTCGGAAGGAAGGAAGGAAGGAAGGAAGGAAGGAAGGAAGGAAGGAAGGGTCGGAAGGAAGGAAGGAAGTGTCGGAAGGAAGGAAGTGTCGGAAGGAAGGAAAGAAGGAAGTGTCGGAAGGAAGGAAGTGTCGGAAGGAAGGAAGGAAGTGTCGGAAGGAAGGAAGGAAGGAAGGAAGTAAGTGTCGGAAGGAAGGAAGGAAGTGTCGGAAGGAAGGAAGTGTCGGAAGGAAGGAAGGAAGGAAGGAAGGAAGTGTCGGAAGGAAGTGTCGGAAGGAAGGAAGGAAGTGTCGGAAGGAAGGAAGGAAGGAAGTGTCAGAAGGTAGGAAGTGTCGGAAGGAAGTGTCGGAAGGAAGGAAGGAAGTGTCGGAAGGAAGGAAGGAAGTGTCGGAAGGAAGTGTCGGAAGGAAGGAAGGAAGTGTCGGAAGGAAGGAAGGAAGTGTCGGAAGGAAGTGTCGGAAGGAAGGAAGTGTCGGAAGGAAGGAAGGAAGTGTCGGAAGGAAGGAAGGAAGGAAGTGTCGGAAGGAAGTGTCGGAAGGAAGGAAGGAAGTGTCGGAAGGAAGGAAGGAAGTGTCGGAAGGAAGGAAGGAAGGAAGTGTCAGAAGGTAGGAAGTGTCGGAAGGAAGTGTCGGAAGGAAGGAAGGAAGTGTCGGAAGGAAGGAAGGAAGTGTCGGAAGGAAGTGTCGGAAGGAAGGAAGGAAGTGTCGGAAGGAAGGAAGGAAGTGTCGGAAGGAAGTGTCGGAAGGAAGGAAGTAAGTGTCGGAAGGAAGGAAGTAAGTGTCGGAAGGAAGGAAGGAAGGAAGTGTCGGAAGGAAGGAAGCGTCGGAAGGAAGTGTCGGAAGGAAGGAAGGAAGTGTTGGAAGGAAGGAAGGAAGTGTCGGAAGGAAGTGTCGGAAGGAAGTGTCGGAAGGAAGGAAGTGTCGGAAGGAAGTGTCGGAAGGAAGGAAGGAAGTGTCGGAAGGAAGGAAGGAAGGAAGTGTCGGAAGGAAGTGTCGGAAGGAAGGAAGTAAGTGTCAGAAGGAAGGAAGGAAGGAAGGAAGTGTCGGAAGGAAGGAAGTGTCGGAAGGAAGGAAGTGTCGGAAGGAAGTGTCGGAAGGAAGGAAGTGTCGGAAGGAAGGAAGGAAGTGTCGGAAGGAAGGAAAGAAGGAAGTGTCGGAAGGAAGGAAGTGTCGGAAGGAAGGAAAGAAGGAAGTGTCGGAAGGAAGGAAGTGTCGGAAGGAAGGAAGGAAGTGTCGGAAGGAAGGAAGGAAGGAAGGAAGGAAGGAAGTGTCGGAAGGAAGGAAGTGTCGGAAGGAAGGAAGGAAGGAAGGAAGTGTCGGAAGGAAGTGTCGGAAGGAAGTGTCGGAAGGAAGGAAGGAAGTGTCGGAAGGAAGGAAGGAAGTGTCGGAAGGAAGTGTCGGAAGGAAGTGTCGGAAGGAAGGAAGGAAGGAAGTGTCGGAAGGAAGTGTCGGAAGGAAGGAAGGAAGTGTCGGAAGGAAGGAAGGAAGTGTCGGAAGGAAGGAAGGAAGTGTCAGAAGGTAGGAAGTGTCGGAAGGAAGTGTCGGAAGGAAGGAAGGAAGTGTCGGAAGGAAGTGTCGGAAGGAAGGAAGGAAGTGTCGGAAGGAAGGAAGGAAGTGTCGGAAGGAAGTGTCGGAAGGAAGGAAGTAAGTGTCAGAAGGAAGGAAGGAAGGAAGGAAGTGTCGGAAGGAAGGAAGTGTCGGAAGGAAGTGTCGGAAGGAAGGAAGTGTCGGAAGGAAGGAAGGAAGTGTCGGAAGGAAGGAAAGAAGGAAGTGTCGGAAGGAAGGAAGTGTCGGAAGGAAGGAAAGAAGGAAGTGTCGGAAGGAAGGAAGTGTCGGAAGGAAGGAAGGAAGTGTCGGAAGGAAGGAAGGAAGGAAGGAAGTGTCGGAAGGAAGTGTCGGAAGGAAGTGTCGGAAGGAAGGAAGGAAGTGTCGGAAGGAAGTGTCGGAAGGAAGGAAGGAAGTGTCGGAAGGAAGGAAGGAAGTGTCGGAAGGAAGGAAGGAAGTGTCAGAAGGTAGGAAGTGTCGGAAGGAAGTGTCGGAAGGAAGGAAGGAAGTGTCGGAAGGAAGTGTCGGAAGGAAGGAAGGAAGTGTCGGAAGGAAGGAAGGAAGTGTCGGAAGGAAGTGTCGGAAGGAAGGAAGTAAGTGTCAGAAGGAAGGAAGGAAGGAAGGAAGTGTCGGAAGGAAGGAAGTGTCGGAAGGAAGTGTCGGAAGGAAGGAAGTGTCGGAAGGAAGGAAGGAAGTGTCGGAAGGAAGGAAAGAAGGAAGTGTCGGAAGGAAGGAAGTGTCGGAAGGAAGGAAAGAAGGAAGTGTCGGAAGGAAGGAAGTGTCGGAAGGAAGGAAGGAAGTGTCGGAAGGAAGGAAAGAAGGAAGTGTCGGAAGGAAGGAAGTGTCGGAAGGAAGGAAAGAAGGAAGTGTCGGAAGGAAGGAAGTGTCGGAAGGAAGGAAGGAAGTGTCGGAAGGAAGGAAGGAAGGAAGGAAGTGTCGGAAGGAAGTGTCGGAAGGAAGTGTCGGAAGGAAGGAAGGAAGTGTCGGAAGGAAGGAAGGAAGTGTCGGAAGGAAGTGTCGGAAGGAAGTGTCGGAAGGAAGGAAGGAAGGAAGTGTCGGAAGGAAGTGTCGGAAGGAAGGAAGGAAGTGTCGGAAGGAAGGAAGGAAGTGTCGGAAGGAAGGAAGGAAGTGTCGGAAGGAAGGAAGGAAGTGTCAGAAGGTAGGAAGTGTCGGAAGGAAGTGTCGGAAGGAAGGAAGGAAGTGTCGGAAGGAAGTGTCGGAAGGAAGGAAGGAAGTGTCGGAAGGAAGGAAGGAAGTGTCGGAAGGAAGTGTCGGAAGGAAGGAAGTAAGTGTCAGAAGGAAGGAAGGAAGGAAGTGTCGGAAGGAAGGAAGGAAGTGTCGGAAGGAAGGAAGGAAGGAAGTGTCGGAAGGAAGGAAGCGTCGGAAGGAAGTGTCGGAAGGAAGGAAGGAAGTGTCGGAAGGAAGGAAGTGTCGGAAGGAAGTGTCGGAAGGAAGTGTCGGAAGGAAGGAAGGAAGTGTCGGAAGGAAGGAAGGAAGTGTCGGAAGGAAGGAAGTGTCGGAAGGAAGTGTCGGAAGGAAGTGTCGGAAGGAAGGAAGGAAGGAAGGAAGGAAGGAAGGAAGGAAGGAAGGAAGGAAGGAAGGAAGGAAGGAAGGAGTCATTGGTGGGGATTTTGGTAGGCAGCAGTTTCTGTGCTTAGAGGCTGGTGTGAAGGCAGATGCTCCATGTTTGACAGACAGGCTGTTTAAAGCAGCTTACACTGAGCAGAGCCTGTGTTTGAGGCTTCTGCAGTCCAATTCTTTGTTCAGCAGCTTTCTGTAACTTCAGTTGTACAGTTAAGAGCAGGTTTGTGGTTTTTAAAATGTATATAGAGTCAGTACTCCTGTTCTCAAGACAGTGTGAAGAAATGATAGGGTTAAACTGTAAACAAAGAGAGGGGAAGAAAATTTTCCTTAATTGAAGATTTAGGTTTTTTTCTGTACTTAAAGGTAGTCCAGAGCTCCTAATGGTATGTGATTGTTTTTTACTTGCAGGTTCCCTGATGTATTTAAATGAAGCCACTCTCCTTCACAATATCAAAGTTCGGTACAGTAAGGACAGAATTTACGTAAGTATTCTGTGTCATGACAACCAATCTAATAGATATGTCCTTTCAAAAATTCACCATGTGTTTCCACTTCTGTTTTTTTTTTCCTATAACAGAACTGCTAATGTGGAAAGGTCGAGGTTGTAGGCCCTTTTTTTGCTTTTTTTTCCTTATATTATACTTTTAGATCAGAATCCCATCTGATTTTTAGCAGGCAGAGCAGTAGGTTTTTCTCTACATGACTGTTTGTGTGCAACCATAGCACAGCTTTGTATCACAAATGTTCCTACAGGTAACTTATTTCACTGTCAACAAAGATGGTTTTCTTTCTTCATTATTTTTGAACGAAGCAAACAGGTGCCGTCTTTGACACCTCCTAGCTCAGATGTCCATCTTAATCTTTTATATTGCTATCAAATTGCCTAATTGTACTTAATGAATTCTGACTAAATTACATTTTGTCCTTGCCATCTGCCCAGATACTGACAGCTGTGAAACAGAAGATAAGAGTTTTCTTTCTTTTTTATTTTTTTTCCCCTAATAGAAAGCTGGCTAGGGATAATACAAAACAGTTCTACATATTTTAAAGTGTCTGTGTTAAAATAATCAACCTTTCTTTTAGCACATATTATAAAATTAATTTAGCTAAACCTTTTTATATAAATGTAAAAAGAAAGTATAATTGTTTTCTTCTGTTGCAGTTGATTTACATAGCTTTAAATTTTTTATGGCTCAAGGTCAAGCGCCAGCTTTAAAATATAAATAAATAAAAATGGCCATTTGAATGCTGCTCTGGAAAAATAATCCTTAAAGAAACCAAACCAAACAATAAAACCCCCCAAAGAAGCAAAATTCTGAATATGGACTGAACATGGGATAGGATAGTATTTTCATAAAGTAGGATAGTAGTTCATAAAGCCTTTCTTCAGTGTAAACAAGTACTACTAATATGTTGTCCAGAACACGTGTATTTTCTGAAGGAAAAAACAACCACTTTTTTTTCAGTTTATAATTTAACTGCATTTCCCTTGTGAACAGTTTTATGCCTTTTTAAAAATCCTGGTTAACAATATTTATCTTGTTATTAAAAGGAAAGTTAATATTAGTATTTGCAACTCTTGAAGGAAAGTTTTCCTTTGGTGAAGTAAGTGCTGAAAAGAGAACTACTTAAGAATCATCATATATTGTGTGATTCAGTCTTCTATTAATGTATCACACAATAGTTTCCAAATTTTAGTCTTCTAGGGACATTCTCAGTAACAACAAAGCAAATAAGTTATTCACCTGAAGGTTTACCTCATTTTCTTCAGATCTTTTCCTGCAAATCTGATTTTTAATTTGATTTTGACCCCTCTTCTTTCCTGTATGTAACCTGGCAATTATAACTGAGCTTTAAGAGTTTCTTTCAGAAACATTAAAAAACCCCCTCTCTTCAGTCTTCCTTGTCCTATGGAAAGGTAAAAAGCAGCCTTTGTCTGAGATTCTTCTCAAATTCCTTCTCTGTAAGAGAACATTTGCATTCTGTAGTTCTCTCTGTGGAAGCAGCTATAGCTAATATTCTTTTGGCTGAATGCTTTTATTGCCTGGCTTGAATGCATTCCCAGGCAGGATCCTGTCAGTCCTTCCTGCTGAGTTGCTTCCATTAGATATTGAAAAGCTATCCTCCTCACTGGAGGACAGTGTGTTATGCTATCCATGAGCTTAGTTCATTCGCTTTTGAGCAGGAGGATTTGGCGTCCTGTCCTTGATCCAGTAATGCAGACAATAGGAAATAATTTAAAAGGAGACTGGGAGAAAGGTCAGATTCAGGACATACTCCACAGCTCGGTGGTTAGGGAATTTTCCCAGGAGAATTTCATAGAAATGCTGAGAAGATAATTAAAGGAACTGTAAAAATATATCCTATCTTGTGTTTGCATTAGCTGGAGAGGATCATAAATGTAATTGTTATATGGAGGCTATAGTCTGTAATAGACAATTGCTGTTAACCACTTGTTTGGATACTGCCTAGTAATTTGCTGTTATTATTTTCTTCACAGACCTATGTAGCCAACATTCTTATTGCAGTGAATCCATATTTTGATATACCTAAGTTTTACTCTTCAGATACTATTAAAAAGTACCAGGGTAGATCGCTGGGAACATTGCCACCACATGTTTTTGCAATTGGTATGTATTGAGCCTGTATTTGTCTATTAAAAAACAAACATTGAATACTTCAGAGTTATCTGTAAATTGCAACCTGCAGCAGTAATTAACTTATTTTGAACTATTATAAAATAAAAGCACTAATGGCTAAAATTGCAAATCTTCTCATCTTTTTGAAGAACTTGTAAATGAGAAACTGTGACAACTCTATTAGGATTATTCTGCACTTCCAGTGTTTTAAGTCTAAGCAATTCAAATATAATTTGCTACCATTAAAAAAACCTAAAAAAGAAATAATGAAATTCAAATTTTATAAGTGAAAAAGGTGTAATAATGATTGGCATTGTCTTTCAGTGTAGTAATTTTCTTTGCCTTAAATTACATTGCCAGAGCATATTCACTATTTCCTTTTATATGCTTGTGTTACAGACAGAAATACATTGAAATGTTATTTATGGCTTAAATCTGATTTCAACCACTTTTGAAAATAAAAAATAATTGGAAACTATAATCAAAGCCTGACATGTTAAAGGCCTTCTCATTGTTTTGTATTTTATTTTGAAATAAAAAATATAATTAGCTGGAGTTTTCATACCTGTTACATAGTAAGAGAGATTTTTTCCCAAGTTTTCTCAGATGTTACTTGTTGCAAAGTACAACTGAAAGTTTCCCTTTAAAAATATATATAAAATAAACACAGACTACTATTTTGCAAATACATTTCATGAAAAAGATTTAGCTTTAGATTCTTGATTTTGTTTTGTTTCATTCTGGAAAAAGTTGAGTAAGCCTTTGTTTCCAAGACTTTGAGTTCTTACATGTCAGTGTTGGAAGAATTACAACTGTAGTATAAATTAAAGGAAAACAGAATTTAATAAGCTATAATTAATTTAATTGTAAACATTTAGTTTCTATTCCTGAAAATGTTACATTTTAATTTTCTGCATTGCAGCTTAACTTTATCCTTGCAATTCTGCTGAGTATTAATTTTTGTCATGTCAACCATATTCTTCTTTTTAAGCTGATAAAGCATTCCGTGACATGAAAGTGCTTAAGATGAGTCAATCCATCATAGTCTCTGGAGAATCAGGAGCTGGCAAGACAGAAAACACTAAATTTGTTTTGAGGTTTGTATGTGAACCAAAGTTAGTATTTGAATTCCTTGTGTTTATGCATTTGGTTGACATAGAGGCAGAGCAAACTAAGGTCATCAGTGGGTTTAAGATACAATTCAGTAAGATATGTATTAGCTTCTATGTGCACTTTATTACAAGAAATTGAGTTAAAAGCCGACATGATAATGTGCAGAAATAGCTACATACTCACAGAAACTTTAACTCAGTTGTACTGACATCATGTAGTTATTATGGCTTATGATACAGTCGTTTTGGTATTGCACATCTGGTAATGTGGTTGATAAAAAATGTAACTAGACATTAATTGTATCTTGCAAGACACTGTTGGTTTTGCCATAAATGTGTGTTTCTGTGTTCCCCCTGACGTTTTCTTTTTAGTTTGTTTATCTTTTTAACTTTAAAATACTTTACCCAAGTTTACTGAGTAAGACTGAATAGTGGTATTTATTTATTTATTGATGTTCATGTGCGGCCGATACTAAATCAAGTTTATTAAATTATATGGAAAGCCATATTGCTGATATATATCAGCCTTGCTTCCATATCTGCATTATCTTTTCATGGCTTTTTATCACTCTGGAACACTAACTGGAAAGAACTGGTCCTTTAAATACGCCTATGTCAATAGGTGGCCTGATGATGCAGGGAAGCACAGTGTGGGCAGTGTAAATATGCTCCCTTGCCATGCCTTGGACTTGTTTCCCTCTACAAATATTTAATTCCCTTTTCCCTAAAATAATGTATTTTCTAGTATTTCTCTACAGTAGAGGTATTATTTTCCACATCCCGTGAAGAACTGTCACAACTGCCTGTCTGTCCTTCATACTGCTCTGCACTGGCCCTGGGCAACCTTTCACAGATAGCTGTAAGAACTACTGCAAGGTGCTGGCAGTTTTTTACAAGGGACACCTGACTCTATTCCTGATAAGCGTAACAGAAAAAGACAGCAGGCACTGGAAGAATATCTCACAAGAGATGCTCTTCAAGATTATTCTTCCACTTCTCAGCAAAGGAAGAGCTCATTATCCAACAGGCAAATATCATCGCTGCTGCTTCTCCCCAGCACCCTCCACCATAGAGTCCCTCTACAAAACATAACTGAGTTTTAAAAGCTGGAAGATTTTACCCTTGTGGGTTTAGAAAGTAAAAGCTGCTAGTACAGCTCTTTTAGTGCTTCTAAATTTTTTTGGAAAGCCCCATTTTCAAGAGCTGTTTTTAACTTGTCCCAGATTCCCTTGCGAATTTCCAGAAAGCATGCCCTGTGAACAGGGAAAAAAAATTTAAAAAGACTGGGACTTTGGAGCAAGTAGATTGTGGTTCTAGTTTCTAATTCTTTCTTCAATTGCTAAATTGAATCCTGCCTTAATTGTATACTTGTAATTCCTTATCCTTACCATCTCCATGTGGAATTTTATTAACACTGATAGTTATTAATACAGAAACACTATGGATGGCAACAGTCTTAAATTCAGGAAATAGACATGAAACCTAATGTATTTAAAAAGATTATTAATAAATACACATAATACAGTAATAGTTTGATTATATTTCTATTAAACTGTAATTTCCATATACATGTTAAAAAGAAATTTCTAGCAGGCCTTGGAGTATTAAAAAAAATTGGAAGTGTGCAAGAATATTTTTCTTTTAGCAAAAAAGAAAAGTAAAAGTAAAGTTAAAGTTTATTTCAAAGTGCATAGGTATTTGAAACTTTAAATCGGAATGCGTTTCATATAGTAATTAGTATTTGTGCACAGCCATGTTAAACCCTGCTTAAGTGAGGAAACCTGACATGAGATGAATGATACTGATTTTTTTTAATCTTACTTTACAGGTATTTGACAGAATCCTATGGCAGTGGCCAAGATATTGATGACAGAATTGTAGAAGGTACGGAAGTTTCTTTCATTTAACTACAGGTTCCAACATGATTTTTTTTTTCAGAAATGTGACTCAACAGCAAGCGAATAAAAGTAGCATAGAAATGCTATCAGACTTTCTAGAGCATAATTTATAGGCAGTTGATCTTCATCCTAGGTTTTGAAACATTTTTTATTTTTAATTCACTTTATTTATTATAGTATCATGCTGTCATTTATTAGAAAACATTTATGTGTGTGTTTGAATTGAGCTTTACACATATAATGTACTCAAGGTGGTACCCAAAATGGAATTTTAAACTGCTTAAAATCTTCAAGGACAAGATTGTTTTTTCATTACTATCTGTTAGTACCAGGAAAATATAATTCCTCGTCCTCATTATCAAGTTCTCAAAGTCAAATAAAGTAGGGAAGTTCTTTTAAATTATGATTCTGGATCATATTTCTGTTCTAACATTTTTTGTCAGAAATCACATAATTCAGAATAGCACTTTGACTGTATCTATCTTTACAGTAGACTCCAAACGAGGTGAAGAGAGGCTGTGTTGATCCTTCCTATTGAGCCTCTTGAATGTTGCATATACTTCCTTCTTGGACAGAAAATAGCTTTTTGAGAAAATAGAAATACCTGAAGAACAAACAACCTTCAGCCAACCTAATAATTCCTCATACATCAGTTTTAGTCCTCTATAGGATAGCATAAATTTATGTGGAAATTTCTTGACTCTGTGTCTCTTTCTTAAAAAAAAAAAATTACTTTTGCTTTACATTTTCCTGCTTTCAAATTTGAACCACTTATTCAAGAGAAGTACTTCAGGCTTTAATCTCTTGTTGCTGTAACTGCTTAAACCAGTTCCTTAGTGAAATCCACTGTGTGCTAAAGGAACTCAGAAAGTGGGCAAAAGTTGGATAATGCCTGATGCAAATTAATTGGTACTTGTAGGTATTCCTCAAAGAGTTTGGGCTTTTTAATTTAGAACAGCATCTGATGCATGAATTCTGAAGGTTTTTAGGCATGATTTTAATGAATATGCTTGTGGCATATGTATTACTAGAGGAACCTTCAGCCTACCTGAAATACTTTGTGCAATTTGGTTTTGTTCATAATCCTTTCTTTAAAATTTCATATTACATAAAATGCCTGAATAAGTATCAAAGATCTTGTAAGAAGTCAGATTTGCATTTTTATGAACTTTAATTGTTAAAAAAATGAAAATACAGCCAAACAAAAAAAGGTTAATTCTCATGTCCTATTATATGATGCATTATCACCCACATTTTATTCAAGCATTGATGTTATTTCTTCATTCTTTAATTTATGTAGGAGCAGATATTTAAATGGTTGTTAGTGGAGTTTTAAATCTGAGTATCTGCTCACTTAGTTTCCAATGCTTATTTTTAGCTAGAAGCCTTAAAATATCTTGCAGATATTTTTAGTGGTTTATTGATAATGTGGTTTAGTAAACTATTTTTCTTTGATCCTCAAAGCTAGTAAAAAGCAGTCTTTCAGAGGCCTTCTATTTCATAATTAATAAGCAGTTTCAAACTGTTTAAACTGTGCATGATATTTGTATGAGTGTGTATATATATAGATATGAGAATTAGATTGCTTGCTGCCATTCTTTCTGCATGGCTTTAACATGCTGAAAAGCAGCAGCCAGTAAAAAATAAAATCAGCCAGTCACTTAATTGACCTAATTTGAAAGGACAGTGTTAAGTGGTTTTTGAAATCAACAGACTTTTCTAATATGATATTTATTAATTTCCAAGTCAATCTAAAACATTGCATGCATGACATTTAAGTGACATTTTTGTCTGCGGAATAAGTGAGTAGTTTAGATTTCATGAATAATAAATAATTGGGAAGCATTAAATTCTGCTCTGTCTCATGTAGTTAATGTATCAGTTATTTACCTACTTCCTATAGAAAAACATCACTGAATAACTTTTGGTATTTGTCTCTGAATTTCTGGCAGTATTGATTCAAGTACACTGCACTGTTACAAGACATTTAAGTACTTAATTTCATGGTCCACCACAATATATCCAGTATAATTTGCAAAATATATTATTCCTAATAGGTAATATTTTTCCTTTGATTTTCAAACCTTATTCCAAATAAGTCCCCCGGTTAATTGTATTTGTTCTCTGTTTCTTTTTGGTAGTTTCCTGATTGAATTCTAACACTACAAAAATTAATTTTTTAAACAGCAAATCCCCTATTAGAAGCTTTTGGAAATGCAAAGACTGTTCGAAACAACAACAGCAGTCGTTTTGGGAAATTTGTTGAAATTCACTTCAATGAAAAGGTACTGGAATTTTGTTACAGATAACCAGTGATGGGTTTTTTTGCCATATAATGGAAATGCTAGACTGGCAGACGGCTGAACAGACTTACTAGTCTTGCAGCAAATAGCCACTGTCCTACTTTACAGATTCGATTTGAATTGTGTCACCTTGAAAGAAAAACCAGAGCCACACTGTACTGTCTCATTACTGGAAAGCAGTGGCAACTCAGTAGGAAAATTGCTTCTACCAACAAAAGATTAAAAATGGGTCCCTTCATTGCATATGTGAGTCTTCTCATATGAAGACTAACTCACTTGCTGTTAGGTATCCATCCATTCCCTTAATGCTCAACTAAGTGTAAGTTATGTATTAGACATAAATGTATTTTGACTTCAAACTTTTTTATGTATTTGTATGAAATTTTGAGACCTTACATAGTAATCTATGTATGACAGAAGTCAAGGAATTGGTTTTTTGATAAAAATACTATTCAACTGTGTATCTTAATAAAAATTTTCTTTGTTCAGGTGTAGTTTTGTTTGGGTGGGATATGTATACACACATTCCACAGTTAAGGATGGCTGTATGGTTGGTCAGTATGTCCAAGGTGACGACTCCTGTGGATGTTCTCTAGAGATTAAATACATGCTTCCTCATCTTTCTGACTGAGGACAAACAAACTGCAAAAATTTGTTTCTTTTCCTGCAGACTTAAAGCTCATTTGTTTGGTCTTGAGCTTGTGGTCTTTTCCTAAGTTTTCATCACTTGGTTTGTAATTTAACTTCAGAGCTTTTGTTAATAGTTTACCTAGTAAATAACCCTCTGAATATCTTCAGAAACTCCTTCAAGGTTGCTTCAGCTTTCCACTGCAAGATCAGCCTGTTTACTTGAGCCCCTTTTTTACAAGGCATCACTTCTCACTTTGTGGTCACATTTTTAGGTCTGGTTTCTCAAAGTGATATGAGTACAGACTGAGACCTCCTGAATAAGGGAATGACTGCATAACTGCAATCAGATTTGTCAGTCAGCTAATCCTTCTTAGTTCCTGTAATGGCCATTAAGTTCAGGAATTTCCTTGCCATTAAGGTTTCTCAAGGCATAGGGAATTTTATCATAGGCCAGATAAGAAATAGCTTTCAAAAATATATGTCAGAATTCCTTCTCCATAAAGAAGTGCAAGTGTTGGAAATAAAATGTTGTGTCATAATTAATTTGCCCAAGATGTTGTCCAAATATGTACTCTATAATTTTAACCTCTCCTTTTATTTTACAAGAATCTCAGTAAAATGCACCTAAAGAAGGCTGTAATAGCACTGTCATACAGAAAGTGTAAGGATGGCTGTAGCAATGCTCTTTGCAGTAACTCCTGAGGTTCTGCTATGGATTTCTGCTTTTTGGGGTGAAGAAGACCTTTCTTTTAAGAAGAGTGTATGTATATACAATACATGAGCTGGGGAGAGAAGTAATGGTAAAGACAATGGTTTTTTCCTAGGCTTAATATGTATCAGGTAGAGATAGTTTTAAATCTTTTTTGGAGCAGTTTCTATTGAGCAAGTCATGATCAGGTAAAAGTAAATTGAAGACCTGAATCTTAAATAATGCTACAAATATTCAGATAATCAGAAAAATATTTCTTCTTCCTAGAACTCGGTGGTTGGTGGATTTGTGTCACACTACCTTCTGGAGAAATCTAGGATCTGTGTGCAAGGCAAAGAAGAGAGGAATTATCATATCTTTTATAGGCTTTGTGCTGGTGCTCCAGAAGACATTAGGGAAAAGCTATATTTAAGCTCTCCTGACAACTTCAGGGTGAGTAGCAGAGTCAGCATTTGTGAAGTTTGTCATATCGTCATATGTGGATTCTTCATATAGAACATATTAAAATCTCTATTTATTATCTTTGGCAGACTCATTATAATTAAAAAACCTGGATTTTCTTTTTGTTAAGTCTATTTGATCTTGGACTAAAGCTACCTGACATTTTTCTTTACTGGAAGAATTCCTGTACTTTTTCTCTGTCTTAAAATTGAGGAATCTGTGCTCTTCCAGAAAATGTACTGTTGCATACCCAACTGTTAGTAATGCTGTTACGGGCTCTTCTAGAGATGTAAAGTGTGAATTTCTTCAGTGCAAATCAAATCTGGTACATATCAGTCAGTTCTTTGCTTGTGTTCTGTCATTTGTTTCCATCTCTCACCATTTCTTGCCTTATATTTGGCTTGGAACATTATGGAAGTGGAATTTTGTTTATTCCTTAAATAAACAGACCAAATCTCTTGGGTTTTGAAGGGTTTTGTAATACAAAGATGTGGAATTACAAGGACATAAGTTAAATGACTGTCATCTCTTTAGACTTCTTTGATCTTAAACGAGACAAGAAGCACTGCAAACAAAGAATTAAGTTATTGTGCTGACTGTTTTCTTTGTTGGTTGATCTTCCTACTTGTTCTAAATAAAACTTGGACTGTGCTTATAGATTGCTTTCCTTTTTGTACTCAGTTCCATCAAAATTCAGCGGAGCTTTAAATATACAAATGTCCTGCCAGTTTTGTGCAAAGCAGAAGGTGAGACCTGAATCAGTGCACTCGCTGTGGGGAAGGTGGGGGCACCCTGCCCACCAAACAGGCAGCTGCTGTTTGGCCAAGGCAGTCAGTCTCTCCTTATGGATGAGCCAGGAAATGGGCACAGAGCTGCACTTCCACGTTGTGTGCATTGTACATTTGTACTGTGGTGTCAAGGTGATCCTGCTCTCTAAAAGCCATGACTGTATTCTAGGACAAGTTTCCTTACTTTCTCAAGGCATTCTCTAGGCATTCATAGATCTTACATTATTTCTGTAAATATTTAGTTTGTATCTTTTTTTTTTTTCTTCTATTTGTACTCACCTGTGTGATGGAAACTTGTTCTGGTGCTTATGAGGAAAGAACTGCTTCCATTCCCTAGAAGGAAAGTTTTTCTTTTGAAACACTCAACAAACACAATACTTAAGAACAGCCAACACCATTTATATTTGTAAAATGTGGAGCTAGTTTTCAAAACTTTCTTTTTTACTCTGCAGTTACTCCATGCAGTATTCTCTTGTATGATTTAAAGCTAAAATGTTGAACAGATTTTCAAGTACATGTTTTTATTGTGCAGTCACTTTTCCATTAAAATTTATTTCTTGAAGTTAATAGATTTTATTTCTAGAATATGCTGCCTACCCACCTTGGGGATTTTTTTAAAAATCAAGAATTCTGCTCATGAGAGAACCCAAGGTTGTAGATGTCAGGGTCAGACACAAAACCTTCTTAAAATCAGGCTGATGCAGGATAGCACTTAACAGCCTGAGTTCTTTTACAGAGGACATTTTATTGCATATTTCATGTATGAAGAGTCTGTAGTCACACCAGCCTCATCATACTGTGACCTGTTTTTTTACTTCTACTAAGACTATAGCTGACACTTTAGTTTCCATTAAGGATTTTATTGCTTTATCATAAGTTAGTACTTGAATTCTGAGTTCTTGCATGTGAAAGGTCCACTCTGCATGTTAAATTGCAAAACTTTAATGCAGCTTCTTTCTCTCTCTTAAAGTAGATTATCTTTAATTAAAAACCAAAGAAACAAAACCTTAGGATATTTTTCATCTTTGTAAGCTTGTAAATGAATTTAAATATTCTTAAAGTTTATTACTTGTATTGCACTAAATTTTCATCAAGTACCATTTTATGGGAGATTTTTAGGAAAACAAAATTGTAAAAGATAATTTTCCTCCTAAATTTGCATTTCTTTTGTCAAGATGATTTTTGTGTTCTTTGTTCTCATTTACTACTTCAGTTTTCATCATAAAATGGTTCTGACTAAGCATACTTGTGTCACTTTTTTACCACATTTTGTTGACTGCACATCTGTTTCAGAGTTCATAGAAATGCCATCTTTCGAGCTTTTGATAATAGATTGTGATATTACACAAGGCAAAGTTTGATGATTGATCAGTATTTTCCAATCAGTACTAAATTTTACAAGAAAGATATTAATAAAAAACCTTGAACTCTAAAATTGGTTATTTAGAAAAGCTCATCCCTTAAGTCACATTGCATTGGCTCTATTGTGCCCCTTGTCTTGAGCCTTATGGCTTATCGAGGCAAATTAGGGCCAGCTTGAGTTCTAAGACTCAAGCCTGGTTTCTTTAAAGTACACTTTGTTAGAAATAGGACCATCTCAAGTTTTTTGGTTTTTTTTGTTTTGTTTTTTGTTTTTTTTTTTTTTTGTTTTTTTTTTTTTTTTTTTTTTTTTTTTTTTTTTTTGTTTTTTTTTTTTTTTTTTTAAATTTTGTTTCGGTTTGGTTTGGCTTTTTTGGCGGGGGGGGGTGTTTTTTTTTTCTTTTTCAAAGAAGCAAAACATTTTTAAAAGATAGAGGATAAATTAATTCTGTTAAATCTTTGGGCTTCCTGCTCTTTGACTTAAGTGATCCCTTGGAATCTCCTCCCCATCCATTTGGCCATCATGGCATAGGGACACATTGCTCTGGGCATATAAACCAAGACACTGCATTGGCTGCACCTGCCTGACCTGTCCTCTGGATTGCAGCAGCACTGATGGCCATCACCTCTGTAATAGTTCATCCTTCCCCTGCAGGTTCCCTGGGGAAGTGGGAATTTACTTGGCCAAGTATGAGGACTGGGAAGGTTTCACTGGGTGAATGGTGAAGGGATAAGTTAATTAGAGTGTAAAACACAGGGTTTAGGATTTCTGTACAGGGGGGTCTAAAGAAGTAAGATGGAGGAATTGGGGCGTGTCCTGTTCTTCTTCTTCTTCTTCTTGGCCTCCATCTTCTGTGGTGATGGTGGCACTTTAGGATTGGTTATTACTAGAAGTGCACCGGTTAATAAGGGTAGAAGGTATTGGGGAAAAATGATAAATATTGTATACGTAACTTAGGGTATAAAGATAAGTGACCGCCCCGGGGGCTCGCAGTGTGCCCATGGCTGACTTGCTGTGCAGACCTCTGTCGGGCTGAAAGAAAATCTTTTAGATAAACAATTAATAAACACCGAGACCGAGACAAGATCAGAAGTCTCTTCTCGTCCTTTGAAGCGTCGGCTCTTCAAGGCCATCCCTGGGCCTTTCCAGGCCGCCTAAACAGCCGGGAGAAACAGAAAACCTACAGCCAAGGATTATGCAATAGCCCTGCAGTTCTGCAGGTTTCTTACACACCCATTGTCCAGCACAGCCCACATGAAAGCGTGCAGTCCTGGGGCTCGTGCTTTAGGTTGCCCTGCAGAAGTTTTCAGAAATTCAAGGTCACGAGGAAACCATGTGCTGAACTTGAAGGTCTTGGTGCCTTGGACTGAATCACATGGCTGTGAAAGTAAAGCTGCACAGTAAATCTGGAATAATTCTGTACCTGGAGAACAGTAAATGAGGATGAGAAGCTGAACTTTTTTCTCATCTACATTTCAGGAAGAGAAATGAAATTGCCTTATGTTTGGGTTGCTGAAGTTACAATAGTGTGTTATACTTCACAAAAAAAAAAAAAGGTCAGACAAACCATACAAACCAAACCCCAAGTACAATGGTATTTAGATGTACTGTATGATAACCTGAAACTGTGTATTTGTGTTCTTTTAAAAATATAATTTCTCCCTAATTTAATATATAAATTTACTCAAGGTTTTAGCTTTCAAATGAAAGCCATTATCTTGTGATTAAATGTCTTTTATGTAGGTTATCATTTAATACCACTCTGGTTCACATTCTCAACCTGTCAGATAAGTTTCCACGCTCTCTTTTTGAAAAGTATGGCCTTTTTCACTTCCCATCCCCAGTTTCTGGGATCGTGTTACTAATGCTGTAATAGAGGATATATTGTGTTTAAAATACACTGTGATTTGCATTCTTATTGACTGATGAAGAAAAATTCTGTACTTTGTTAAACACCAAGCTAGCTTTGAACAGTTGTCACTTAGTTTTAATATTAAATTTGTCACCAAGTTTTTTCTACTGTTAGAAATGCTTTGAAGAATATTTTGAGGTTTTGGAATTTTGCATGTAAATTTTAATCAGAGAGTAGAATTGTCTGTGTTCACCTCTTAGAAAACATCTTTGTTCAATTAAAGAGTAAAGAATCAGTTCACTTCCTTCAGACAAAGGGCTCTGTCCAAGCTTTTGGACAGAGTTCTTACATTCAGATGAACAAATCAGTAAGGAAAAGCTGGTGATCCCATTTTTCAGAAGGCAACAGTAATTATTTAAATCTAAGTTCAGTCTGATTTACTGAACAGTAAATCTGAGATTACTATACAACAAAAGGTGGATATCAGAAGCCAGGTTCAAAATAAGGCTTCTGCTTAGACCATGCTGTAAGCTTTAAATATTCTTCAGACTTTTTAATACACTATGTCTCCTACTACCTATAGAAATATTTGGTGAGAAAAAATTAGTAATTTCACATTACATGTATGCCAGAAAATGAGTTCTTTTGGTTCCTAATTTTGGTTGTCTTTTCTGTAATCCTGGACTCCTTGAATAGGTTTAATAAAATCAAAAAGTAAGAAAATATTGTGTAGCTTAATAAATATCCCATTGTGTCAAAAAGTGTTTTAGTTGTCAAAATCAAGAAACTTTCAATAGAAGTTTGGTACTGTTGCAGTTCTTTAATTTTGTAGCTGTAAATAAATATATTTTCAAGGAATGAATTATGAGAGCACTTATCATGTTGTTTGTATCAAATTGTTAAATCAAGCCATGTAGGGCAAGCTTTAAATAAAAGCATATGTATTCCTTACTTCTATCTTTAACTATGCATTTCCACTTGTTTTATTGTTCCAGTATTTAAATCGAGGCTGTACCAGATTCTTCGCTAACAAAGAAACAGACAAGCAGATTTTGCAAAATCGCAAGAGTCCTGAGGTATGTTTTTATCTTCAGTTAGTTTATATTGTTACATAATGGAGATAGAGTTGAAAGTGATTACAATTTTATAGTGTGGAATGAAATGTTCATTTTACACATCTTTATAGGTCTAAGAGGGTACTCTCCAAGATGCTGTATTGAGAACTCTGCTTTGGAGTTCAGTCCTAGAAATACATTTTAACATGCATCATAAAATCCCAAATGGAACAGAGTATATAAAATGGTTTCCTCTTCATTTTTATAATAACATAACACTTAATGATGCAGCTTGTCTTCTGTGGAAAACAAAAATCTAATACTTTTGTAATTTTCTTTTTAAAAATCTTAACTACTGGCAGAAATAGGTCAAAAGCCATGTTTTTTTCTGGAGCCATTTTTACTATGTGGAGTTTTGAAATGATGCTCCAAACTGTTCTATAAATCAATAGTGTAACCTCACTTCTAGCCATGACTATATTCTCCTCCTCAGTGCACTTGAAAGGTTTTTGTTTTCCCCTTGCTATTAACTGCTAGTTATGCCAGAGCATGGAATTTCCTGGACAAAAGTCTGAAGCTTCAAACATTTATACCTCCTTGCTCCATCTCTGTTTACATTTTTTAGAACTGGAATTACCAGAATTTGAGCACTTAAACCTTTGAGCTGTTCACATGAGGATACTAAAGAATTTGTTCTGAATTAATAGTATATATGAATTGGAAGTTATTAAAACACTTAATTAAACTTCTGCTCTGTTCTCTAATAAAATTTTCATCTACTCAAAGTATGAAATTCACATTTGTGTAGCTGGAAGGTATTTCAAATATTAATCAAATCCATATTTGTGATTCAGTAGCAGGGCAAGCTGCATATATATCTGACAAAAATAACTTAAGAGCCTCATTCCACCAAGTGGTCATGCCATCTCTTTCACAATGTGGTCTTGGAGCTCGTGCTCAACTACAAGGGACTGTATAGATAGTTCCTTTCCTCAAGTCAACATTGTCAAGTCTGCCCCTGGATTTCTAGTGGTTGTATTATTGTAACATTCAGCATATAGTCCTGACTTCTGTTGTTAAATGTAGGCTATTTTTTTAATCAGGGATGATGGAGAATCAGATACAAAAATACTTATTTGACATCACTGTGGGGCAGAAGGCTGGTAGATACAAGCATATAGGCTAGCTGGGGAATTTTGCCTCAGTTTACCCAGTTTGCCTTTGACAAAGAATTGCAGTGAGTAGGCATAGAGTATCAACATTCGCTTATTTTTTCTTCTGGAAGATGAACCTGTGCAATTTTCTGTTATTGGTGTGATTTACAGGTGGGTGTTGTCATAAAACTGGTCCTCTGATGGACTTGAAATAAGAGAAGACTTAAGTGTTTGTCTAAATTAAAGCATATTCACAGAATAGTTCTGAAAATATATATAAGATATGAAGTAGCAGAACATATGATACCATAACACTTATATGTAACTGCCATATCCATTTGAAGGCTCAACAAAGGATCAAAGTTAAATGATATTTAAACCTAGTATAGCTGTTTAGACAGGAAATGTATTGTCTTGTTCAGGTTTTTAAATTGGAAGTTTAGTATTTGCTGTCATTTTACTAAAAATATTAAGATTGTTGTTTTGAATAAAAGTAGCTGGAATAGTCAATTAATACTTCAATTATTTTTGTGTTTTCCTTATCAGGAAGATGAGGTGATCATTTTACATAATTAACATGTAGTTTAATGTTATTGATGTGCCTACATGTTGTGTGAAGTGAATTTTTCAGATGCATGTGGTGTTTTGTTTTGATAAAAATCATGTTAGCTTATTTGACAGTAACAAAGCTTTTATTTAGTGAATTATTCTTTTTAATTGATAACATTTAAAAATAAGTGTTAAAATGTAGCTCAGTCTGTGCATGTTCATGTAGTTTTTTTGATTGCATGCAGATGTGTTACTTTCTATTATTTAAACTGGTTTATAGCTAAAATAGCTTTCAATGTATTTAAATTTGAAAAATAAGCAAAATGTTAAATTAGTATTTCAGAACATAGTTAGAATTCTTCTAAGCCATAGACCACTGCAAACAACTTTTCTGTTTCTTTATTACACCAAGAAGTTAACTAGTATTTTTCTCTAAATAAGCCTGTTTATAATAGGGGAAGTGCTCCTGGTTCTGATTTGTCCTGTGCTCCTGTCCTTCTGTCATCCTATTGCAAGGACCTCCATCTTCTTTTAGCTGCTTGGGGTTAGAAGGACTCCTTTGTATTAAATGCTCCAATAGCTCCCTTAGCAAAGTCTTCCTTCCCCCTGCTCATTATCTCATATTTCCCTGTCCTAAGCAGTCACATTCTTTCTAGCTTCTGCTTTCTGGAGATAGTTTGAAGTTTGCTGTGAAATTTAAGTTTGAAGATCATGCTTCCAAGTATCAACAATTTAAAATAAGGTTCTTGTGAAGCCCATATTGTATGAAGAACTTGGATCTACTTTGTTTGGCATGCTTTTGTATGCTTTTTGATGTGACTTATCCTTGACTGGAAATATTTGCTTACATTTACTTTAAAGCACTTACATAAGATTTTTGGTTTTTCGTGTTTTATAGTATCTTAAAGAAGGTTCCTTGAAGGATCCACTGTTAGATGATCATGGAGATTTCAACAGAATGTGCACAGCCATGAAAAAGATTGGACTGGATGATGAAGAAAAACTTGATCTGTTTAGAGTAGTGGCTGGTGTCCTTCACCTTGGAAATATCGATTTTGAGGAAGCTGGGAGTACTTCAGGTTAGATCAAAATAGAAATGATTTTTCCTAAAAATACTGAAAATGCCTCTTGATTAGAGACTTTCCCTTTGCATGTGAATTACTGCTTTTGAAAGCTTCTTTGTGTTCATGGGTAATTCCATCCTAATTCACCCCATTTTGAAGTCAAGTTTATCTGTTTGTTTTAAAGTTGTACTTCTTTCCATGCTCTGAAAGCAAATAGGGTTGCACTGAAACTGTTCAAGAACCTATTCAGTGAAAAGTTTCATATAAAGAAAAGAGCCATTATGCATTTTAATGACAGGTTTAAAATCCAACTTCTCTCTAATATCACAAAAAGATCTTGACTTTAGAAATTAGCAACTCCATCTGTAGGGAAAGGTATTATGTCTTTTGGCTTCCAAAAATAACATCATGTTAGTATTTTGAGAAATGAAAAAAAAAAGTTACAGCAAAAACGTAGGTAAATATAACTTTCTCATTTTAAGACGTTGCTCACAAGGTGAAGCAGTACAAGTGTAGTTGGGACTTAATTGCAGAATGTGCATGAAGGTTGATGAAGGAGATTTAATGATTTGGGAATTGTTCCTATTACCTTACTACTGAAATCAGCCTCTCTAAATTGAGAACTGCTGTCCATATATTCTTGAAGGGTTGATTCCTCTGGGTCTGGATGTACTACAAATACAACTATAAGTATGTAGGTCTAGCTTGAGTTGCAAGACAGTGAAATTTGTTTCTCCTGGTCCTGCTTCAAGAATGTATAGCTGTTGGTGCAGTTGTTTGGAAGAGCAGACCAAAGAACATTTTAAAGTGTTCTGAATGATGAATTAAATGAGTGCTAACCTTACAGGTTCACTAGCTCCTGACCCCAAGTACAGAATCAGCACAGTACTGTACAAAACATTCTGTTCAGAAGAGATCTTGGGTGGGCTTCAGTCCCCTGTGTCAAATCAGGGCCAGTGCTGAATTCAAATTGGGTAGTTTAGGATTGGCATAGAGGTAGGTTGTTTTTAGTTTTTGTTTTCCTTGCTCTACTCTATAGATCAAATGACAACCTCCCCAGTGTCAGTTCATGCTGTTGCCATCTACATGAAGATGACAGAAATGAACATGATTGATGAGAATGAATCCGGGAAGATGCACCTGTAGAGATGGGTAGTGGCCTCATGTAGCTCAAAGCAGTAAGCTTCCCAGAGAGCTTCCCTGTTTGGGCCTTTTGTGAGTTGTGACATGGGCATTGATCAGGTTAAACAGTGAAAGAGGTGCAAATGTGAGTTTGAGGAGGAAATGAATGAGAAGAGTGGGAACCACAGATGGTTAGGAAAGTCAGGGTTTAGAGAACAGAATGTCACCAGAGAACCTATGACCTCTAAATACTGAAATTCAGACCCACTTTTTTTCTGGAATAAATTATAGATCTTCTAAAATGTAAATGAATGTATTGAACTTCTAAATTCCAAATACATGTTTTGTTTTTCCCTCACCATGCACACAGGGTGTGCATTTGAACTGCTGCAGGCAGTCTCTTACCAGAGAGAGACTGGTAAGACCCTCTAGAATTCTGTTGCTCCTCTACTGCAAGCAACAGCAAACACATGTAAATAAGTGCTAGATTTTATTAAAGTGGGTGGTGTGCCAGTTGGAGATCTCTGCTGGCCGAGCCCTGGCGCTGAGGAAGGTGCAGAGCAGCAGGACTGCACCTCCTGTTGTTTACCTGGGACATGTACAGAGCCTTATCTGAAAAATCCAAGTGCCAGGAGCCTGCCCTAGCCGCCGCTTCTGCTGTATTGCAAGAGAGCCTGGAGGATTACAGGAATATCTAAGTTCAAAAGTATTAAGTCACTAGAGTTAGTTTGTAGGGGTTAGCACTTCTCCATTTTGAGGTAGTTCTTCCCTCCAAGCAGCCTGGAAAGTGTTCTAGAAATACCGAATTTCACGTATAGTTTTTGGGCGAGATGTTATTTTTGTGTTTGTTTTGGGGGGGTTCCCTGGGCTCTGTGAGCTGCCTTTTGGCCCCGCGCTGCTCTGAGGCGCTGTGCAGAGGCAGCGGTGCCGCCCTGAGGGCGAGGGCGGCCGCTGACGCTGTGTGTCCGCAGGGGGCTGCACGCCGCGCGCGCGGAGCCAGGCGGCGCTGGAGCGCTGCGCGGCCCTGCTGGGCCTGGACGAGGACGACCTGCGCGGGAGCCTCACGTCGCGCGTCATGCTCACCACGGCAGGGGGCGCCAAGGGCACGGTCATCAAGTGAGTGGCGGCGCCGGCGGGAGGGGCGGCGCCGGCGGGAGGGGCGGCGCCGGCGGGAGGGGCGGTGCCGGCGGGAGGGGAGGGGCGGTGCCGGCGGGAGGGGCGGGGCGGGGCGGGCGCCGCCCGTGAGGGGCCGCCCGCGCTGCTGCCATGCCGGGGGCCGGCTCCGCGCGTCCCCTGGTCACCCACCGGCACAACCGGCCCCAGCTCCGCTTAACCAGCTGCCGGGCGGAACTGAGGTGCGCTCGCACCAAGCGCAGCTAAAGCGCTTCTTTTAATGGGTCACCGAGCACAGGTGCACCCCCCTTTGGTCGTAAAGAAATCACAGTTATACACTTACACCAGCTGAAGGCTAGCAGGCTTACAGCACTTTGAACAAGTAACTCCTGTGCTGTATAAAATCTCTCATGTGTTAGTGAGTACGCTGTGTGGCCAAAGAAAGTATAGCAGTCAGCCAGTTAAATCCACAGCCTGCACAGCAAATTTGATATGCTAAATCATTTCTCAGATACACTCTATTAAGGAATGTCAATGTGGTGCCTGAAGTCTTTCAGAAGGTGCTTGAATCTTTCTCCTGAGGGCTGCGCAGTGCTCCCGTGAGTGCTGCTCTGTAATAATTGGGGCCGGGATGCTTTAATTAGAGGGCAGGATGGCCACCCTTCTTAATGCCTGAGTGATCACTGTCCTTGTGTTTGTCATACGTAATTCTTCTGAAATCAAATTTTAACTTTAAAAACACCCTTGCAAATGGTAATCCAGAAATTGCTGCTTTTTTGCTGGTTTTGGTAAACACACATTTAATCTTGACTGTAAATAATGTTTCACAAAAACACAGATAGAAAGTGTGGTGGTTTTTTTTTAATTTTTTTTTTTTTTTGAAGCTATGATCCAGGTAACTTCCGAGGCACAGAAGCAAGATAATGGTTCCTTTCTGTATGTACATGGAAAAGAATTAAGGGCAAAGAGTCTGTATAAATATGGTACTGGTGATAACATTTCAAACCCATGAAATTTATAACTCTTGCAAAACAGAGTTTTATGAAAATGACAATGCAGTTACCTTTTATTTATGAGAAACCTCTAGCTTCTACCACAAATTTTCTCTTGCTGAGATTGATCCTAGCATGCAAGCTGTCAGGGATGCCTGCAACTGAATTGTGTGTTTTAACATTTAGTTTTCTGTGTTGAGTATTTTCTGGAGTTCACATAAAAGGCTGAGCTTGGACTAAGCAGTTTTGTGCACATTAAAGTAATTCTCAGCATTCAGCTGAATATATCAATCTTTTAATTAGGAAGCTAATAAACATTCACTCCTTGGAAGAATACAGGTGTGCTTTTTATTAACCTATGGAAACAGTCTGATTGTTTTAGTGAATTGGAAATACTTTATTCACATTACACCAAATGTTTAACATATGAAACTCATCATTTTCTGTACTAATGGGGTTTATTTGAGTTCCTTGCATATTTTGTATTTGCAATTTCTTTGGAAATGTATTACAGAAATTATTATTATAGAAAAAATTCTAATAAAGTGACAAATGGTAAATAATGTTGGGGGAAGTGGGAGAGGGTAATGTGTTACTCTACATTCAGTTAAAAGCTCAAGATCTAAACCTCTTAATTATGTATTCAAAAGTCCATTTCTGGAGAGTAAATTCTTCTCTCCCTGCCCAATGTAAATTCCTCCTCTCTCTCCTCCAGAAGTTACTAGAAATTGGGGACTTTGAGTCGTTGTCATCTTGCTTGTCGTTGTCATATCCAGATGATATGGAGTGTTACAAGTAATTTTTTCCCCTTCATTACAAGCTTAATGTATAGGAAGATGTCAGTCTTGCAGGAAAAAGTGTCTCCAGTGGAAAATATTGACCGAGCTTTAACTAGTTGCTCTTTTCCAGACCATGTCTAAATTGACAGCAAAATCTTTGATATATTCATCCAGGAGAAGCTTTATCAGTACATTAGAGTAGAAAATTTCTTATTTTACAGTACAGATGGCACTCACAGTAATTCATGGCAATATGAACATTGCAGGTTTTGAAAGTCAATAACATTTTTTACTTAATTCAAGTTGGGATGCACAATCATTGCTGATCTTTTTCTGTTGACTTACTGCTTACCTGGTTATTCTCCATCTTCCATTTGCATTTTTAAATTCTTCTCAGCTTACTACCACCCACTTTCCTTTACTGAAATATATCTTGTGAATTTTGACATTATGAATTTTTTGGAAAATAATCTTGTATGCTAATCTTGTTACAAGATTTTCTGCATTGTTAATTCGGTATTATTAGAGCCCATTTTTTGAGAATACCCTTAGTTTCACATTCCTTTTAAGTGAAAGTGTTAAATAGAAGTAGAAGGGCTTTGAACGAATTGTATCCATGTCAGATTCAGATGGCACCCCACTGGAAATGCTCTCAGGGAACTGCTGGTTCAGCCTCTGAGAAGGCTAGAAGCTTCATTTTGGCTGTTGTACATGTAACACAGACATAAAGCTTGTCTGTATATTTTCCTTTTGAGAATGTCTGGTGGGACATATCAAGCTACCACCATTATGAGGCAGACCATGTGATCACTCCTCAAGTGACACTGTCAAGGAATGTTTCTTAATTTTTGTTACAGCTTTGAGTTTACTTTGGATTAAAACTGTAAAGATTTTCTGATCAGTGAATTTATCCTGATACTCCTGTAGTGTTATTAGCACTGTGCAGTTTCAGAAGTCTGCAGACATAAGGAGCAGCAGATCTTACTTTTCCCGTATTTTATTTTGGGGATGTCAAAAATGAGTTCAGCAGACTCCTTACACCTCTCAATGATTATTGCATTAAGCCTCTTTTGCTAGCATTTTATAAACTTGTGCATCTAAAAGCAGACATACTCTAATAAATACACCAATATCATCTTCTCACATGGCTTACTGCATGTAAAAGTGGATTGGACTATTTTAGACATTTTTTACATAGACACAATTTTTCTGTGGTAGTGTGGTTTAGAATTTACTTGACTGCTATCAGTATTAGAGTTTTGACAAGTACATTGTTTTTTTTTTGTTCCAGCAACCCAAAGAGCTGGTCATTTCTCTCTCTTTCTTAGGGACCTTTTGTGTGCAAGTAGATCATGTGAGTCCTATTAGGTCACAGTGAATAAATAGCTCAGCTGAAATCACTGTGCTCAGAGTATAACAAAGGCTTTGTTCTGCTGGGCACAGTGGAGCCAACAAGGAACAGTAGGAGGGTGATGCTAAATGCAATCTCTCTGAATTTTATTAAATAATCATGTGCAGTGAATTGCCTGGGGGACTTGACAGCTGCACTATGTCTATCTGTCTTTGTCTCCCAAAACCCCAAAATAATTACCTTGCTCGATGATGGTTTTGCCATCCATGTGAAGTGTATTTACAGAGAGAAATAATGTGTTGGATTCAAAATCTGGTGCTTCTCTTAGACTGTAAATGTGCTACTGTGCTTTTCTCTTGCCCAGTTTCTTCTTTTCCAAGAAGACTTTCACAGAGGACTCCATCATCACAAACTAAATTATTTAGCAAGGTGAAAAAAATTAACTTGCATCATTCCAAGTCCTTCAGCTTCTTTTGCAGTCCATTTTCTACCAAAATGCATTTTTTAAGTGATGCTACTGAAGTGTCCATCGGAAAAACTTTTTCAAAACTTTTTTGAACTTTGGCTTGTTTCAAATTAGAAGTTTGCTGCTTATATTCTTTAATTATGTGGAGTATTTAACTAGGTGGGGTTACTTAATCCAGGCTACTTTATTTATGAACCAGTAACCATATTGGATGACAGTAATTGATGGATATCACTTCACCTGCTGTCTCCCTCAGTTGTTGTCAACCATGGGCAAATTATACATGGTTTGAATTAATTTGTTCTGGAATATATTTGGGAACTGCATGGAGTTTGCATGGAGAGATTTTGTCCACAGACTAAATCTACCCCATCCATGCTTTCCCCTAGGTCTCAAACTCTAGATCATTGGAAACCTTGCTGAAGAAATTGGCATGAAGACCAACAAGGGTTTTTCTTGCAGCCTTACCAAAGTATTTAGAATTTGGCAAATTTTTTCCCTATTGCATTCAAGTAGCTGATAAATTCAGGAGAGGGAAAGAAGGTAAAATGGAGGAAGGAGAATTTATCTTTTCCTGTTCAGGCAAGAAACAAGAGAAAGAAAGAGATTCATTTGTCTTTGTGCAGACCAAAGAAAGGAAGAGCTGAGGGAAAGCAAGTTCATGAAAAGAAAGCTACTTGTTCTGAACATCAGTTCTGTGATGGGGCTCTTGTGTATCTACTGTTTCAGGGCATTTTCAGCGTTGTTTAGTGGTTCTGAACTTTCAGTTGTGCAAAATGCTTTGCAGGGTTACATTTTCTTTCCATGCATGTTTGCTGCATACTATGAAATTTAGCAGCAAGGGTTTGCTTAACAGCAGCAGAATTTGCTATTTTGAGCACTGGGACCATTTTGTAAATACATGCTCTAGGAGTACAACTATTTGTCATGTTGTTTAAAAAAGTAAGTGAAAAACATAAATTATTTTAATATATTGTATTATGTAATAGGTCTGCAGCTGACAGGAATTAGTATTCTGATCTCTTAAACGTATCAGAACAGAATGCAAAGGTACCTTCCTTCTATTTATAAGCTGAGATTTCTGTCAGTGCTCATTACCTTAAGATGAGATAGATACTTAGTGGAAGACAAGATTGTGTGTAAAGCTAATTACTATCAAATGTAAGGTAGCTGCAAGTGTCCTTTGGGAATGGAGACTCTGGTTCCATGCCTTACCAGTCACAGTAGAATGTGATCTCCATCAGAAGTATTATCTTTGAAGAAATAAAAAAATAGTAATTATTAGTTAGTTAGTTTAGTGCTTATGAATTCTGGGAAGTGAAGGAAATTATGGATAAGCTGTTGTTGTGGTTTCACTCCAGCTGGCAACTCAGCCCCTTGTAGCCACTCACTCCCTGCCAGTGGAAGGAAAAGGGGAAGGGTAAAAATGAGAAAACACATTGGTTATTGATAAAGGCAGTTTAAAAGGTAAAGCAAAAGCTACACATGCCAGAAATGCAAACCCAGGAATTCGTTCTCTACTTTCTGTTGGAAGGTCAGTGTTCAGCTCCCCAGGACAGCAGGCTTCATCAAGTGTTGTGGTTACTTAGGAAGACAAAATATTAAATTCATAGAATCATTCCCCTTTCCCC
The DNA here is from genome assembly GCF_027887145.1 of Ammospiza caudacuta. Lineage (NCBI taxonomy): Eukaryota > Metazoa > Chordata > Aves > Passeriformes > Passerellidae > Ammospiza > Ammospiza caudacuta. The sequence goes on along the minus strand of NC_080595.1, from coordinate 97,565,067 downwards.
CTTCTTCCTTCAGCTTTTATTGCTGAGCATGATGCCATATGATAGGGGATGTCCCTTTGGTTAGTTGGGGTCAGCTGTCCCAGCTGTGTCCCCTTCTCAGCTTCTTGTTCACCCTCAGCTTCCTCACTAGTGTGATGGGGTGAGGAGCAGAAAAGATGTCAGAGCAAAAACTGAACTTTAGGCTTTATTCTAACATAACAAATCATAAGTAAATAGTAGAAATATTTTTGTAGATGGTGTTGTATATAGTTTAAATATCTTTCTCTGGAAACTGTCAGTAGAATTTCTAATTATTTAATAAACAATTATGAAAGCATCTGAATCTCACTTCTACTGATGGTAGCAAAACATTATTGTTTTTTACAGCTAAGATAGTCTAACTTGGCAAGGTTGTTTCCTGCCTTGGCCTAGAGATTGGGGAAGGTTTTTTAGGTCCTAATTTATGGTATTGGACAGGCTGGTTTTAGGTTTAGAGTCTAATCTCAGCATTTCACAGCAAGGAATTATGAAAAATAAGGTTTGTATCTTATTTTTTTAGGGTACCCTTGAAAGTGGAACAAGCAAACAATGCTCGCGATGCCTTGGCTAAAACCGTGTACAGTCATCTGTTCGATCATGTAGTGAAAAGGGTAAACCAGTGCTTTCCATTTGAAACTTCTTCTTTCTTCATTGGAGTTCTAGATATAGCTGGTTTTGGTAAGTATACCTAAAATAATTTCTAGTTGTCACTTTTTTCCACCAAAGATTCCATAACAAATTCTGTAATGAAGAGTGGGAGGGTTTTTCTTTTTGGTGTTGATGGTTCTTATAAAGCTTTTGCTTTTTGCTTCTTTGACTCACTAAAATTCAAAACAGGGCATGTTTTGTGATGTGCTCTAGTCCTGCCAAGGTTGTCCAGGGGAACAGCCTTTGGTTTTCAGGTCTTTAGAGTTTTGGTATCTACTGCTAGCCTGGTGTATCATAGATGCATGAGGGTGTATTGGTACAATATCACTGTCTGGTAGCATCTTGCTTTTGTTTGCTGCCAACTGTCTGTCATTTATCTTAGAAATATTATCTGCTGCAGTATTTTTAGATGGCTTGTGTACAACTTGAAAATCTGTAAAAGATTTCATTTTGCTGAAAGAAATGACTATGGATCTGAACACATCTTTAAATATTAGCACTGTGAAGCTTCTCTTATTTACTATTTAATTTAAACTCTTGAAACACTGTTTTATCATAAAAGTTTAACTTCTGTCTTTCAGAGTACTTTGAGCACAACAGTTTTGAACAATTCTGTATAAACTACTGTAATGAAAAACTGCAGCAATTTTTTAATGAAAGAATTCTGAAAGAGGTATGATATATTTAATGTTATATTTGAGGATTTGTTTTTTTAACTGTTATATTTGAGGAATTTTTTTTTTTTTTGCTGAAGAGATGCTTTAAATAGCACTACTTTTCATAAGCTTACACGTTATGTTTGAATAAAAAAAAAATCAGTTGACATACTGTTTCCATATTATGTGACATCTGGTTGTGTCAGAAAAGAATGTGGATTTTTGAAAACCAGTTATGAGCTGTCCAGAGATTGGATAATCACCAATACCTAATGAAAATATTGAATTGAACAGGCTTATCATTAAGGCATTAAAGTTGGAATACATTAAGCTGTGTAAGAAAATTCTTAAATGTGTGTTGATTCCTGCTATATTTTTAAAAATTGTTTCGTGTTTATTAGAAAAAATAACTTTTTTCTTGATTTTTTTTTTAGAAAAAAAATTAAGAGTGGTGTTTTCTCTTTTCAATTACTTTAGGAACAAGAACTTTACCAGAAAGAAGGCCTGGGAGTTAATGAAGTTCGTTATGTAGATAATCAGGACTGTATAGGTATGTACTTCTTGAATTGTCAATCTTTTTTGTTACTGTCATGGGGAAAAAACCTTCAAGCAGAGGAGGTGAAATATGCATAGCACTAGTAATTATATGGTTTTATATATATCCTCATTCAATTCACGATCTTCAGTGTTCATAGGCATTTCTGCAGTACAAGATTAGCAGTTTCATCCTTTCCACAGGAAAAAGTTTGTAGTAAAAATTCCTCTTAAAAGAGCAGTTTCATAGAGAATGGAAAAAAAAATTGCAAAACTGTGAGTTTGTGTCTAATAGTTTCAAGAGCATGAATTTCTGTGTCAGCTTTCAAGGGCTTGGGAATATCTGTGTGAGATCAAGGCAATTCAGTTGTTAAAAGTTGTGAAACCACCACTGTATGTTAAATGCTGGTCTGCCTTTCCTAAAACAAATTTCTACTTCTCACTGGGTCATGTTGTCAAATGGAAATATTAACCTTTTAGCTTTGACATGTGGTAAAATGTGTATGAAAAGCTTAAAAATCTCCCCCAGCAATTGAAGCTAGACCTAGGATCATACTGTAAGAAGTTTTAGGCGCTTTTTGTATTACTAATTTCAGCTTGAAATCAAAAGTTAAAATCAAACAATTGTTCCTGATCTTTTCCTCCCTTGTTCCACAAGCTTAGAACTTCTAGATTTGATGGATAACCTATACATGCCTATTAAGATCTGCAGAATTGATTTGCCATGACTTCTTGTATTTAGTTTAATGGCTTTCCATAGGTACTTTTGTAGAGAATCAGATCAGCAGCATTTTGGTGTGTAATGTTCAGTGGTGATACAAGTTGATATATTCAATTTCCATAAATATATGGGGTTTTTTTATTAACAGATTTGATTGAAGCAAAATTAGTAGGTGTACTGGATATTTTGGATGAAGAAAATCGTCTTCCCCAACCAAGTGACCAACATTTTACTTCAGTTGTGCATCAAAAACACAAGGACCATTTCAGGCTCTCGGTAGGTTTATTTTTGTTGTCTGTCTTGTTTTAATGAAACAGTTCTTGGAACAGTTGATAGTAACACTTCAATGTAATAAAAATCTTTCATAAGAAATCTCATACCGCCCAGTCTGCACAGTCTGTACCTCTTTGTTAAGGACAAGGTTGGTGATTAGATTTGATGAAAAGTTCACCGAAGACTTCAAGCAATTCTAATATCCTGCTAAACTAAAGCCATATTCTTGACTTGCATTTGAAGTTTAACATGTAAAACATGAAAAGGAAGTAAAAACACATTTTAATTTAGATTGTTTCATATCAGATGAGCTATTTTGTTGTTCTTTTAAAAAATTTCTTGCTTTGGAGAACGTTTGACTCATGTCTAGTGTCTAGCTAGCACTTCAGAGATGAATATAGGAATCATACTAGGAAAATTTTTTTGTTGCTTATTTTTTAACATACAGCACTGTCTGGAAGATTAAGGCAAATTGTTGAAATTTATATCCATGAATTGTGTTGAAATTTAACAAAATGCCTAAAAAATATGAGTAAAGGAAGCCATCATTTAAAATCCATTTACCAAAATTGTCATACATTTACCTTGTGTTAAGTTTCCACTTAATCCTGCTTGCCTGAATTGGTGTGCAGTGAAACATTCTGATGGTATGTGTATGATCAGGTAGTGCTTGCCTGTTAAGATATACCATCTAAAGCCATATCTTGAGCTTCAGTCTAATCCTATTCATATAACAAGGTTTTTCATCAGCTGTCAAATTTATGATGAAGTGTTGATTAAAGGCACAACCAAAATAAACCAGCTGGTATTAGCAATCCTGGTGACATGTATTTTGAATGCAATGTATTTAAGAGTGTGAAGAGTTTGAAACTGGGTTTTTAGAACATCATGGTTTGGACAGGAATGGTAATGATCAGCACAATTGTATTTACAGGAAATATGATTTTAGCACCTAGTGCTCCTGGCAGATCATGATGGTGTTCTAAGAATAAACTTTTTCTTAGTCTCCATTGCAATACTTCTTTGTAATTCAACTTCTTAATTCCAGATTCCAAGAAAGTCTAAATTGGCCGTTCACAGAAATATCCGAGATGATGAAGGCTTCATTATCCGACACTTTGCAGGAGCAGTGTGCTATGAGACGGTAATTTTGTCTATGGAACACTATGTTTATTGTGTTTTGTAGAACATTTATATTTTTTCACTGTGTATAGCTTAAATGACAAAATTTCTTGTGATCAAAGGAGAGGTTCAAACATTGATATGTCTTTGCGAATTGACAAATTTCTTTTAACTTTTCAGGTTACAGCCCATTTTAATGACATGTGTTTTGTGTAAAAGTTTGTTTCAAATCTACAGGTAATGGTGTCAGTATTAAATATATTGACTCACAGCCTACTGCAAATTTTGCATCAAAAGGTGTTTACATCCTGGGGAGAAGAATAAACTGTGATATAAAAGTATTGTTAGTGAAGAGTATTTGGAAGCATGATTATCCTTGTACACAGTCCCCATCATACTTTGTGTTTTCCATTTCTACTGGCAATGGACTCATTCGTGTAAAAATACAAAATACCTGAAATTGCTACCCTCAAAATACATTCCAGATTCTTGTGCTGTTTTGGCTATTACTTATTGTACAAAAACATTGTAAGACCTGAAGCCGGTATCTAGACCATCAATTTTCAAAAATGAAAGTTTAAGTTAAAATGAAGATCCATAAGGCTTTGTTGGTCTGTATAACTTCATCATGTATGAAGGATGCTACTTGCATTACTTACTTGGCTGCATACATATTCCTCTCTTGTGTCTTCATGGCCCAAGGAAACTTTGGAGGCCTGTGTTAATCCTTTGATTCTTATCAAAGAAGAATCCCACCCTTTTGTGGGACGTCTGGCATTTTCTTCAAAGAAGTCTTGCCATCTTTTGTTCGTTAATATTAAGGTCTCTATTAAGTTCCACCAAAAACTGTTGAGGATTTTGTAAATGGGAAATTGGATACTAATATATTGACCTCTTGACTTTCTCTGTAATGTATTGTTCTTCTCAAAGTTAGTGATCCAGTTTAAATAAATCAGATATATAAAGTCTGTAGGAAGTGACAATATGTTTTAATAAATCAAGTGTTCATAAATAGTCATAGTACTTCTAAAATAACCTGTTTTCATTTCATTTGCCAAACTGTGTAGGTTTAAGTATGCACATTAATTCCCATTTCAAAATAGATCTTAAGTGATATTACAGGCAGTGAAGAATTAAGCTTCTCAGAACTCCCAGGTGATGATGATGTGCTGCGTGCTGGAAGTGGAAGTCAACAAAAAAACAACTGCTCTCTTTAAAGGCACCAAACCTTTCTTCGGGTTTCATAATTCCAACAACATCCTTCAAATTTAGGAATGTCTTTTCTCTCTGGCATTAGACTTTTGTGTATCCAGCTAAAAAGTTGTTTGAAATAATATATTAATATTTACCCCATGTGTTCTTGCTAATTTTTTAAATATGTAACTATATTTCCTTTAGTTTTCTAATTAGACTGCAGTAACTTGGACAGTAAAACTAATGTGTTTTTATCTTTTGGGTTGTATTTTCAGATGCAATTTGTGGAAAAAAACAATGATGCTTTGCACATGTCTCTTCAATCTCTTATATGTGAATCCAAGGACAAATTTGTTCGACAGTTGTTTGAAGCCAACACTAACAACAACAGGGATCCCAAACAAAAAGCTGGAAAACTCAGTTTCATCAGTGTGGGTAACAAATTCAAGGTAAAATCATAGAGTAAAGAGTCCTATCTTGTAATATATGCCAGTTTTATGTTACTTGAATTAAATAGAGCATAAGGTTGGGAGAACTAGCAGTAATTTGAGATTCAGAAGAAAATTTGCTTAAAGAGATGGTTTTCTTCTGGTGAATTATAAGAAACTGGCATTTTAAGCTACATGCTCTGCATTTCTGTAAAAAGTATCTTCCATAATAGTCCTTACAGAGGTTATACAGTGATTTTTAGGTCAGAATCTTTCAAAGTCACATAGAAGTCTTTATTCAACAGGTTTTGAGATGTAAATTTGGATTCGGTGGACTTTAAAATTTTCTAGATATGACAAAATGTGTTCTTCCATCCTATTGTAATTTTACCTTCTAGAAGATGTATTGATTCCCTACAGTTGGCCAAACTCTCAAAATTCAGTACCTAATTTAACCATAGTTTTTCCTTTTCTGAAATATATATATACTTAGTCATGGCTTACACAGGAAGATATTAATTGTGCTGAATGTTTCCCTTCCCAATACCTGAATCTGATGCTTCTCCTCATTTTCTCCTTTCTTCTGATATTGCAAAGCTGACCTTCAAACCTTGTCTTCTCCAAATGTTTTCTGCATCCTTTTCTCATTCAGCAGTTTTATTTTAGCTGGACTATTCCAGCTCAGGATGGCTAGAAAGAGAACAATAGGGGAATTAAGAGATGAAAAGCAGGCACATCGTGGGCTGCAGGTAAATTTTTCAGTCTCGTGGATTTACAGTTGGTAGAGCTGCAGCAATTTCAGCAAGAGCTCTTTTCAACACATCTGGGCCAGATCCAATGAAGGATTTATATGCCTTCAAGTCAAGTGCTGAAACAGTTTTGGTATGCTATCTTACCTAGGGCCACCAAAAACCCCCCTCATGTTCCTAGCTAGACTCCTGACACAATCCCTGGGGAATGCAAGTGTCTTAGATAGTCCAAAACACCTGCACATGGAGTGAGGCATTGCCAGTAGCAGAAGAGTGTTTCTGCATTTCTGCTCCATAGCAAGGTTAAGTACTGGATCAGGACTGCAAGGTAAATTCCTTCTTGTATAATCATATTTTGTGGCTAGCATTTAGAACTGTTTTCTAAAAAATTGTTTTCTTCAGCAGGGGCTAAAAACCAGGAAGGATAAGCTAGCAGCACACTTGCTTTTTATAGCGATAGTATTCTGCTCCAGGTCTATACTGTATTGTGTTCTATGGCTATTTTATTTCCTGTAGTGAACACCAAGATATTGGTCAGTCTGACAAAGGGTATTCTCATTACACCTTCCTGGAGTTGTTTGGTTAGGTAGCCAGAAATAAATTTTTTATCATGCCATGAAGAGCAGAATACAGGGCCTGACTTGTAAGGTAGTGGTTTGGGCATTTAATTGGGAATTGGGCAGGCTGCTCTCTTGAGTTTTGCTCTGATGAGTCTTTTTAACTCCTTCCTATTCTATAGTAGTTGTTGATTTAAAGTGCAGCAATTGGTTTAATATAAAATACATGATCATCAGGTAGTCTGAAAAGTTGAAAAGTTGCATACAGATAGATAAGCCATGTCCTGAGCAAACCCTGCAGCCATGAGTCTGCTTTAAATCAAGCTAGGATCCACTATTTTTTAGAACTGTATTTTAAACATGAAATCAACTGGGGGATCTTTTGAGGTAGTTTCCTCTTCCTTCCATCTGGATTTTCAGTTTCTCTCGGATTTGGCAGCCCACCTTCAGTGGTGCAGTCTTGTGCGTTATACCACTGCCCAAGGAGAGGTGAATTAAAAGGGAGGCACTTTTAAAGTGAAGCAGAAATTTTGTGGGGAACTTCTTTGGATTTCCTTCTGTTACTTTGGTATTCCCCTCTCCACCTAGAACACAACTCATGTCCTTCTTGGATCTGGCCCATCAATCTATAATTCTTTCAATGTTTTCAAGTTCCATGGCATTTTGAATGTATGTGTTACTTCAGTAATTCATTTAGTGTTACCTTCCCAGACACAGCATGTGATGCTGATGAACACTAATAGCCTTGAATATTTCACTTCAGATGACATCAAAATAAGGTCTTTTCTCTTACTACATATTTCATCTCTTTAAGAATAAGAATTCTTTGTGCATTAGTTTGTAAGTCAGTCTTCTGAACTACTGAAATTAGAACTTCTTCTAATTATATCAATTATTGATGATGTTACAGGGACTTCTCTTTATGAAATCCTTCGCACATCCCTTCCTTATAACTAATTAAAATTAATTCTCATTAATCAGTTGAGAAAATAATGATTCATTTATCACTGGATCTCTTCAAGATTGCCTGAGATGATTTTACCTTATGCTAATGATGTATTAAATTGTGACAATTCAAAGAGCAGTAGTTTTAGCAATATGTTTTGCTCATATACAGATTTTGTTGAAGAAGTTCACCTGAGAATGTCTTTGGCTTATTTCTTGTCAAATCACAGCGTATAAGGAAGGGGTATTTTTCCTCAAGCAGAAATGTATTCTGTTGATGGAAATTAGTCTGTCTCTTGCAAACTTCAGCGTTTCTGACTTAAGAAAACATAATTATTATGATCAAGTTGAAATATAAACAGTATGTGTAAGTGAGAACTGAGCAGGAGGTTATTAGTGTTTGTCATGCTTCTTGTGGCACTCTTTCTAACCACATCCATGTTAAGTTAAAAAAATCCCAAACCAATTTTATCTACCAGAGGGACAACTGGCAGCTGTAGGTGATGCACACTACCCATACAGATCTTGTTTCTTGGATTCAAGGTAATTGAAAGATCTGGCTAAAAAAAATCAGTCAGAAGTCAGATCCTTCGAATTTTGCTACCAGTGCTGAAAAAGAATACGTTAGGACATACTGAATTTTGTATTGCTGCAGTCTATATACTTAAAGTTAGCTAAAAAACTAGAAAGGCTAGCCCAGCAGTAATTATGTTTAAAAAAACCCCAAAAAACCAAAACCCAGACACACCTCTAAAGTAAAAATATTGCTATTTTTCTGATGTGGTTTTGGAGTATTTAAAGTCCCTACCAACTACTTTCAATACCAACTCTAAATTATTTTCTCTGGTAGGTTTAAGTCTCTGATTATCCTGAAAACCTGACTGCAAATAATAGTAGTATTACAGGCTTTTCTCATCACAGTATATTTAAATGTAACCTCAGCAAGTGTAATTTTAAAATTGTAGTTTTTTGTCATCAATAGAGAATTAAAAAGTTGGAAGTTTGGAAATAGAAATAGATCATTGCAGGTAAATGTTGACATAACATAAAAAAAAACCTCAGAAGGAAAGCCTGGGAATATACTTTGTGTTAATTATGTAACACACAAATAATGCTTGTTATAGATTGAATTTGGGATTTCACAAAATTTCAGTGTGTTTTTTAAAAATGATTGCTGATTGGTCTAATTTTTTATATAATTTTATTACATAGTCATTATTTTTTATTTTCCCAAATGGACGTGCATGTTTTTGTAATAAGTGACTAGTCCATGCAGTATTGTTGTAAAGTTAAATACAAGCAATTTCCTCAGGGCCATTCATGCACACTTGCATGATTTTGTCTATTAAAATTGGTGAATGTTTGGTTTATCAGTTCTGTCTCACTAACAATGAACATGCATGCAGTAATGCTGTACCTCGATTTGGTGTGTACATTTCTGTTCATGCCATGGCAAGGCTCTTGAAGTACCTGTTTTCTTTTACAGACTCAGTTAAATTTGCTTCTTGAGAAGCTTCACAGCACTGTAAGTATATATACAGATGAAGGTTCACAGTTTTCTGATGTAAAACAAGTAGATAATCTCAATATTAGGGCTTACAATAAATGTGATTAGTAATTACTTTAGAGTTTGCAGCTACGTGGAACATCTTCTTGTGCATGTAATGGTTATTTATTTACTGGAAAAAGGAAAACCAACCACCTTCAAAAAAGTTGTAGAATGAAAGTTAAAAAAACTGAATAAGCAGTATGAAATCTGTCTGTGCTGCAATCTCCTGTTTTGTCTCTTTTACTTCTTTCTGTGCATTGGTTATCATTGATGACTAATTTATAGAAAATTTAGAAATGTTTATTAGAAGTAAGTCATTTAAGAAATAATTTATTATTAATTATTGTTTTAATGTTCCATAAAGTCATTTAAATATTTTTTCATTTTACTTTTTTTGATAGGCTGTAAATGCACAAGTGGTCAAGGAAACTGAGTCCCCTAATGAATATTTGTTAATTTGGCTGATGTAATTAGATAGCTTGTGAAATTCTCCATGTACAACATGCCATTTTACTTTAGAACTTGGAATTGTAGGAACACAGTGCTGTTTCTCTTGACCACATGTTCTAACCAATTATAGATATTAGGTTATGCTCTGTCAAAAAAAGAAAAAGGGTGGAAAATTAAGGGAAACAAAGGAGTGGGGTGCTTGGAGTATAGCCAGCATATACGATTTTACTGCAGTCATGAGACTGGTCTGAAGGTGATCTATTTCACCCAGAACATTCTGGAAATGAAATACAGTCCAGGGAAAAAAGTGTGTGGCCAGGCTTGCTGTACTCTTGAGTTTAGCTAATCTGTGGTTGGAGAGATATTGTTAATGTAGAGTTCCCTTGGCAGGTGCTGTCTCATTCTCAACTGAGAGATGGAAAAAGAGAGAATATGCCACAAATCAGGCTTAATACTATGTTTTCTCAGTCCCAATTTTGTTTTAGAATATGCAAAGTTGTCATTAGCAGTCACCTGTTAAAGGAAAATCTGAATAATTGGGTGGTGCTCGGCAAAATGTTTTCCTTGCTGAATGTCAAATCATCAGAGAGAGCAGTGGTGTAGCACTGTAGCACGCATGGTCATAGCAGAGGAGCAGACTGGAACATCAGGGAAGGGAGACTGCAGCTGTGAGCCAAAGGAAGTTGTAAAAAGTAGAAGTTAAGGAGGGTCAGGTTCATCTGGCATGATTCTGCTGTCAAGAGTCTGGTTTGCTCATGTGAACTCTGGGGCATTGAGGGTAGTAGGATCTAGAGTCATAAAACAGATTATATACATGTTAAGAGAATAGTTGAGTGAAAATTCAACAGAATTGAGGATCCAATTAATGGCTTAGCATTGAGATCAGTTACATCAAGATCAAGGTTTCAGTGCAAAACTGGTATAGGAGAGAAAAAGGGTGGGGTTGGGACTTGATTATCTTTATGGCCCACTTCAACCCCTCAACATTCCATGATTCTATGATAATGTCAGCATTTCTCTTTTAGAATACTGTTATTTTGTATCTTCCCCTCCCTCCCCCCCCACCCCCATAAGTCTTAATTATTTAACTGTTATTTTAGGAGTTTTAAAAATCTGTGTATTTTGCTAACTTCTTGCTTTGGTCATAGGGGTCGAGCTTTATTCGCTGTATCAAACCTAATCTAAAGATGACAAGTCACCACTTTGAGGGAGGACAGATTCTCTCTCAGCTTCAATGTTCAGGTAATGTATGCCTCTGGTATTTTTCCCTCTGATTTTTACTTTGGTGATTATAAATTACTGTAAGTTTGAAATATGTGGGATGAAAGCAGTATTTCCTTGCTTGATCTGTTTTCTAGAAGGTAGGTTATTTATGCCTTATAAACAACTATTTAGATTTTTAATGACTTAGCATTCATTTTAGAAATAATTCATCTGAATTGGCATTAGGACTCTTCTTGCAAAGAAGAGTTGCCCACAGTATTAATAGGGCACCAGTTCAGCCTGGAACAATAAAATTTAAAATTTCTGTGGCAGTTGAAGTGTTAGAAACCCTGTGTGCATTTAGAGGCAGTCACTGTTAGCTGAGATATCTAGCAATTGAAGCACACCAGCATTCTTTGATTTTATAGATACTATGATTGAGTTTAATTATACTGGTTTGCTTTCTCAAAAGTTTCTTTTTATATCACTATTAATTTGATTTGGAGCTGAACACCTAACATGGATGAAATGCTGCATCTTTGTTATTCTTGAAATGCTAGATGCTTTCCAAATGTATAGCTTTATTTGCTCATGCCCCACTGAACTTTTTGAAAAACAAAGACAGTATAAACAAATTAAATTTCTATTGAAAGCAAGTATGCAGAAGATTAAGTTTTATGACAGCAACCACAAGTTAAGGTCTAACTTAAAAACTTACCTGCAGCCTCTGTGGATAAGAATATGTAAAATAGGGGTAAAAGCTGGTATAGCCTCTGCTGCTGAAGTAATTTGAATCTTACTGACAGTGTCTGGGATTTACTGATACACTAGTTGCAGCCAAAATATTGTAACATTATTGGGGACATTGATGTTACATCTTAGCAGCTGATACTTTGTACTTCAAGTACACTAAATGTTCTAGCACTGCCCTGCACATGTATTTGCGCGTGGTATCTGCACCAGGTCTCACAAATACCATTCACATGATTGAAATAAATGCCTGGTTGGGCATTATTTGGTGGTTTGGGGTGTAGATTTGGGTCTTTTCGTCTTCCCTTTAAAAATGAAATTGTCAAATCTGCTGAAAAAGAAAAAAGGTTTTGGAAGAAATATTAGAAGAAAAATCATATGGATGATTGAGTGTTACTTCTCAAATAGGGAGAAAACCTTATGGGCTTTTCTCATGTGTTCAGTATTAACTTTTTGTGACTGATCACATAATCAAAAAATGCTACAGGCTTGATCAAATCCCAGGTGAACTTTGTGGTTTAGTCTCTGAACAATGTCTTTGAGTCTTATGTCATAAACCTACTTACTGTTTATCATAAAATTCACTGCTTAATTTGCATGTTACTAATCCCAGGTTTTATATATGTGTCTGTGAATTTAGGGATGGTGTCAGTTCTGGATTTGATGCAAGGTGGTTTCCCGTCACGAGCTTCATTTCATGAACTGTATAATATGTACAAGAAATACTTGCCTGAAAAATTGGCTCGACTGGACCCTAGGCTTTTTTGCAAAGTAAGAAAATAATTCTTCTGTATCATCCACATGAGAAAATATATTGTGATGTTGGTTTTCATGTTTCTTTGAAGGAGGCAGAATTTAATCCTTTCTGTTTTCTGTGTTTCAGGCCCTATTTAAAGCCCTGGGACTGAATGAAAATGATTACAAATTCGGACTAACCAAGGTGTTTTTTAGACCCGGCAAGGTAATCTTTTTCTTGGAGTTCATGATTATGAATCTTAAAATAATTTCCATTTGAAAGGACATTTGAAAGTGACATTGTTTAACACATTGATAAAAGAGTGGCCAACCTAAATAAGGTTGCCCAGGATTTGTATAAATAATTTTGTTCATTTTCTTTGAATAAACCACAAAATTTGTATGGATACAATTGGGTTTATAGTCTTGTTGCTGATGCTGCAGTATTTCTAATGCAATGTTTGTATTCCAAGAATTATGTTGACTTTTAGAAAGATGAAGTCAGAGCCAAGAAGAAATATTTTCTAGTAAAATCTGTTTATAACTGAAATCTCCTTCTGTGATTCTGAACATTGCTGCTTCTATTCAGAGTAAGGAGATAAGTTGAGAGCTATTGTGATGACAAAGGAAAATTATTGTAATCCCAGAAAAATGTTCTTCCTGTCTTATATTTACTGAAAAGCAGAAGAGCAGGATTTTCAGAAAACGTTGCCTTCAATGGGAAACTTATACAAAGGTTAAAAATTGAGAAGTGCTTTCAGCTTTTATTTTTTTCCACAGATACATAATTAGATGTGTTTTGAAGTTGTGGAAGGCCAGAGTTCATCTCCAGGATTTATAAAAACAATTGATTTTTAAAAATTTTGACAATAAGTATTTTTGGTGTTTAGTAAACGGTTATATTATTCAAAATGCCAAGTGTTGGACATCCATACAGCAAACATATAAAAAATCTGCGCTTTTAATTTCTGTTATCATCAAACAACAAAGTGTAAGAAAATTATCTACTGACTTTAATTGAAACCGGATATAATGACATACAGTTTATGTAAATAATTTCAATTCAGCCTGATCTCAAATAATAATACCTAACACTCTCTGTTCTCCTAATATGTAAAACTTGTTTTAATTGTCATTTAGTTTGCAGAGTTCGATCAGATAATGAAGTCTGATCCAGATCACTTGGCAGAGCTGGTTAAACGAGTGAATCGCTGGCTTATCTGCAGTCGTTGGAAAAAGGTTCAATGGTGTTCTCTCTCGGTGATTAAATGTATGTGTCTTATGTTTTATTAACTCAAAATGTTGGTTAAAAATACAGCAAAGCAATTAATAACACCTTGAAATGTGGCCAAGGACATGTATAGCAGATACATACTGAACTCTGAGTAACTGATTTCAAGGTTGGTGGGATTTTTCTTGAAGTTACTCGGCAGAATAGGAATAAGGTGGTGTGCAATAGAGATTGGCACTTGTGGTGTGCTTCAGAAAAGGTACCTGGGAGATGGGGAAGGGTCTGATGCAGAATGTCAGCAATCTGATAACATGGAGGGTGAAAACTGCATTAGAATGGGGAAGAAGAGCATAAAGGCCTTATGCCAGTGTACACATGGCTGTGCATTTGGGTTAGCACAGTCTGTGACTGATTATTATTTGTTGCTGTTTATAGTGAAGAAAATAGAATTTCTGAGTTCTTAGGAGATTTCAGACATCAGAGATTGTAACAATAAAATCTTGGGTTTGCTCTAACTTTTAACAAAAGTTACTGGTATCTGAATCTGGAGGGATGTATGAGTGTGCACACATTTCATTGTTCCTGTTGGCTTTGGGTGGGAGCCTCTGTGCCTGGCCCAAGATTGTGAATTCTGCTATTCTGTTTCTTAAATGTTGTGGTTCCAATATACAAAAAGCTCTCAGGCACACATAGTCTGCATACAGTTTTGCGACATCAAATGTATAAGGAAGATAGAAGTTGTGTTAAACTGTATAAAACATTAAGATTCTATCTTATGTGTGTTTACAGTGAAAAATAAGATAAAGTATCGAGCCAGTGCCTGCATTAAAATACAAAAGACTATTCGTATGTGGCTTTGCAAGAGAAAGCACAAACCACGGTAAGAAGATACTCCTTGGTTGAAGAAAGTATGTTTTAAATAATATTTTCATGGGACTGTAAGAGGAGGTTTACTTTATTAACTAAATCTATCTGAAATCATAGAGTGATACTAAGTACAGTTGAAGGAGACTGAGAGGTTCTGTGTTCCTTCACTCTTTTCCAAGGATGCATAGACTAAATCTGAACCTTTCCTAAAGATGTTCCTTTATCTCTTTGTTCATAAAATCCTTCAGTGACAACCTTGTTTTTAAAATTTTTTTAAGTCTGTCTAATTTAATTTAAGCTTGTTAATTGTTGTCCTTTACCAGTTCCTACATTTATAGGCTCCCTTTCATTTTTATCTTAGAAATAATAAATGTCTTATCTCCTCATGAAATTTATTCCATTATCTGATGGCAGGGAATACTGATGGAAAAATTGCTTCAATAATTAAGCTCTGCTGACACCTTAATGTTCTTCGACAGAGACACAGCTCTGTTCTAGTTGTGGGCTTCTCATAAATTCTTTTACATCCTTTGAGAATTATGTTTCATTTTGAATCTTGGCGTTTCTGACATTTTTTTTTTAGCTAATTGGTGCTCATCTTTAATGATTTGATTTTGTTTCTACTTTTGTGTGTTGATTTGCAAATCCCAGTACAGTGATATCTGTTTAGGAAGATTGTCTGCAGTTTTGTAACTTCTGTGTGCGGCCTTCAATAGTGGTTCTTAAAAAAACTCTTGAGTTTTCCTGAACTCCTCCCCAGCCTTGTTTTCTCAATCCTTTGGGGTGTAATGGTGTTCATTCTGGGATGTAATACTGTGTAGCAGAGTTTTATCTGATTAATTCTGTTACTGCTCTTTGAATAAGTAGCCCTACTCAGCCTTTATCCTTTCCAGTTAAAATCCTCTAGTGGATACTAATAATCATTAGTATCCATTTATTATTGTGAGAAAAACATAAAGCCTACCCAAATTAATTCTCAAAACAAAAATGCATTTTTCCATTTTGAGCCACTGTTTGCTAAGTAATTTTAGTTACTGCTTGGAAAAGGCTCCATTGCTTAGTTACTTGATGTGATAATGTTCAGATTTCAGAGAAGAGGGAGAGTTTTGTCAGAAGGCATAACTTCTCTCCCCGTCTACCTTTTTTATATGAGTGACTTGTGGAGTTTTAAAAATATCACCTTCCAAAATTATTTCAAATAAGCAAATAAGCTGTCTTACCTTCACAGCATTGATGGCCTGATAAAAGTACGTACACTGAAGAAGAGACTTGATAAATTTAATGAAGTAGTAAGTGCTCTGAAGGAGGGAAAAGCAGAGACAAGCAAGCAGGTCAAGGAGTTGGAGGCTTCTATTGATGCATCAATGACCAAAATTAAGGTATGTGATAATAATGAGAGAAAAAGTAGCTTTGTACTGGAATCTTTTAAAAGCTTCATCTAAAGGAGAAGGCCAATGCATTTTTTTTAACAGAAAATATACTTTAAAATTGTGGTCTTAATTTTCAGTCATTGGGTAATTCCTGTTTAAAACTATTTGTAAATATAACTGAAGTGAATCCTGAAAATAGGTGCATATGACTTTGGTATCTGTGTGTCAAAATTGGCACTGAAGGTTTTAAAGAAAAAATGCATGTTGATATTACGAGACAAGTGCTGTCAATAAGTTGTTTGTTGCTTTCACTATTGGAATACCAATTACCATTATTACCATTATCAGAATACCAATTACCATTGCCAATATTTTAACTTAATAAGGGCTGAAACAAGGCATTTATCACAGACTAGAGACATTTCCAGTTATGAGGTTTTTCAAACTTGGTAGTAAAGAGAATTCAGCTTGCTGATTATGCTTCAGATCTGTAGTCCTCTCTTTCTTACCACAGAAGCACAAAGACAAAATGAAGGCACACTGGCATTTATTAATGTTAGAAAATGTTTCATGCAATATTATAGCTTTCTTAGTGTACCATATTAAGACTTCTCTATTTAAAATCACTGTTGAAAAGATGGTAGAGTTAACCTATCAGCTTAGGGTTCTCTTTTCTAATGAAAATGATGTCATTTGATTATCATCATGATACACTATCAGTAAAGGTCAGCAAACCCCCATCTTGCAGTTTTATTAGTAAGATGTGAATTGTAAAATGAAATTAAATTGTACCTGTCAATAAGGTTTGAAAATGTGTCTAGCAAAGGCTATTTTTGAAGCATTTTCAACCTGTAATTTGTTACGTATAACTTTTTAGACAAAGTCACAACACAGTGCAGTATTTTTTCTGAGTGCTAGCAAAATATTAAGAAAAACTATTTTATACTATGACATAAAAGCAGAGCTGTAAATAACCACTAAAGAAGATAAGAGCACAATGCAAAATACACAGGGAAGGCCTTAATTTCCATCTTAGCATGCTAAGAATTAATTTCTGTTGCTTAAAACTGCAAGATTTAAAATATGAAGGTATGTTTTGAAAGGAAGTTAAGGTTAATTTCAGTGATGAAATGGAGATGACTTTGTATGGTTTTATAGGAGAGGGGAAGAGCAATGGGTCCTTAGATTTAGAAAGAAAGGGAAGAGTGGACTCAAGCTTCCCAACTCCGAGGTGTATTTATGATTTAAATATAGTGCTCAGTGATCTCATTTCACTTAATATTTTTAAGTATGTTATTTTAAAAGCGAAGTACAAATAAAAAACAATTACCCCCTTATTATTTTTGCAGACCACTATAATGACTAGAGAACAGATACAGAAAGAATATGATGCTTTAGTTAAAAGCTCAGAGCAGCTTCTGAGTGCACTGCAAAAGAAGAAGCAGCAAGAGGACGAAGCAGAGAGGCTACGGCGCATCCAGGAGGAAATGGAAAAGGAAAGAAAGAGACGTGAAGAGGAAGACCAAAAACGAAGGAAGGAAGAAGAGGAAAGACGCCTGTGAGTCTTGAGTTTGCATAAGTTGCTGGTTATAGAATCAGAAGAAAACAGGAAAGGCTTTTAAATGAAGTTGTTTTTGATACATTTTCACTTACAGAATAATTTGTATTGTATTTCTGTGCAGTGTTGAAACATTTCCTTTCCCAGTGATTTGTAAGGCAAGTGACAGAAGATCATATGGAAGAAATTATATGATGCAGCTGGAAATACAGATGAACTTGAAAAATTTCATAATTTACATATCCTGTAATCAGAACTGTACTGATTTGTGGACTACCAATCAGTTTTATGAAAGAGACTTCGTATTTCTTACTATTTCTTGTTCATTTGTGTCATAATAACATGTTTTCATTTTCTTCTCCTCTTATGTAATAGGAAATCTGAGATTGAGGCAAAGAGAAAACAGGGAGAGGAAGAGAGAAAAAAGAGAGAAGAAGAAGAAAAGCGTATTCAGGTTAATGCATTAGCTGTGTGTGGCTTTGGGGGATTTCTTGTTACTGTGATGGTTTTGGGGTTGTGTGTTTTGTTTTCTTGTATTCATTTACTTATTTATAAATCTTTTTTATAGCATATGTTCTCCACCAAGTCTACTGGCTTCTTTCTATAAATGCATTTCTCAGAGTCATTCACCAGTGTTGCTTTATTAGTAAATATAGGGCAAATGTCATGTTCAGGATATGCCAAGACAGATGACCTATTTCTAGTTCCTATGCAACTTCAAGTATTCTGAGGGAGGTGCATCTGTTTTTAAAGGATTTTAAAAGTTATTTTAAAAACATGCAACGTTGGAGAATCCTAGTTTAGCCTTTGAAGATTTTGTGGGTGGTCCATGTCAGGCAAGTTTGGCATTATTTTACTAAAGTCACATCTCGACTTTGATTGTGTTATTTACTTGCTTAACTGCAAACACTTTGAGAGTACCAGTAATAATGAGAGGAGGCAGGACTGTCCTTGGTAGCTCCTTTGGCTGCACTCATGTACACTAAATACATGCAGCTCAAACCCCACTCCTCTACCTTTCCCCTTGATTTATGGCAATTCTTACTGATTTCATGATGAGATCTCCTTCAGAGGTGTGTTTGGATCCTATATCCCTCTTTTCCTTTTTTGTTGGAGATTGCTTGGGTGACCTGGGATAGCAGTCTTATGAAAAAAGAACATCTATAGTGATTGTCTTTATCAATGTTTCTTGGCTTCTGAGCTGTGGATATCTGCGATGCAGAATGTAATTTACACTTTTACTTTAAAATGCTGTGTTTGGATCCAAGTGGATACATAATCCTGTAAGGTGTTTCATTCTCCCACATACACTTCCTTTCTCATTATCTTTCCTCCTGGTGGTTGGTTTTATCAGCTAATCTAAAACAAGATTCATAAAGTAAAGTCACTGGTGTAATGGTACAGGTTTTAGTGGTGCAACTTCACAATGATGGGTGGGAAGCAGCTTTGTTTCCTTGTTAATTTTTGGGCACTGCTAAAACTTGGTGTATGTGCCTTTTGAAGGTATGAATTGGATGGTCCTGTTCTATTTACTGTGTGTGCAAGGCTTTTTGTGAAATAATGATGGTAAACTGCTGCTGTTGTTTGACTCTGCAGAGGCAGTATATTTGAATTGCTCCTGCACTGCACTAAGTTGGAAGTTTTACCATTTGCTTAAATTCAAGTTAGATCAGTTCCACAGAGAATTCCAGTGTCTGTCTTAATCCCTTTTCAAAATGACATACAGACCTGTATCCAAAGTAGTGCCTATTACAAAGTCCTGTGATGCCAAGAACAGAATATCAAGGAAGTATTGTGTTAGTGCTATGGAGGAGCAGCCATAGCCTCTGTTTCATTTGAGTTTTAATGATTCTGAAAACTTCTGAACATTAATTTTTATATTAATCAACAAAATAATTCATATATTAAAAAAATTACTTGGCACTTTATTAAAAAAGTTAATATAAGTGGTGGACAATATTTGATAAGCTATATGAAAACCAAGATTCAGTTTGTAGCTGTTTCATTTTTCTTGGGTCAAACTAAATACTAATGCTGTTAATTTTTCATTTCTGTAAACTGTACGTGTTTTCAAAAGCTAATATACAACATAGCAGTTTTTTCAAATATTGCTCATGTAGCATTTTGGTTTTTATTGGGTAAGGCTAAAGGTGTCCTGTTCTCAAACAGGCTGAGATTGAGGCTCAGCTGGCTAGAGAGAGAGAGGAGGAGACGCAGCACCAGGCAGTGCTTGAACAGGAGCGCCGTGACCACGAGCTTGCAATGAGGATTGCCCAGAGCGAGGCAGAGCTCATCAGTGATGAGGCACAGCTGGATTTAGGTTTGCGCAGGTATGGAGTCAAGGAGTTACATTTTCCTCTCTGTGCTTTCTTTTCTACCTATCCTGGTCCCTTTGAAAAGACTATGCTCTTGCTTGGTTAATGGAACTTTGTGTTCATTAAATGGAGCTTTAAGTCAGTATATTGGAATGTTTTTCAAATTAAATTTTGAAATTTGTTAGATTGCTTTTGCTTAGACTTTCTTCATTTTGCATTTTGCTACATCAGTAATTTTGTAGGTGCTGTTGGACATGACTGTAGGTCTCTTTTTTTGAGTTCCAACAAGGATGGCTAATTTAGAATCCTGATTTTTATGACTCATTTAAAGTAGGGGATAGAATTTCTTCAGTGGTAAGTAATAATAACATACATCTTTGCTAGGACTTGATGGTTCCATTTTTACAGTGAATTTGTGTGAGATTTTTCTTTTTAAACAAGAAGCTCTCTTTGACTGCAGAAATAAAAGTAATTTCTGGGCCCTGACTGGTAAGTTTTTTCAAGTGGAATGAAAATACCTAACATAGATGAGTTCAAATGTTAAGTGTTAGTCTTTGTGTCAATTTTTGATGTGCGATAAGATGAGCTTCACCTTTGATACACAGAACCACACTGCCTGTCTGCAGAGCAAGAGCTCTCCATGTGTAAAAGGTGATGTCTTGAAGCAACTTAGAAGTTCCAGTAAAAATGGTACTTATTGGTCAAGTTGCATAAAGGGACCTGTGAACATGGTCACATACTTGGTGACTTCATTAATATGAAGTTGTTGTTGAAATGAGTGCAAGAAAATCCCTTGTGTTGCCACGAAATTTCAAGCTCCTAGATGTGTTTCTTTTGCTACCCAAATTTCATCTAGATGTATACTTTTTTTAATAACTGTATGCTTGCTTGAGATAGATGGGTAATTTTTTGTCATGTTCAATACTGACTTCTGGGCAGTTCCACTGAAATGGTTGTGTTTTTTCCCTCGGTACCACAATAGCTGTCAAATTGTCTCTGACTGAGACTGACATGCTCCATTCACAGAATCAGAATGGTTTGGGTTGGAAGAGGACCTTGAAAACCATCTCTTTCCTGCCCCCTGCCATGGTCAGAGACACCTTCCATTAGACTAGGTAGCTCAGAGGCCCATCCAAGCTGGGATGGGGAAGCCACAGCTTCCTTGGTAAGGCTGTTCCAGTGCCTCACCACTCTCCCTGTCTGGATTTTGGTGCAATACTTTAAAGGTAGACACAAAGTCACTCTAGTCTTGCAACCTGGCAGAGTTCTCTTAAATATGAAAGAAGGGATGCAATAGACAAGAGCTCAGAGAATTCAGTAACTTTCTGTCAGTGAAGCTCTAACCTCCACTGTGTTTCCTACTGCTCATAGGTGATTTTGGCATTGGTCTTTCTTGTATAATCCCAGAATGGATGATGAGCTAATTGTCGTCAAACTCTTTGACTGCCAGTTTCTCTGCTGTGTAGCTAGCACAGTTCTGCTGTGCAGCTGGTAGGTGACTGAAGACCCTTCTTAGTGTTTGGAAAGTACTCAATGGTCTGAACATGTTAGCATAGAGATGGAAATAATTTCTTGAGCAAGATAATACCTAAATCTAGAAAAGAAGTTATAGATTTTTCTGCTTATATGAATGATCTTTTTCATCTCATTGGCAAATTTTTTTCCCTTGTTTCCAAAGTCTACTTCAAATAGTTAATTGCACATTCAAAACCTGAATAGAATGCTTTTAATTTAATATTTGATTTTATTTTGGCTTGTTTAAAATCAAACTAAAACCTTACCCAGGCCCCAGTATCTTCTATTGAAATCAGAGGATTTTCATGTAATTTCAGGAGTTGCCTTAAAGGTAGCAGCTAAAGAAATTCAGTGAAATGAAAACTATTGGTTAGAACAAATTATGTAATTTAATAATTAAATCATAAAGTCTCAGGACTTCCTTTATATTATACCAATCAAAATTTTGCTAGACTCTAAAGAAGTTATAGTCTACAGTCTTCTACATTTGAGACTGACATATTAGCGTGTGATACACTAAAATCACTGGCTTTTCTATAAGTATCTATACCTTCCCTGTTAAATTTTGCTGTAATAAGATAAAGCATGTGTGACTTCATACTGAATTCATGCAGTGTACTGCTTTTACAGTGTTATGGCACTTCTGTAAAAATTGGTTTCATCCTTACATATTGGCATGAAGAAAATAAAGGTATTTTCCATTGTATGGTTGTAACTGTTGAGTGAAAAGAGGAAGAAAAGTGTGATTTTATGTGCTCAGTTTTAAGAAATACACGACACTTTTGTGTTGTCATATTTGAACTTGAGTGCCTGTAGTTTATTTCTTTTTTTCACAGTGCCTTGCTGTATTCACTTTCATAGCTTTCATAGATATTTCAAGGGGCATAAGTATTAACAGTTTCCTTGAAAAATATATTTGTTGGCTTCTATCAAAGAAGAAAAGTTGTTTGTTCTGGCAGCACATCCAGGATTTTCATTTGGGCTTATTCTGTGCTGGATCTGCTGGACCTCTTCTAGCTTTATTCAATTTTACTATTCATCCACCATTTGAAAGGATGTGTAATATGTGATTTACTGCACCCAGGGGTAAATTAAAGGTAATGATTAGCAGTTAAGTAAAAAAAATAATTTAAATAGTAGGTATCTGCTTTCAACTGATAGTTTTTATTCATTTATGTGGCTTATTGAAACGTACAGTATGGCATATAACATCAAAAGAAAGCTAGTCTTAGAAGAGTGTTGTGAGTGTATCTGTCCTGGGTTTTGCATTGGAACAATCCAAAAGTCCTAATTTAGCACAGATAGTGCTACCTGTGCTCACCTGTGTGTTTCCAGTACAGCAGTTAGACTTGGGGTCTGTTCACAGCTTGCATGAAGAAGCACCCATTCTGTTCCCAGAGCAGCTACAGGAGGATTGCTGCTATTTCTTGTGACACGCTTATCCAAGCATGAAATAGATCACTAGTATGCCTCAAAGTCTCTGATTTTGAAAGATTGGACCGGGGAGAAAGGCTGGGGGAAGCTTTCACTTGTACATTTTTTTTCCCCAGATTACAATTTAAGTCATAATTGAATGAGAAAGTTTTGGGGGGGAAAAGAGGTTTATATAATCAGCTAAAAATAATAATAATAAAAATTCATAAGATAATAAAGAAGATGTGAGAGAGCAGGAAATGCTATGACCCACCTTTTCTTGCTTCAGATTATTAAAATATTAACTAGGTAGTAGTTTGTCTAACATTAAATGTCTTCTGTTTGCAGAGCCAATGGAACAAAGCCACAAATGACTGCGTATGGCATTTTTTTCCATTTGAATGCTCTAATAGATAAAAGCTACATTAATTAATCAAAAGAAATTGATATTGTCATCTTATTTACTAATACCCCATAGTAATCTTTGTTAGTATGCATCTGTAATTTCTAAATCAATTTTTAATGCCTTATATTCATTACTTTGCTTACATCTAATAAACCCTTTAATAACCAAATATACCAAATAACATCTATTCAAAAATCATTATATAATTGCTGTAAAGTTTTTCACATACCATCCATTTTTCACTGCCCTGCGTAATTTGTTCTTTACAGAATCAGGGCTCTGTGTGTATGTGTGTGTGTGTCTGTCTGTCTGTCTATCTATCTATCTATCTAACTATCTTTGTGTGTGTGTCTGAATTGAAATAATTAAAAATAAGTAGTCGTTTCCTGTGCACTTAATTTAATTTCAGTTTGATTGTCAAGACACTTTCACAGTTATGAAGGCTGGTTTTATATCCATATATTTGGTTTATGCTCATTTACCAATTTTCTTGTAGGGAACAAATGGCCACAGAAATGTCAGAAATATTGTCTAGGTAGGTGAGAAGGTATAACACCAGTGAATCAATCATTTTCTAAAAACAAATCACACATTAAACGGGTTGAATTATTATGGAATTAAAAGTAATGGAATCTGAGTTTATTTTAAATGATAAGCAGATAAGTAAGTTATTTCTTTCAGATAAATTGCGCTTACCATTTTTTTTAGCAATTATTTCTTTGCTATTTTAATTTATTATATTGAAAAAGAATAAGAATAGTTCATGTACCCTGTAATTTTCTGTAATTTCATTAATGCTTCTCTAGCTTTCTTCTCCTCTCACCTTTGTGATAAACAGAGCTCAAGGCTCCACATCTTTTAAAGGCATATTTCTACAGATTCAGCACAAAGCTAATGAAGTCATTTAACAGTAATGTAATTGTTGGTGCATTTAATAAGGAAATATTCTCATTAGAGTTCTCTTAAAATAAAAGCAGTTTTGAAAATTTCCATGGTAAGACCATATTAAAAACCCTCTTAAGATATCCAAACAAAATCCCCTTCTGGGATTTCTTGAATGGTAATGTGAGATTTTATGCATGATGCAGAAGAAAAGATAAATACAGGTTTTGGTCTGAATATACTAGTTGGTAAAATACTGATACTCTGTTCAAAGAAATGTTTGAGATTGTCTTCCATATCAGCAAGTAAATAGAAAGTGTTTTCTGCAACTTGATGGTAGAAATAACCTCTGACATTGATTTTATGAACCTTACAGAAGAAGAAAAAATGTTTAGAGGTTTTGAAAGGGAATCTGTTGTTTAACAAGTTACTAAGCTATGTTTAGCAAGTTACTAAGCTATGTATGTATAGTCTGAAGATGCTCAGTCTCACATGTTTAATGGATTTTCTAGTGGTATCATGGATGATTGGAATGCAGCTGGTAACTAAATTTTTCTCCTGCAGTGTTATTTTAAGAATAGGAATAAACCACATCATGTGTAATTAAGGTAGCATATGAATTTAAATGGCCATATTGTATTGCATATATTGACATAGTTCCAATGACAGTGGCCAATTCTTAATGTACAAAAAGATGAAAAAATTTTGGGGCCAAATCAGGCTCTGTGTTCTGGTTGAATTCAAAATGCAATGCTTCTCAGTATCTGCTTGTTTAAATAAATTTGTCTCACTTTTCATACACTGGAAACTTTTGACATGAGACTATCTTTTGTATTTTTAGTCTGAAAATACTGTTTATGATAGATAACTCTCATATGGAGCAGTGAAGATGGAATATCAAATGTGATGCTCCTCTTACTGACAGACTGTTATGCTTGAAGTCATGTAGAAAACAAGCAAGTGGTCTTCAGAGTGCAGAGTAGTACCCTAATAGAAAGACTAAGCCATTCAATTGGATTAGCATTCTTAAAGATTACTAGTTTAACCAGAGAGGGTACAGCTCTAGTTCTGCTGTGCTAAATTAGGCAGCAAACTCTTAGAGTGGTGGGTAATGTTGCTAAATAAGGAAAATCCTTAAGATTTGTCAAATTAGGTTCGAAAAGGTTAGACACCAGGCAGTGCAAATTATTTGTCAGGAATCCTTGATGTCCTACAGAATATAACAAAATCTTAAACTATATATTTTGAAGAAGTTTGTCCAGTTATTTGTTTTACAGTCATGAGTAGTTCTAAGTCAATTTTTTAAGTTCAACTTCTCAAGCTCCAACTGGAAGCTGTGTGGACTCGGATTAGTAGTATGAGTAGGCATTAAGCTGCTACTCCAACAGCAAGATTCTGTAGTTTTAATTATACTGAAGAGATGGTTCAGTTGTTATTAAGAGGAATGTTAGGTTTATTCAATGAAATTTAAATTGCATTTGTTATCTCTGCTTTCAAAACTGCTGTATCTGCATAAAGAAAAAATTCAGGTTATAATAGTTTTTTATAACCTTCTAATTAAAAAAGGAAAATAAACATAAAACTTCATGATACCACATGAGACCTTTATGGAAAAATAAATGTTAAAATAATATTCACTAGATTATACCTATTAATACTGTGCCTGTCCCACAAAGATATTACTGCACAAACAGACCTTCCAATGAAAAAGCCTGTTTTTTCTTATTGCATCAAGAACTTTGCTACCTTGTTAAAGATCTAGTTTCTTTTGAAGAAATTCCCTCAGATCCTGAAAGAATTCATTTTTTGTTCTTAGTCATGAGCAGAGACTGGTAAAATCTTGTGTCTACTCTTGAATTCCTTAGTGTTTAAAAGATGTGCTGATCATCACTGAACATTGCAGTGTTTTTAACTTATTTTATAAGCAAATAATCCACAGGAAGTTTGCTGTTCCTGAGAGAGGGTTCTTCCACTTATCCATACCACATTTCTTGGGGAAAAAAAGAAATTCAGGCTTACGTTTATATCTAATGTTCATTTCGTACATGGAAACATTGTACATTTTCCTAAAGATGATTGAGATTTTAGTAATAATTCCTCACCTGCATTTGCTGTTGACTTACTTTGACATTACCTACACATGGTGAAGACCTTTTGCCTTTGGAAAATACTGAGTTTCAATGAGTCTTTTTTTACTGGTCAGCCTTTAGTTCGAGTGATCTTTTTTACTTTGATGATAAATATCATCACTCTTGATGACCTGGATGATCAATATCATCATTCCCAACATAGAATAAATATTGCTGTTATTAGATGGCCAATATAGAATTAGTTTGGTTTCTTCTCTCAAGTTAGGTTTTTGTCAAAGACAGAATATTTTCTTAAGGTTAGGAACAAGGACTTTGTTCTAGATCAATTTTAAATAGCAGAGGAAATGTCTTTTCTTCCTTCTCCTTCAGGAATATTTTTCCTTGTCTGTTTTTTGAATGGAACTAAAAATGTTCAGTCTTTGTTTTCTGCATCTTGGTTCTCACAAAGTAAAATGTACATCAATGTGGGATGAGATACTCAGAATATGTGTCTTTCCATACCTGAAAAGTATCAATGGCAATTCCTTTTAATCTTTAGGAGGCAAATCAGATTATGATATGATTTTGAGCATAAAATATATTTTCATTTTCTCTTGATAATTTAAACAACTTGAAAATACTATGGTATTTTGTCTGTGTGGTAATAAATATGACACATTATTGATCATGGGATCTCTTCCTCTTCTTAAAAAAATTCCTGTTTAATACTTGGAAAAATATATATTGAAAATACATACTTTAAAAATAATTGCAGAGGTCCTGCAGTGCAAGCCACAAAAGCTGCTGCTGGTACTAAGAAGCATGATCTCAGTAAGTGGAAATATGCAGAGCTTCGTGATACAATCAACACTTCCTGTGGTAAGTGGTTTTTTTCTCAGAAAGAGTTCAAGTTATAGTTATACAAAAAGTGTTACTTTCTTCCTATAACAAAGATTAAAAGTTTACATGACTTTGAGTGAATAAAAAATTAATTTAAAAAATTCTCTTACCCCCAAAGGAACAATACACAAAGCTATTTCCATATTAAGGAAACAGAATTTCCATTGTTATGTCTTTTAGGGATTATATATTTATGATAATAAACATCTTGGGCATAAAATACATGCTATAACTTCTTAATTAAGTTCACTCCATTTGATGTACTTCCACAGAGGGAATAGTAGTTATAGTGCTTCACCTAGGATTTGCATGTTCTAAGAATTTTTTTGCTATCAGTTCTTGCTGTCACCAAATCATAAAGAAAGCAAAAATATGTTCTGTCTTAGATATTCCTATTATTCTTTAATTTTCACAATGTGTAACTTCTTTTTGGAAGCTTACAGTGGGGCATTACTCACCTTGGCCTCAGTGCTCTGAAGATAGAAATAGATAAGAATTATTTGTCTTTTAGATATTACTGTTTCTTCCTGCTTCTTATTGAAAGAACCTGGTTAATTTGTAATTTAAGATCACTCAGAATTTCTTCCTGGATGTAGAAATTGGAAAGTAACTCATTCTCTTTTAGTGTTTTTACATATGCAAGACTGGAGCAATGTTTTCAGCTATGTAGATGGTGCAATAATAAGTGGAGTTCTTTCCTCATGAAGCCAGCTTGGATACTCTGAGATGACTAATGAAAAATCCTTGTCATCATTCAATTCCTAGCATAATGAAATTCAGAAAAATTAAAAAACATACATGAGAAAAGAATACAAATCTAAGCAGTCAAATTTCTGTTTTTATTTTTTTTCAGTTGCAGAAATAATGTTCAGCAGTGCAATTAAACTTATTTAAAATTTGTTTCTGTGCTGCTTGTATTGTGATACTGTCAACAGAAATATTTGTAGCACTTTACTGCTCCAAATATCCCAGTACAACAGCTACTTTGGGGAATGCCTTTACTCTAAAGCAGAAGGGATTCATCAAATCTGAGGGACTTTTTGGGCCATAAAACACAGGCCCTGTGCTGCAGAGAGTGAGGGGTTTTTATATTACATTTTATCCTATTAGTGTCACAGCTTGATCTCCAATCATATATCTTATCAATATAGAAAAACATTTAAGAAATATTTTTTTGACTTTTCTCACTCATGCCTTCCCCTTCTCCTTTTTTTTGGGATAGATATTGAACTCTTGGCAGCTTGCAGAGAAGAGTTCCACCGAAGGCTAAAGGTGTATCATGCTTGGAAATCCAAGAATAAGAAACGCAATGCAGAAACAGAACAGCGTGCTCCCAAATCAGTCACAGACTATGGTGAGGAGAGATAGTTTTGTGTTTATAGTAATTTTGGCGATAATATTCTAAAGAGAACATTTCTGAATGTATTCTGGGTTTGCTAGGTTGAAGAAACTTGGAGTTTTTTAGGAGTGTTTTATGTTGATTTAAGGTAAATATTTTGGAAAGATTGAAACTGGCAAATTCTTCACAGAAATTAAAACACTTTTGGTAGACCCAGCTTCTTATGCTGAACAGCTCTCTCTTAAAACCTTTTCTCACATCCAGCTGACATCTGTTAAAAAGAGTTCTTGATCTACTGATGCAGTTGCTGGCATTTTTGTTAAATGTTCATTGCTGTGCTACTTTAATATAATATATAGCCATGTAGACATAGGTGTAGATACTTTTAAAAGGTACTACTAATTCTGTTGTTTACATCACTGCTTACATACATCATGTTACATCCTCCTTTATAAAATCTGAGTGTTGATGCTGTAATTCTGGCTCATGGGGTGACAAATTTTGTGTAGACCATGTTTTCTATTTAGACCCCTCATTCTACTGATTTCACAGGCTGGTGCTTATTGACAAAGCAACACACTAATCAGAGTAAGTTTCTCTTGCATTCATCAAGGAAGTGTGGGAGTTTCAGACTGCCAGACCTGGAAATTCTGTACCTGGTTTCTGGAGTGGTGTTTACAGAGTGGATTGTTACTCTTTTCCCAACATTCCACCTCAAAAGTCTGTTGATCATCTGTATAAAAGGAATCTAAGAAATTTATAGGATCAATTTATAGTAAATGCATGGAACCATTTAGTCAGATCATTCCTTTTGTCTTTTTGTTCCATTATATTTGATATTTGTGTTCCTGTCACATAGTTCATGGGAGAGACAAAGGAAAGGGAAGATAGGGAGAAAGTGCTCTCCCCAAAGTCACGTGAGCCTGAGATTAAGGCATTGTCCTGAGACATGGAGAATAAACATCCCAGGGAATCCAGGTGCCCTAGGTAATCTCAGTCCATGTACAAAAGCACCTCCTTCTCCTTGATTCATTTACTGGAGTTATTCATTACTTGAGCATTACCTGAGTTTGAGGTTCTCAGGGAATTTTAGTATGGATATGTGGCAGGCAAAATCTGGACTCCTGGAGAAGATATTATCAAAGAATGGGTCCTTGTGTCTGAAATGTGGTTTTAGCTGCTTAAGAAAGCTTGTGACTGAAATGGCAGGAAAAGGCATTTGAAGCACTTCTGCCAAGTGGTAAATTGCTTTGAACGTTCTCTCTGGAGCTAAATGGGTAAAATATTCATACACAGTATTGCTGATGGGAAGTATCAAAGAGCAGATGATCTTTAGATTTTTGCACACAAAGCTGAGAATATTCATATTCTTATCACCTTTCAGATATTTGCTGCATTCTTTTCAGTGTTTTTCATTGTATTTTTTTAACTTCATTGAAATATGTAATAATAAGAGAATAAGAGAACGTTGCAGTTCAGAAGAAATTGATAGTGACCTTTAGAGACTCTTAATGCCAGTATAATTCTTTGCATTGCAAATAATCATACCACATGGGCATTTCACATACATATGTACTGTAGTCATCTGAGAAGGTAGTAAGAAGAAATTCTGATTTCTTAGGTGTTTAAGCTAAAAGTCTTTCCGGTATCAGTGGATATGGGCTTCAAGTGATGTAGTGTTTTCTTTACATCTCTTCATTGATTTAATGTAGTTTTACAGTATCTTTTAATGTAATTTTATAAGTATCCTTTATTTAAATTCATACATTCAGTATAGAAGCTAAGCACTGGTTTGTGTATTATTACTGGTATTGACAGAGTCTGGAAGGTTTTTTTTCTAGCAGAAATGTCAAAAAAGTAAAGTACTACATTAATTAACTAGCAGATTTGTCAGAGCAATATGGACTTAGCATATATGCCACTGAAGCTTTGTAACAGGAATTGCAAATTATTAAGGTGATTAATTTTGAGGTTAAATCTCAATGAAAATAGAAGTAGAAAAAGAGTAGAAACACTTAGAATCTGCATTTATGTTGTAGCTAGAATTCCTATTTGTCTGTTATCAGCATTGGTGAAAAATGTTGATGTTGTAATGAAGCCATAACTTATAAGGGATCAGCACTTTCATGTTTTGTTCAACATGTAATATTTGTTCACAGATTTTGCACCATTTTTGAGCAACTCAAGTAAGTGAGGAGACAGTTGTTTAAGCTAACTTTGAAGAATAGGAACACTTGAGAGCTCTGTACTAACATTGATTAATCCAGTGTTTTGCTACACATGTACATAGAAGTTAATTGTAAAAAAAAATAAATTATAAGTTGACAATGTTATTCATCTGATGGTAATTATACATTACTCTAGTAATTAAAAATGTACTTATCTGCATGAAAACCTACCCATTTGAGGAGGCAAGGGAAGGGAGAGTGAAATAACCTTCTTATATAAATTATTGAAAGATATAATGTCCGATTTTTTTCCACAACCACCAACAGCCCAAAACCACTCTTGTTCTAGCCTTTTTTTAATTGTCTGCACATGGCTTTTTGTTGTAGCAAAACTCTGGAATCAACATAATGTAACAACTATTTTCCTAGCACACAGACTAACATTCAGGTGATGGTTTCTTCTGAATAGAGAGCCACAGTTCTACAGCACTAATAGAGGCTCCATTGGCTGCTTAGCATTTCTGTTCTCTAGATTTGCCCTCTTCTCTAGATTTAGATATGCCTAGGGGTAGAAATGAGCCTTAGCAATTACCATTGCAGTGCAAAAAGTATTCAACAATACTTAAGTACTGATCTGCTGGGATAAATGTTCAGACAATGCATAAAATTAAATTAGTTTTTTATATATACTGTCTTCCTGTAAGGTGTGTGTTTTATCAGAGTTGATGTATAAAAGTAGCATTCACGTGTTAAAATCTGGGTGCTTTTTCTTCTATGTTTGTTGTTAATGCACACATTAAAAAAAGGAGATTTGATATGTATTACATATAGGGGTTTGTTAAGGTTCTGCTGTTCAGGTTTAGAAAAATTATTTTTGCTTGAATCTAGGCAGAAGAAATTTCAAGGTGTAGTTGCTAGTCTATATTAGTCCTGTTCATGACTGTAAAAATAAGTTATTAAAAGTAATTGCCATTTTTTATATTAATAAATGTTAGCTCAGAAATTCTCTTTGTTGCTCAACAGACAAGGAAAAAAACTGAATTCACTTTTAATTATTCCTTTTGTGCTGAAACATATAAAACGTTAATCCTGATTTTCTTCTGTAGAGATGGTAAAGGTTCATAAGCAGGGTATCTGTATCAGTGGTGTAAACCACTAAAACAAAATCAGTAACAAACTTTTGCAGGGGCAGCTATTAAAGGAAAGGATGTTGCTTTTAACTGCATTTACTATTTAAAACTGATTATGATAGTGTATATATAAGATTAAGAAGGTTGATCATTTGATGAATTAACATAGAGTATCTGCTTTTATTTGAAAGCGAGTTTCTCTCTAGAGTCTGAAATATGGGGAACTTAAAAAGTCCAAAAATGCATGTGGAAAATATTTAGCAAAAATATATATGAAACTTGAAAAAATTTCATGTAACTTTCTCCTTTAGAAGTTTAGTCAGCTGATCTTAATGGTCTGAAATAAAAAATTCCTTGAAAAAAGAAAGCAGCCAGAAATTACTTCTAATGCCAGATTTTGACTTATAGAAATGTAGGCAGAAAATTGTTTGGTGGCAGCTTTGTAATAAGCAGTATTTATTGCCAACATTTCTATTAACAAATTAGTAATTTCTAACAGTATTATACATCCTTTTGTGTCGACTGTCAAACATCAAGTGATGCTTTTGTATGTTTGCAACTGAAAATGCTTCTGTGCGTTGTGATCTTTTTTTACAAAGAAATGGACTGACCTAAAGCAATTGCTGATAAATGTTTCTGGTTGGTAAGAAATTTTACATGGCAAGTTTTACCTTAGATATTGATCAAAAGCAGAATATGTTATTTTATTTAATTAGTTTTGTTTAAACTTGCCATTGGGCAACATGTACAGGGGTCAACATGAGCCATTTCTGACCAGTGTTTTAGCTGTTGCAATTAACAGAATGCACATTATATGAGATGGGAATACTTTCTAGGCTTGCTGAGACTTCAGATGACCTTGAGAGATAATCTCTTGGGTTTTGCGGGGGGTTTGTTTTCTTGTTTGTTTTGTTGTTTTGTTTGTTTTTTAATTTGCTGATTAATAAAAGAAGTAATATGGCTTTCTTGTTTTCTAATTGCTTTGTTCACTTATTTTTGGGGGCATGATTTGTATGATAGCACAACAGAACCCCGCAGCCCAGCTCCCAGGCAGACAACAAGAGATTGAAATAAACAGGCAGCAGCGCTACTTCCGCATCCCCTTCATCCGCCCCGCGGACCAGTACAAGGACCCCCAGAACAAGAAGAAGGGCTGGTGGTATGCACACTTCGATGGGCCCTGGATTGCTCGACAAATGGAGCTTCACCCTGACAAGGCACCCATTCTGCTTGTAGCAGGTTGGTGTTGAAACTTCCAGAAGGTTCAGAGTTGATAACAAACTTCAGAAAAAGAGGATGAAGTTCCAAGTTCCGACCCTTCCTTCCTTCCTTCCTTCCTTCCTTCCTTCCTTCCTTCCTTCCTTCCTTCCTTCCGACACTTCCTCCTTCCGCCACTTCCTTCCTTCCTTCCTCTCTGGGGAGAATTTCAGGATTTGGGACTGCTGCTGATGGTGGCCAAATGTTTCAGAATATCACTGGGACATGTAACTGGTCCTATGTTTTACTGCTACACATACTTCAATTTGGGAAGCCATAGACAGTGGGAAATCAAATGGAAAGAGTTGTATTATTACAAACCCTGAGATTATTCCTTGAACTGGAGACAGTGTGAAGATAAAACATCACAGTTTATCTGGGAAAGGTCTACTCATTATTGTACTGTTTTTTAGTTATCTGTAAAGAATTACAAGCAGTTTGTATCAAAACAATTTGTACATATTTTACATTGTCTGTCCGTAGCATGGGGCTAATAGCAAGCTGATGCTTTTACCCTATTTATGCTACTTAGTATGGGAAAATAGCTTTTTAATCGTAAAAATTTTAAATAAATGTTGCAATGGATAAGTAGAGATTTATCTGGTAGTGAAATGTATCCTCCTTTTCTGGAGGGTAAGGAACAGGGGAGAAAACACTGGAGAAATGCTGCTTACACTTCTGTGTTTTGAGATTTTGTACTTAACTTAGAGACTGAGGAAAGGCCATAGCCAGTTTGTTTCACTACAGGATTATGCTTTACTGGCAACAAAAGTTTGTTTTCTGCAAATTATTTTAAGTAGAATTCCTTATACCAACTGTTGCTGTTCAGTGCCAAAGCCCATAGCTAAAAGTAGCACTGCTGTCGTGAGTACCTCTTAAAAATAAGATTACGATTTAGTTTGTGAGCTACACTATAATTTCAGTGGATTGCCTGTGTTGGTCCCACTGTTTGTTTTGTGTGGTAGGCTGACAGATTAGCTACTTGATCCAAAGTCTGGAATTCTTAGTTGCTTTGCTACATTTAACCATAAGTAAAGCAGTTCACTGTGAAGTGGCCTGAAACTGAAGGTATATGTAATCCAAATGTGGTTGTCATCCTGTAATGAGTTTCAGAAGAATGTATCAAGATGATGATCTTTCGCCTTCTTCCCTTTATTCCTTTTTGCTTGCTGTTTAAGCACAGCTTTGTCAATTGCAGCATCTGATATTAGTTTATTCTCATACTGTTTTAGTGTTCTCTGTGTAACAAAAAACCAGGAAACTGAAAAATGCCTGTATCTGAGGACTTCCTCATAAGCTCTGAAGTCTACCAGCAAACCAGATCTACAGAGAGGAAATGTAATTAACAAGGATCTAATTTTTATTGATGGGATTTTTCAATGATGTAAAATATGTTTTCTTTTTCCCTTTATAAACATAAAGAAAAATATGTTTTCTTTATTTCAGGTAAGGATGACATGGATATGTGTGA
Source organism: Ammospiza caudacuta (assembly GCF_027887145.1). NCBI lineage: Eukaryota > Metazoa > Chordata > Aves > Passeriformes > Passerellidae > Ammospiza > Ammospiza caudacuta. Next base: position 97,530,644 of record NC_080595.1, on the reverse strand, counting down.
GCTTAACCTTGAAGAGACTGGCTTAACCCGAAAGCGAGGTGCTGAAATTTTACCGAGGCAGTTTGAAGAGATTTGGGAACGCTGTGGAGGCATCCAGTATCTGCAAAACGCAATTGCAAGCAGACAAGCTCGCCCCACCTACGCTACGGCGATGCTGCAGAACCTGTTGAAATAAGCGGGCAGGTGGCACAGGAGCGTTTGCGATGACAAACTGGCCCGCCATACAAAGGGAAGAGTTCCTCTGTGCTCCAGAGGGCCTAAACGTTCTGTAATCAGAGTAGAGATGTTTAATGTAAAGTGAACAGATTTTATTAATCATGTGGTTTGTTAATTTGTACTTCATGATGTTTAATCTGTGTAGTGAACTTTACTAGGTATGAGGACCCTGAAGAAACTTCAGGCAGTGTAGTTTGCTGCATTTTGTTGTTATGTTGCATTTTCTTTAACAGTTTCTGTTGTAACTCTTAATACTTTCAAGCAATCTGTCTGTACTTGGGTACATATTGCAAAGAACTGCACTGCAACCAGCTTTTTATAAGATTCCTTCTTTAAAACACTGAGTAGCTGGCTTCAAGTGGTGGCCTAGTAAAGAGAATATGTTATTTCTAATAACTGGAATTGTGAGGCCTTAGCTTTGACTTCTGTTATGGAGAAGTTGGAGTATACTTTTATATAATCTGAGACATTTTATGTCCTGATTTGCAAACTGGTTAGTGTCTGTATTTAATGATTTTTGTTTTTCCAGAACCTGATGGGAAATCCTCCTAAACTTGAGACCTATAAACCCCTATTAAATTCATTCTCTGTCTTGGTTTAAGAGAAACAGTTTTCTGCATGTTCCAAGAAAAGCATTCATATACGTCAAAATAGTATAATATTGGAGGTCCTCAAAGAATGTACTGCTCTTTAGGGCTTATACCACTTTTCTTGTAGATTTTTTTTCTCTCTTTTTAGTACAAATCTGCTTCAGACTTTATTTTTGTGACGACATTTCTATTAGCGATTCTTGGACAGTTTGTTTAGCCAGGTAGTGTAATTTCAACATACTAGACAAAATTGTCCAAGCTTTGTATCTGAAGGTATATAAGATTAAGGATAGCACTAAGGGAAATATGTTCAGTTTTTTGCTGGCAGTATAACTTAACTGAGTATTGAGGCCTGAGCCTCAGAAATCCTCTTTATTTTAACTGTAACAAGATATACAAGGTCTGTAACTTTTGTTAGACTGTATAAAAAATTGGTCCAACAACACAATGCATCTTAATAATATGTGCTGATGAAATAGTTACAATTTTTAGTGTACTGAAATATCATAGTGACTTGGATGCTGAGCTGTATATTAATCTCCTCTATCAAGTTTCATAGCTTGTAACAGTTCCCTTATGAAACTGTTTGTTTGGGGAGTTTTTGTGGGTGGGAATCATTAATTTCATGCAGTTTTAAGAAGCATCTCTTTCACTTAAGTGAATGTTGCTTTACCTTGCTAGCCATTATTTCAACAAATTAAACATTACCATTTATTATCTCTCTTAATAGAAATCCAAAATATAAGTAGCTTGATGTCCAATTCATAGCTTGATTTAAAAATGAATTTTTGCCCTTTTTAATTGAGAGTTTGCTTAGAGTATGAAATAATTTCCACACTCCTTACTGAGCATGAAACCTCCTGGAAACTTTCATTTTTAAAAGGCATAAATATACTGAATTTTCAAGAGGGGTGATTCTGTAGCACAGAGAAAAGTCCTTGCTGACCTTAGACTATGGTTGCGTGCCACAGTCTGCTTGTTATAAACACACTCCTCATGGGAATAATGTGGAGATATTCAAGTGGTATTTAACTCACTACTCACCCACTGCATCAGGGAATCTCAGCTTCTGCTGCAGACCCACTCTACTTCCTGCTCATGTGATTGCAAATGAGAAAATTGTTTTCATTTTACCCAAATTCTTCACTGAAACAGTCTTTTTTGGCTGGAAGGTGAAAGGAGAAGGGCATCAGACTACTGGCTGGGAAGTTGTGTGCAAACCTGTACAGTGTTGCGTGAGTTTAAAGGTGCAGCTTATGAAATTTAGATTACTGGTTTAATGTGTTACTGCATTGGAACCAAAATGTGACAGCTTCCAGTCCCCAAACACTTAGCACTGCAAGAAGCTGTGCTCACTCACGCGATCCAAGGAAGAAAAATCACTGACCTGACCTGTGTGTGTTTCTGTCTGGGTTTAGCTGCTGGACTTAACACATTCCATCTTACTGTATGTATCTTTAAAAATCCATGGATCTTATGAGACTGAATATTGTAAGCAAAGAACCTCAAATGCTTACACATGTGTAGGTATGTACACATATATGTGCTTAAATATTTTAGTATGTGTGTGTGTAAATTTTCTCCAGAGAACTTTGAATAAAATTAACTACATGTTTCCACTCTCTTCCTTTATTTATGTCAGGATTTCCTTGACTGGCATTTGAAAGAAAATTTTTACCCTTTTTTTCATCAGAATGGGGTGTATGGAAATTTTTCTTTACTAAATGACTAACAAATATGAGCTATCATGAAAATAAAATGGACTTTGAAATAGTGGAAGAGGGTCTGGTGGCTGGACCCTTAATGAGATGTTCCCACCTCCCAGCATTGCTCCAGAAGTATGCCTGAGGGAAGCAGAACATGCATTCCAGAAATCGGGGTATTCTACTTTGCACAGTAGCAGACTGCTTTTCTTTCCCTTTTTTCACTCCACACCAAAAGCAGCTTCTGCTTTTAGTTTTACTTATCTTTTTGTGAAACATAATTAATTTTCAATTAGTTTCAGATGATTTTATTTTTTTTACATGTCTGGTAATATTTAACTGCCTACCAATTGTTTCCATGGTCCTTTGTAATGTGTCAGATAATTACAGTTGGTTGATTTGGAGAGGAAATATAAAAGGAGGCGAGAGGGTTGATATTTAGGACTGTAGTATGACCTGATGCCTATCTGATTTATAATTATAGAGAAAATTATAGAGGTTTTTGAAGCACATTGACTTGGTTCTTTGCATGTTTCATTAAAAATAAATTCTTCCTGCCTGTCAGTGAAGCTGTCCATTATAGTTGAGATCTGCCTAAAATGTTCCACAAAACAAAGAACAGGAAGAGAAGCACCACACTAAGCTGCATTCCTGACTAGGTGACCCAGGAATATGCATTTTCTTGAGAATGTTATTCTGAAGATCGTAAGGTCATTCAATACTTGTCTTTTATCCACTGATAAGATTGTGTTTTTCTTTACCTAGTTGAATCCTCTGGGTTTTTCTTCAAATATCTTTATTTAAAGTATTTAAATGACCTCTTAATACTGTAATGAAAATTAAAAATAAAAAATAAACACATTCCATGTTGAAATCTTACTTGTATCTTCTTACTGTTTTGTCTTTGAAGAGTTGAAGCATAAGTGTTAATTAAGTTATGAGAAAGGCAAAAATATTCCTTTGCTGGTTATGTCTGCTGCTTTTCTATGAGATATTTTTGGTGCTTAAACCTACTTTTTAAAGCTTCATTCTAGTAAAGATTTTATCTTTACTTTCTAAGGTAAGTGTTCCTCCAAAATAACATTCTGATATTAGAAAATTCTGATTTTGTTTTCCTAAATCTCAAGCTTCATTTCTCAGTATTTATTGAAACAAGTATCTTTTTACTTTCAATACTTTTTAAAAAACATTTACTGCTATCACTTCCAATGTGTCTATCATTTGCTATGCTATGTACTCTGCATCCTTTTAATTTTAGCTTGTGTCAGTCAGTGACTGGTGACATCAACTCTGCTGCTTGGAATGTGTGCTCTGTGGGGGAAGCTTTATGTTTGGGATGGAGATGTGGTATTGCTTTTGTGAGGGTTTTGTGGTTTTGTGTTCTCCTTAGAGTCTTATAGAACTTGCTCATCTTAAGGGCCAAATTACAGTGGTAGTTTTTTAATTTAAAAATATTCAAATAATTCATACTTTGTCTAGGAAATGAAATTTTGTTTCAGTTTCCTTATGCTTTTTCGCCAACTGTGACTTTATATCAGTTTTAAAGTAACATGATAAGCTTATGTGCAATATTAGGTACCACTTCAATTCCCTGTGAAATTTTCAAGTAAATAATTTTATTATGTTTTATTGAAATACAAAAGGTTTACGTCCAGCAAATATTTGGTAATTAATTGTTGAGAGTGATAAATACAATCATGAATAATCATTATTAAAATACACATTTTAAAATTACTTATTTTTTAATCTGACTAATGATAACTAGTATAAGTTGAAATACACTAAACACATACAAAAATACATTTGTAATGGAAAAAAATGGAATGCTATCAGCATTCTTAATGCATTCTTAGCTTACATGAGCAATAGTGAAAGCTAGCAATTTTAGGCAAGGATGACTTCCTGTTCCTTGCAAAAAGTACTTTTAAAGTAATTTTATTCTGAAATGTTACTGTGTAAAAACACGTCTTAGGTTTCTCCTTTATTTTTCTTTCCTACTTAAATGAAGTCAGTAAAACCACTATTTCGGCTGTGGAAACTCAAGCTTGTGTTCTTGGTGCACTGCCTTCATCTGTATGCAGTCACCAGTTCCGGTGGTTTTGCAGGCATACCCGTGCAGTTGTTTGGAATTCATAAACCGTTCTTTTGAGAGGACTTGAGAAAGGAAATCAAAGTTCAGTCTTTGCTGTGGTAACTGCACGGCACGAAGTAAGAGTTTTTGTCACCAAAGTCAGGTGCTGTCCTGAATACACAGAAGTTTCACATCTGGATGAGGGGTTGTCATCCAGGATAGTCATGAACTTTGTAGGAGCTCAGTTTGAGCTGTAAGTACGACTTCTGGTGTGCACCAAGCAGCAAACCAGTGCCTGAGTACAACACTGGTGCAGAATATAAATAGACACACATACTCAAGAAAAAGATACTCAAGGTAAAATAATGCTCCTACTCAAATCAGGATTGTTGATTCATAAATTAATAAGCCTACAAAATACTTAATGGCCCCCTATTGTCTGCTTGGATTTCTCCTACAAAAACTAACAGTAACCTCTCAAAATTATTTGTGTGGATACTGACACTAAAATGTAGGGTCTCATGTGCAATTCTAATCTACTCATTACCAGGTGGGTGCTTGTGAATACAAATCTCATGTTCTAAAAAGATGAAGCTCCACATATTGTACCTCAGCAAAAAGGTTAAATCCTGTCACCAGAATTCTGTCACCAGAATTAAACAGCTAAGTAAATATGTAGGTATGTAAAAATTATGTATTTATTAACAGAAAAATAGGAATCTGATGTTCATGGAAACCCTTGAAAAATTAAATGCAACTTCTGTGTGATTTGCCATGTGAGCATTCAGAGAGGGAATGAAGAAGTTCCCAAATTTTTTTAATGTGGCCTTTGGTCAATGATAGCTCTAATTTCCATTCACCATTTGCATCAGTGTGTGTAAGGAAGGTTAGTAGAGGGGTACAGAAATGCACTGAAGCTCCACTGAGATTTTTACCAGAATGGTTGTAACATACAATACTGAAAAATGTCACATCTCAGCAAAATCTGCTTCTAGCACTCAGCTCTTAAATAAAACAGTTAAGGTGTGTAAGCACCAGACGCTTAATGCATGCATCTTAGTAGTGGGGGCTTCCTACCAGGCATTTTAGACATGCTCAAAAGCTGCTCAACTTGGTCATTTGTTTTCCTTCAGTAAAACTATTCTTTTTAAATGTGCACTGATTTTAGAGCCAAAATACTGTATCTTTAGGAATCTTTTTTTTTTTTTCATACTCATCCTGAAGTCCAGTCTTGAATAATGCAGACCTTCTTTCTTGAAGACCTATAAGAGAAAGTCCCTTAAGTAGTTTGAAAAGTATTGTTGAATTTGAAAGTGTACTATTTATCTAGTGGCTAATAGGCAAGGTCACATGAAAATCTGATAATTGTAGTTCATCATAAGAATCGAGCTTTGAGAAGAGAAGGCTTCAGGGAGACCTTCTAGTGGCCTTTCAGTACCTAAAGGGAGCCCAAGAGTGAGGGAGAGAGATGTTTTGCAAGGGCAGAGAGTGATAGGACTAGAGGGAATGGCTTTAAAGTGAAAGAGATTTAGATTAGATGTAAGGAAGGAATTCTTAACTGTGAGGGTGGTGAGGCACTGAAAGAGTGCCCAAAGAAGTAGTGGATGCACCATGGAGATGGTAAAGGTTGTTACTTCATGAATGACTAATTGGGTAAAACTCCACCCAATCAAAATCCCCTCTGATAAGGAAGTTTTAAAATAATTTTCCATGCAGTGATTCTATAACTAAACTGGAGACATTTTTCATATTTGGGAAGGATTTCAGGGTTATTTTAGCTTCTACTGAAACTTTATGCCTATTTTCATATATGCCTTTATAAATACAGAGCTGTACTTACTCTAGATAATATGTCCTAAAAAGCTGTCACTTCTGTCATTACGTATTGCAAACCAGAATTTAAATACTGAATTCTCAATTTGGCCTACAAGCTCTAGATAGCCACATCCTGAAAATACAGTTCAAGGGCCATATTCTATTTAAAAAATCTTAGCCCTGAAGGAGTTTTTTAGATTGTGAAATCAAAGTGCTCCTCTTAATTTCAGCTAATGAAAGGTGTTCGACTTTCATTTTCTTCTGCCATTGACTTTTTTCAAATCATTATAAACATGTTGAATCTAAGGGTGATGTAAACATTCACTGTGAACTTAAGCAACAGTGAAAAATAGACTCAGTGTTTTAAAATCCATTTTAATTTTGTGGTTGCTGGATTTCTTACTAAATTAATTTACTTAACTAGATCTTGAGAAGAGCTTTGTCAATGTACTTTTGGCAATTCAAATATGGTCTAGATGACACAGACTGTGTTTTCTTTCACAGATGTGCCATTTTATTACTTAATAAAATATTTAATTCTTTTCTATGTAGAAATTTTAAGTAGTTTAGCTATTATGAAAGTTTATCGGTCTACAATTGCCCACAGGCACATTTCTTTTAAGGTGGGTGTAAAATACTAATTGCAAACATCTGTGCTCATGCTTTTATGACCAGTGAAGTGAGTTCATTCTTGAGCTTTTCCAAACTGCTACTCCCTGCTGCTTTGTCCATCTCCACCTTTCTCCATCTCTATCTTTGCATTCCAGTCCCCCCATTTTCAGCTCAGTCTATAACTGTACGTGAAATAATCACACCTGGGAATGATGAATATCAGTGACAATAAATCTTTTCTTTATGGTATCTTTGCTTGTTCCTTTATTTACATAACAACAAACATGTTAGGAGCTCAAGATTCATGTAGTTGATATCCTGTCTTCCAAAATGTCCAGCTAGTGCCAAGAGCACTCCTGTACTGATATTCCCCACAATAACAAAGGGTGCTAACAGCTATAGCAAAACCTTTTTATTCCTAATTGGGCTGTAATTCAGAAAAATGAAAATGGCAAAGTAAAAGCTTTTTATTTTACCTAACAAGAGGACATCCTCAGATACATCAGAAACAGTCTGTCAATTTTAGAGGAAGTTTGACTCAGCTTTTCTCTTTTCTGTCTTTTTTCCCCCCACAAAGATACAAGGTGTTTCAAGTTGCAAAACTTGAAATAATACTTGAGATATGAGCTATATTCTGCTCAAATTAGAATTCCTACTTGCCAAACTCTATGTAGCTTAACCAGACTGAGTGATCTGAGATGTTTTTAGCACTGCTATTTAAACCTCTCCTTTGGATTGCATTTTGTGTAACTTCGTCATTTCAGGTATTTCTTCTTCCTTCACATGTTCCAGTGACTGCCACATTACCACATGGTTATACAAAATAGAACTTTGTTGCATAAAAACATTTATGAAGCAAATGTAGTTGTCATATCAAGCATCAAAAAACCCTGAGCTTTTCTTTGTATGGAATTACTACAAAGAGGCTCCCTGATAACATTGACAATGGGACACAACAGATTTTTAAGGCTCTTGAAAATAGTCACAAACCTTGATTTTGTGTGGCTGATGCTGGAAACGAAGAATTCCAGGGACTAACTTGTCAGTCTTGGTTTTGTAAACTCATCTGGTGACCTACAAGAGTAAAAAACCCAAACCACTAATTATTTCTCTAAATGACTAAAAGCACTCAGCTAGGATAGACTGGCAGAGCCATGCAAGACAGCTGTAAGAAAAGCAGTTCTACAGTCCTGTTATGAGAACTACACTGCAGTAAATGTGGAAAGCAATGAATGCATTAGTATTTTCAGTTCTGAAATTGCCAAGCAAGAGTAGCTTCAAGTTTGATTTAGTTGTGGAGTTAATACACGAAGGTGGACCTGTTATTTCAGGTGGGGCTGTTGGTTGAGGGATGAGAAAGGGATTTCCATGCAGTTTACCTCCAGGCTGAATTGTGTTTTCAAGTTCATGTAATGCTTCGTGATCAAGGATCTCTGAGGAACTGAGACAAGCACTTACACTGCAAGCTGTGTGACAAAAGCTAGATAGGGATTCATCGTGTTCAAAAGCAGGATTAATCCTTACAGCATTTTCTGGATTGCAGCTGCTGAGAGTAGGACTTCTACAATGCAGAACATTTTTGTTTCGGTAAGATTTGAAATTGCAAAAGAAACAAAAGGAATAATTTGAAATGTGAAGGAAAAGATGGTGAGCAGCTTACTGCAAATTAGAGTTTCTTTTGCACTTTCTTCTTATCTTAATAATTAAAATGATGAAAAGAAAACCAAGGCTTCCTAAGCCAAGAATGAGAGGTTTAAAAATGAAGGGTTGTGTGGGTTCTGGAGCAAATTTTGCACAGCGCTGTCCTTGGTAAAGCTGGTGTCTACGTACAGGGCATCTAAAATAAGGAAAGGAAGAGAAAAAATGTACAGAACTTCAAGGCAAAAAATACTGAGTATCTTAAACAAAAAGAACGGAAAATCTCCAATGTAATATGAACTCATTATTTCCACTACAAATAATTATGTTTCTGCATGAAAATTATGTGATTGATCATAGGGAAAGATAATATTTTTTACACTCAAGAGTGAGTTTTAAATAAAAAGAAACTGACATATTCCTTGCCAACCTACAAATTTTAAGGAAACCACGCATTTTAAATATCTCTGACAAATTTCTAACCCCACAGGTAACATTTGTGGTTTAGAACTTTGGAAGTTCAGGTGTGTTTTAAGGTAATGTCTGAACACAACTTTGAAGCTTATACTCTGTTTTCTGGTGATTTCACTCTGGGGAGTAAGGTCTGGAATAGGAGTTCTACTACAAGTAGCAGAACTCTACAAGACAAGGGGGAAGTGAATTCACAAGGAGCACAAGGGAAAATAGTAGGCTATAATTTTCTCTCTGACAGTACTAGTTTGCACAAGCTGTCAGTCCAACACTGGTGGGAATTTGTGACTTGCTATAATTCACAAAAAATTTAATTTATTATTTTTAGTGCTTTTATAAGTCCTCATGTTGGTTTAGTAATACTTGTACATTCAGGTTTTTTCTGGATGGGGAAAGGATTATTTTGCTTAGTGCATCAGTCTTGGAGGAATAGGTCAGACCCCTTGCTACCTCAGCGAAGTTTTGAAGAGGACCTTTCTAGGTCACAGGCTCACTTCCACATTCACTAAATGCTGCAGCTGCTCTACTGTGACTCTAAAAGTCAGGAATTTGGCAGTAATTGTGGTGAATTCAATATAATTCCTGTGATACCCATTGAAGAAAATTAATTTTGGTAGTTGGGTTGTTCCAGCGAATAATTTGAATAATTTTTCCAATGGTCTTAATTTTTGATGTTAATCTTAAGTAAGGTAAAAGATGTATTGTGAATCTAGTCAAAGTATTGAGAGAAAATAAACAAATGCAAGAATTGTAACTTGATCCTTGCTTATGTACATGGCTGGTTAACTACTGTGTGCCAGTCTAGTATACAGTTTCACAAAAAGCTGTGAATTGTCTAGTCTTACAATGAGAAGATACTTGATACTTTGGAAGAGAGTGAATATGTTCAAGTACTGTGAAGTTCTCAGTATTGACTTAAGATAATTCCATTTAAAAATCCTTAAGAAATATATTTGCAGTAAGGAAGAGCTGCTAATCTTCAAGTCTTTCCCAGAAATCCCTGAAAGCAGCTTCACCCTTCACGTGCTTTATTGGGTGGTCTGGAATCGCAGTCCAGAAGCCTTATGTGAGAGAAATAATTTCCACTCTGATTATGTGGACTTAAACACATAATTTAGGGCATGACAGAGGAATGGAATTAGATTATTGAATATTGCACAATCCTAAGATCTGCAATGTAGAAATACTGTCATATTCCAAATAAAGGTTTTCTTTTTAACATATCTCACAAAAATGTAACTGCTTAAAATGCTACAATGTAATTGGTAGCAAAACTGTGAATGTGTTATTCCATTTTTCCAAAATGTGTTTGGAAATCTGAAATGAATGCATGCCTTTGTGTGTGTCATCACTGCCAATGATGCTGAATTTCTAATAAATTTCTGAAGCATCTTTAAAAATAACTAGATCATAATGTTCTCTGTATACTAACAGGCAGAAATGGATTTATCCATGGTGAGACTATTTATACTTCAGAAGGGTATTTGCAGTGCGACTTACAGCATCTGAATGTCGAGCTTTTGGCTCATTAGCATGGTTTCTGGGGCTGTTTAGAGAATTCATCAATCCGTTTACCTGCAGACAGCTCCTGTTCCCGGCACCAGCTCGCACTTGCCGCCGTTGAGGCAGAGCTGGGGCTGCAGCTCGCACAGGCTGCGGCAGGGCAGCCCGTCCCGGCTGGCGTAGCCAGGCCTGCACAGGCAGTCGGCCTCCCTGGTCCACTCGTTCAGCACGCACTCGGAAAACTTGTCACAGGCCAGGAACTTGCAGGGGTCTGCCTGGTCAGCTGTAAAGGAGGGGTGAATCAGTAACTGAAGCGTTACCCCAAAGGGCCTTGGCAGGGCTTGTGGCAGCCAGAGAAAACAGCTCGTGTTCACTGGCCTGCCACTTGGGTGGGCTGAGAGGAGGATGCTGTCCAGCATGGAAGGACAGACAGCCTCTTCCTGTACAGGACACGGCCACGTCATGGTGACGTCTGCACTGATTTACCCCATCTCTGTTATGCACTGAGTTTATTTTCATCTCACTGACAAGGATTTTCACATTTGGATGATTTTACCCTGTTTTTGCTGTGAGTGCTATCATCATACTCATGGATCCTGTGCTACAGCCTTATGAAATAATTTCAACTCTGATTATGTGTTCTTAAACACATAATTTAGGGCACAACAGAGGAATGGAATTAGATTATTGAATATTGCACAATCCTAAAACCTGCAATGTAGAAATACTGCCATATTCCAAAGAATATGCTTACAGGCTTTGTAGTGTGGGGTTTTTGCGTGGGTGGGGGTTTTTATTGTTTGTTTTTTTGGGTTTTTTTTGTGTTATGGTATAATAGCATTGGAAAGGCCTGTTTGGTTTTTTGTTTTGTTTTTTACATATTAGTAAGAGATGCCTCTGTGAGATTAAGGGAAAAGGACCCTGCTGATGTTCATGGGAAGGCCCAAATCAGAGACAGCTTTTACACAACTTTGGTTCTCCTTTCCCATTCTCTGCCAATCCAACTTGTACTGATGGGGTGATGAGGAGGAGGGCTGCATCCACCTGTCCTGTCTGATGGAGTCTGTGTCCTGGGTACCATGGGGCAAAAACCTTAGAAGGCAAAAAGGTGAGAAGCAGATCAGGGGATAAAAAATCCTGTTCTTGCCATCAAACAGCCCTGGTAAGATATATGAACACATAAAGGAAAACAAATAAAAATAAAAAAAAAATGAAGAAAAGAAAAAGAGAGCAGAGAAGGAAAAGAGAGCAGAGAAGGACACAAGAGCAGATATACAGGTATGAGCTGGGCTCTGTGGCCCTTTATAATGATGTAGTTTGAAGGGAAGGTTTGTACTGGACATTGCAGCTTGTAACTGGGATGAGAGTTATCTTCTGCAGCCATTCATGCTTTATACACCAGATGCTCAGTAACACTAATTTAAATGGAAAATAAAGGTTGCATTTGTTATAGGAATACTGGAAATCTCAGACAAACACTGGGATATTCTTCAATGGTAGAAATGAATCCATCAGAGTTGATCACTTATAATCAATCCCTCGATAATTTTATGGCTAATTCCTGTTTTTAATTTTTGACTAGTGGTTTAGTGTGCACCATTTCCCTTTGCTATATGCAGTGTGCATGTTGGCTTGATACGTCCTGTGCTCCTGGACGGGAGTGTGAGCACAGGTAAACAACAACAACAACAAGTAGAGCTTGGCCCAAGCATTTGGCTGGGCTGAGTTCTTGTGATAATATTTCATCTTCCTTAACACATACATGCATACTTTGTTATATTTTCTGTTTCCATAGAAAATAATTATTAATGATTTTTAAAAAATCAATTATAAAAATTAATTATTAATTCTTAATGAAATAGTTCATGCAGGTATTTTGAAAAGTCCTTCTTTATGGTATTATTTAGGACCAGTGCAGTCAGCCCTTTACAGCTGCTGACTCTTGATGTGGATTTTGGACTCTCAGTTCCCATCCATGTTTTGCTTTGGTAGATCACTACCACTAGATGGCTCTCAGTTTCACAATAAAGAGGAATTTGCTTATATTACCTTAACTTGATAGACAGGTTGGATTTAATTTTTTGGGGTTTTTTTCTGAAATTAAAACGCACCTGCTTTGCCACACCTGTACTGGAATACACTGGCTTTGTGAACACAATTTCTTCTATTTTGACTCTATAAGCTACTTTATAAGCTATATATACTACTATATATTACCTAATAAACTTATAAGCCTCGATAAAACAGCTCTCTCCACAAATTCTCTGTAATGAATTCTCTGTTTTCTTGAATTAATGTTGAAATACCACATCAGTAAAGCATATCAGATGAAGATGAAAGATTTAAAATTTTTTATGAATTTGCATTTTAGGATCTTTCTCATTTTAATTTTTATTTAAAGAAAATTCATTACTAAACCAGGGAACATATGGCAGTCCAAAGTTTACTCTTTATAATTAACTAATTTGATATTTTATTAATCAAACATCAGTTTATTATGGTTTATTTGGAGGGTAGAATACTGTGATTTTGTTAGCTTTCTTTACCACAAGCTACCTATGCTTTTAGTGGCCACAAAGACATATGTAAAAAGAAAACTGGTTAGAAACTGAATTTTAAATGGATTTTTGTTCCAGAATAGTCATAGATCTGTACATAAAAAACCAGCTTAACCAAAATTGCTTGAGGCATCTCCATACTTTTGCTATTGTTCTTCTCCATGACAATGAAATTAAATTCAACCCTGAAATAATTGCCAGAGCCTGAAAATAGATTTAGGCTTCAATTTTATAAAATAGTGTAGTTTTTGAAAACACTAAGTTTTTGACGTAAGAATAGTGTCCAGATGTGTAGTTACTGGCTTTCCACTGTTTAGCAAGGACTACAAACTTATTTGAAAGATATAAATCCAGAGGGATTCTAGAATTACAAATCTATGGAGTACTACATAAAGTCATGCCCAATTAGTGAGTATCTGTAGAATCCAATTATTCCTACACATTGTCTCCTTTTGTTTTGAATGCTGTATCTCTTTAGAAAAAGATCAAATAATGCTCTAAACCATGGTTTGCTTACAACATTGCAATAATCACCAGAAATTATGTTTCCATACTCCAATGCAAGACCTGCACACTGCACATGAGCATTTCTTATACCTGTCTCCACCCAGCACTTATTCCAGAGATCACTCTGTCTCTGAGCAGCAGCTGGTGAACAAGCACAGCCCAACAGCTCCACCCAGCTTTTCATTACAGTAAGAAAATACATCTGCAGAGAACTTGCAACATCTTTTTTCATCTTATTACCCCCTATCACTGGAAGGATATTGCTAATGTGGTTGTTTCCAACACAGTCATACTTCTGAAACTGTAACAGTCTGAAAAACGATTGTCTGCTTAGTTTTGATTTAGCATATACATTAGTAATGCAATCTTACCTGGCTCAATATCCAGGGAATAGCTGTCAATCTCCAAATTGAGGTGCTGAGCTGCAGCATCACAGAAATCTTCCAAAACACAGTGTACTGCTTCTGTGATATTGTATGGCACTGTCTTGGCAAATTTCATTTTGCTGTTCACAATCACACTTCCATTCCTGAAGTTGAGAATTTCCAGGTGCTTAAAACCTGTAAGGTTGGACTGAAGGTATGGAAGTAACTGCAAAACAGAAATTTGCCTTTATTTTAACTTGCTGTCAGTGTCTACCTGCTATTAATTTCTCTTATAGTCAATTTTCATTATCAAGTACACACATCACAGATTTATTTCCCTGAGTTTAATACAATTGTTAAGCTCCATGAACAAATTAACTTTTCTGTTTAGCAGTATCTTCTTCTGGATTTCTGCTCTTTTCTCAATAATGTATTGAGATGGATGGGCAGCAATTTCCCCTGTAATGAAATGCATAGCAGCTGGGAGGTTTATTCATCTGGAAGAGAAAAAAATTACCTCACTTTTTGCCAACTTTAATTATTTTCAAACATTCAATCCAGGCAGGTTAGGGCATAGTATAATAGGCATGTTATAGCTGAGCTGACCTGTGCCCTATTGTACCAACAGAGAAAATCCATATCTAATCACAGTCTATGCTATGATATATTTTTAAAAGCCTATTTTTAAATGCAGCAAGCAGACACAAGTCTCAGATATAATCAGCACTGCTATAGTGTTGATGTGGATCTAAGAAAAAGCCAAATAAATTACATGCTAGGCATATATCTGGGTTCTCTTGATCAAGTAAAATCTTTCATCACTGACTTCATAAACCCTGTCTTCAGACTCTAAGAGCATCCCAGGCTTATGGATCCTTTAAAATACAGCTTATCAGACTGAACTCTAGTAGGGTTTAGTATTGTTAAAATACTGTTCACTTCAGTGTATTCCTTTAAACTGCACCCAGCTACCACAAATGCTGTTCAGGTCAATTTTCACCCACCAATTGCATGAACTGTTGTTCCAGTGCTTTGTATTCTGTCGAGCTCCTGTTGAAGAGGTCGTCAGAGAAGTGCATGTTGGTCACCCTCAGGCTGAAGAAAACCACGAGCTCTTTGCCCTTGGCGGCAGTGGTCATGGAGCTGGTGGTGACATACTTGAGCACGGGTGCAGGGGTGGTTTCTGCAGGCTCCGTGGTCAGCACTGGGATGGAGCCACTGCCCTCGTCCAGCCCCGCCGTGCTCACGGCGCCGATCTGATCCAGCTCAGCCGCGATGTCCTGCACGCCCATCCCGGTGCCATCCACAGGAATCCCCTCAGAGGCTGGCACTGAGGGACCTGGTAACTCAAGGGACTGCTCAATGATCTCAGAGGGGCTGTAGGACGGGCTGGTGGCTGCGGGCAGCGGTGCTCTTGGTGGCAGCACATCGGTGATGACAGCTCCAGGCTGCACGGTAGAGACACCACTTGGAGCAGTAAAGAAAGGCAACCCTTCATAAGTGCTGGCTGTAACAAAAATGTCATCCCCTGATGATTCTGGTTCTTCCATGATCTTAACTGCTGCAGGAAAACATGATAAAACTGAATTAGCTATGCTGAAAAGCAAGCACAAAAAGCATCAAGCATGGTAAAAAGAAATGTGTACGGTATTTCCACTGAACATTTTTAACAATAAGTTTAACCTTATGTAAATATGAAAATGTTAACGCCATCACCAAGAAGGTCTACTGAAACAAAATACCTCATACACATGTTTGAGTCATGGGATTTCTGCAGGTTCTATGTCTAATATTTATGCTTGGCAAGTCTTTCCTGAACCTCTACAGCACATTCTTGTTCTGAAGGTACATAATCACACTGTCAGTTTATATTGTCTGAAAGGGGAGATTGGAGCTTTGAGCTCTCTGCTTGGAACGCTTGTATGCCAGAGTCATTCTGCTTCGCTCTGTGAAAAGCTAAAGCTATTATTTGCCAGTAATCATAAAATGTGATTACAAAAACAATACAGCCCCTCCAGAAGCAAACTGTGTCAATTTACCCAAAAGACAACAGCAGCAATGAAAAAATATTCAAACCTTAAGAAGCCATCTACTGCACCTGAAGCAGAACTTTTATGATATTCCCATGGGGGCTTGGCATGGATCTAGGATATGTGCTAACTGTAGCTGAAATCCAAATCTAAAGTGTCAGGAATGTGACTCTTTGAATTTGGCTTGAGGCTACCTGGCCACAATGACTTCACAATAAATGATGTCCTCTACCAAGCCACCTGCCCAAACTGGTGCCTTTGTCCTTTTCCAGGGCTATACCATTCTTCATGTGGAACTTTTAGCAGCCCCCTTCAGGCAAAAACACTTATTGGCAGAATGGAAAGAAATTTTTCTCCCTTCCTTTCCCTACATCCTAATATTCTCCCAGTGGCCAATGAGAACATGAAAGGAGAGCAAAGTTTTGCATTTGGAATATCCTTGCCTGAATGAGGTGGCAATTGTCCTGCCACCCCATTTCAATGAAAGACTCAGATGCTCTTCTCTTGCCATGTCCTCATGTTTCTTGTATGATTAAGGATACGGACAGATTAGAAAAGCAAAGCCTAGTGATGTTCTCTGTTTACAAAGCTCTTGCTATTACTTGTTATGCTTCTAAGGAGTGAGAGTCACTTATCAGTTAAGAGAACTCAGAACAGCTTTGCTGGCATTAGTGCCCGAGGCATTAAGGCAGGATGATCTACTGATGGGATGAGCCTGCAGCCCCACAGACATCTCTCTCAGCACGAGAGCACACACTCCAGCACACACCATTGTGATGGCATTTGTTAGGCAGATTATATTTTAGAAAGATAACTACAGGAGAAAGTTGTACTGAAGTGGCTTTGAAACTGCAGCAAATTTGAAGCAGAAATGCACAACTATCTATATATTGCATGCCTGGCACATAGCTATGTGTATATATATCTACATATGGTCTATACATAGACTATAAAGGTCTTCTGGCATCCTCTTATTACAAGCAAAGTAACTTAAAAGGCCTTGAGGGCATACCAAGATGATCTCTGAGCATCAATCACCTGTTTTTATAAGCTGCCAGTTCTTAGCAATCACTGTGTCTCCATCTGAAAGCAGTGACCCAACAGTTTGTATTGGTTCCTGTTAGTAAATGGGCTCACATCAAGGGCTGCTGGGCACCCACTGTGGCACAGCACCATCCCAAACCCAGGAATCACTGACCTGTTCTTTGTCTAACAGGTGTCATGTTATTGCTGCCAGACTTGCCTACACCAGTGACATGTTGAAATCAGCACTGCAATGATTTACAGCTCGTTTTACCAAGATTTTCATCTGTCTACATAAGGCTTCAATAAAATTCAGTCCTAAGAAGTTAGGAACTATGGATCAAACAGAGAAGACCTAGCCATTTCATAGAATCAAAGAATGGTTTGGTTTGGAAAGGAACCTAAACATTATCTAGTCCAACCCCCCTGCCATGGGGACCTTCACCTTCTACTACACCAGCTTGCTCAAGGCTACATCCCACCTGGTCTTGAACTTCGGGATTGGGCATTCACAACTTGGCTGGGTAACCTGTTCCAGTGCTCACCACCCTCACAGTAAAGAACATCTTCCTAATATCTAACCTAAATCTACACTCTTTCTGTTTAAAGCCATTCTCCCATGTCTTGTATCTACATGACTTTGTAAAAGATCCCCATCCAACTTTCTTGTACACCTCCTTTAGGTACTGTAATGCAAAGAAAGGCTCTCCCCAGAGCTTTCTCTTGTCCAGGCTCAACAAGCCCAGCTCTCTCAGCCTGTCTCCATAGGAGAGGGGCTCCTGCCCTCTGACCATCTTCCTAGCCCTCCTCTGGACTCCGTGGTCTTTTTTGTGTTGGAGGGGCCAGAGCTGAACAGAGTACTCCAGGTGGGTTGTGACAAGAGTGGAGTTCAGAACTGAATTACCTCCCTTGACCTGCTAGTCAGTGAAATGAAAAACAAACCCTTTGCATTTAAAATGTTGGGTTTATATATTACATCAATATAAATTGATTTTCAGACTAGATGTAAAGAAAACACTTTTTTATTATGAGATTGGTGAATATGCAGCCCAGAGAGGTGGTGGATGCTGCATCCCTGGAAATATTGAAGGTCAGACTGAATGGGACTCTGAGCTACCTAATCTAGCTGAAGATGCTCCTGTTTATTGTAAAGGGGTTGAACTAGATGGGCTTTAAAGATCCCTCCCAATCAAACTTATTCTATGAATATGTGAATCCATATGCACATAAAAATATGTGTAAAATTTTTCAACAGAACACAAAATACACTTACATTATTCATCACAAAGGAATTATTTGTAAAAACTTCACCAATTTGCTTTCTAGAAGAGATTTTCACATCAGAAGACAATTATGTTATGAAACCTCTACAAGTACAAATTCAGAAGATTTAGACACAGTCTCAGCAGATTTCATTTCAGCAAAAAGTTTAGTTTATAGAACTATCACTCAGGTGTAGGGAATCCACAGAGGGCACAAAATAAGTCAATGAAATCAAATATATTCCCAGAGTAACCACATTGAAGGTTAAAAAATACAATGCAATTAAAAGCTGATGTCTGCAATAAAAACTGCAACTCAAATTTCAGCCACCTCTTACCCTCTCACAAAGTTGTTTGTTGAACTCCCCAGATGGTTTTTTTTTTTTGTACTGTATAGCCAAGGCAGGACAGTATTGTACTGAGAGTGTTGTAACAAAAATTAGACACCCATTGGCAAAGACATGAAAACACTAAATTAAGAGGCATTTTCCTGTGCCCATGCTATATTAAATCTTTGTAAAAGGAGTTGTCCATGTAGGCATTTATTCCCTGCTGAGGGAATGAAATACGCAGATTTGACTTGTCAGAAAAAAAATCAACTGCCATTTCAACAACTTCATTTTAGGTATCTGATTAATTGGTCCTCATATTTTTTTAAATGAGGGAAACCCTTCTAATTGACCATGAATAAGGAGTAATTGTTAGGGAAAGGTCAAATTGTCATGAGACATTTTCCTAGAGGGTTTGCATTAATGAGCAGGCCCAGAATGTTATACTTTAAGGGGTCCTGGCATTTGCTTTCATTCATGAGCATAATAAGCACTGACATATTTCCCAAGTCCACTGGTGGGTATTCTGTACATGCTCTGTATATGAAAGTTACAGTGCTACAATGTCTATGTATATATTTGCATACTTGCTGGCTGAAAGAAATAACCAAAGAAGGGAAAATGTGCTGTTAAGAGATTGGTTCATAATACAGGGTAAGAATCACCTTGTGTGCAGCTCTGCTGATGCCAATACCAGATGGATACAGAAGGTAGATGCATTCTAGAAATTTACATATTTTGTTGGTGCCTGAAATGTCACTAAATCCCTGGACACAGGACTGCTGTGTATAGACAAAGTGCTGAATTTATGTTCGAGGCCTTTAATTTTAACTAAGACACAAGTAATATGAGGATTAAGAGAATTAAGAGAAGAGGATCGTTAACCTAATGCATCACAAGTGTCTCCCAACACATGATTACTGATTACATTCATCTTTCTAACTGCAAAGCCAAGACAAAAGAGCCACAGTGATCTAAGACTGTCATTCTGTCTGTCTGTTTGGACCATCCAGAAACGAGGTTCAGTGTCCATTGAATCCATAAAACTCTTTCTTCACTGACTACAGAGAAGCTAAGTTCTCTGGGAATGCACACCATCTCTCCTCCATCCTCCAGTCCTAAAACCTCTTTTCTCTATTAACCTTTTTCCTTAGCATCCACACTGGAGCTCTTGACTAGTCTAACTTTTCATAGGGCAGCGTGAGAGCACAGCTCTAACTCTGCTACTCACTCCACTACTGTGGTGTTCTGTGTAACTTCTAGAAGCCTTCATCTTATTTTGAAAATTTCCATACCTTGCAGCTGTGCTTCATTATCAATGTTCTCAGCCTCAAAGATAAATGTCATTCTCACATGATGTCACAAGAAGAGTATTTTCTATCTTAATAAAATACTGCTTAGTAATGATAATCTTGTCTCATTATTCTCAGGACTATTTACTTCTATCTGACATTGAAAACTTAGAGTATGACAAAATTTGTGAAATCAAGACCTGAACATTTAAACCATTACAGAATTCAGGGCACTGAGCAACCAAAGCTCACTAATCTTGTCTATATGTTCATTATGAATGAAGGATGATTCTTTAGCTATCTCCACATGGGTATCAAGGCCAACCTTCTGTTCAGCACCAGACAACCCTGTCTTACTGACTTTCCTGCTTAGCTAAGTAATTTGTGAAGGCCACAGACTGTGTGTTTGACTGGGGATGTGTTATGACATTGCCCTCATCTCATTGGGATCTTTACCATGAATTCTTTTTGGGAGGTCAGTAGCATTATTTACTTCTGCAATGACTGAAGAAACAAAATGCAAAGAACTTTTCACTTGTTTCAACGCACAAAGATGAAGAGAAAACCATTAAGAAAAAAGCCAAGCCATGACTGCTTTTATTGCTCTGCAATTTTCCCCTCACAGTGGCCCAGCCTGCCTGAGAGCAGCAGAATGATGCAGCTCACTAAAGCCTGACTGTCCATAAGCATTTCACTGCTGCAAGCCAGCCAGTCTTTTTCAACTTGCACAGAATTTTCAGTACAGGTGAAGAATTCTCTTCACGTAATGCCTGTCAGTATTTTGATTGATGCAACTGTCCTTGGGAAATGGAGGCTCCCCTAGACTTTATGGAAGTCTGTTGCAGAAAGGAGTCACATCTGCCTTGAACAATTTCATATTTGGTCTCTGTACCAGTACAAGCCCTCTGAAATATCAGTTTCTTGTGGTATTAAAATTCATTCTTTCTTTGATTGTAATTTTCACATGCATTGGCCATAGCATGGCCGAAAATAGTAATTCAGCTTGCTGTTTTATAAATATGTTTATATAAATAATTTGCGGTTTTATAAAGGACTTCTGTCACTTCAATTAAAAGTTTTCTGAAGAAGACTCTTTCTGTAAAGCTTTGAAACAATGAAATCAATACATTTAATATTTTTTAAAAAAAATGTTTGAATTCAAGTTAATAATTTAAGTACAACAGGTGGAGATAGAACAGATAACTATTAACTGAGCAATCTTACTTTTTAGACCTGTATCAAATTCATATGCTGAGAAACTTGATGTTGAACCTTAGCTAGTGTCTTTGGCATTTTCATTTTTCAGCAGTTTTAGAGGATTAAGCATTTCAGAAACACAGATATAATTTAAACAATACAGGAATAGCTGCTGTTTAAAGCATACCCCAAATTCTGAGTACAATATATTTTAGAGAAAGTTGAGGTGCATTATCAGATACCTTGTATGGACAGTAGGTCAGTGGTAGGTTATTTCCATAATGTGACAAGTCACTTTCACCATTTTCAGAACCTTTTACCTCTTCTGCTACTGAGATTGCTCGATAAAATTACATACTAGTGCTCAAGCACTCTGAAAGTCAGTTTTCTGAGTAAAGTCCTTGCTAAAAATTATGCAACCAAGAATAAAATACTCTTGTGAAGTAAGGGGATTTGTAAGTACATTTACATAAAAATATGTTAAAAATGCCAGGGATACCATGGCTGTTTTGTATTGTAAGATATTTTGTATTGAAGTTCTGCATAATTTTCTACCATAGATATATCATATGAAAATATATATTAAACAAGAAAGATACCATGCTAATCTTGGAAGCAAACCCCAGCAGCAGTGAATTTGCAAAGAGAAAAGCACTTTTACAAAGAAAAGAATCAAAACCAAATAAGAAAACTCTTGATTAAACAATAGCTTCAGGAGGATTTAACATCTCTTATTCCCATTGTTAAATGCTCTCAATCAAATTTGAAAAATTCCTCTCATGAATTTAAAATAATGAAATCTATGTGAAAACAGCCTGGGCCTTTACAAACACTTAGAAAAATAAAGAGACATTCATCTAAATGTTGCAAACACTGCTGTATGACACTAAAAGTTTTAGAGAACCCCAAATGGAGAACCTGGAATACTCTTTTTGATTTATTTTATATTGGAATGTTTGAAAACAAAATCTGACAAGTAACAATGCTTATCCTTCAGAACTTAAAGTGATTTCCAAATTCCTGCCCATTTTCTCTATTTTTCTCAACTGTGCAACAGACAAAATTCAGAGCAAATTTTTGTAGAGGATGGGACCATCAGACAGTTTTGTGGTAACAAAGTTTATTAGTTTACAAAATGGCAAAAACAAAAAAACAAAATACAAGTTACATGATACAAATTCAACTAATGTGTTGACCAAGGACCTGAAATGGAAACGAAAAACATGAAATTAGAACGTTAAAACCAGTGATTCTCTTATAATTTCATAATCAAATGAGCACTTTAAGACTTGCCAAGAAAAATGAAAGCACTGAACTTTTTTCCCCCTTGTACTATGTAGTCACTTGTGTGAGAAAATGGTTCATGCAACTAAAGTTATAGAATGAGGAGGGTTTTGGTCTTCTAAATTGTGCCTTGAATGTATGTAGTCTGATTTTTCTCAGTGTTTTGAAATGGAAAATGTGACTCTGTGAGAGAGATAGAAGGAGATATTTAAGAGGGAAGATCCTTCTGGCTTTCTGTTTCATTGTAGGAATGCATTTCAGTCTTACTGATACGGAAAAGGACTTTGGGTCAGATGCCTTAGTGCAGACTTGGCTTGTTAAACGCACCCATCGTGCTTGGATTGTGGCCTGAGCAGCCAGAGCAGCCAGGGCACTCCTGTCAGGGGGCAGGCAGGATGCTCAATGATAAACCCACAGTGCAGGAAAATTGTCCTTACAGCCATGGGCCCCAGGCTTGTGTGCAATCCCCCAAGAGACCCTCATGTAACAGTGGGGTGCAGAAGTCTTATGCCATGAGCTGGCTTTTCAAAAAACAACACTTAAATTAATATTTGGGATTGTTCTCACATAAAATGACTGGATTAAGGTACATGAGTTTCATTTAACTTTTCCAATTGTTGTTGAGTAGCAGTGACAATACAAAGATTAAACATTGTTACTCAAACTGCTCATAGAACTTACAGGTACATTGGGAAGCTAGAAATAGGAAAAAAATAGCTAGTGAGCTGTCCATAAAATACTCTCTTCACTCCCCATGAAAGAACTAGTAAGCATTACTAACACTAACCTTCTTGCCATAGTTTTTAAAGGAATTGTTAATAAAAGGGCAGAACCTCCTTTTAACAAGCAGGGGAAAAAAAAAAAAATCATTATCTTTGGTAACTGCAGCTGATGCTGACTCTATTCTCTTCTACCCTGCCACGTATCACCATTAAAATCATCTGCCTTGATGCTTTCAGGCATGCATTCTCCTCAAGCCACACTACTATTACTACTACTACTACTACTACTACTACTACTACTACTATTTATTATTATTATTATGATTATGATTATGATTATGATTATTATTATTATTATTATTATTATTATTGTTATTATTATTCAAGGTTTTCAGTATCATGTTGCATATTGTGAAGTTCTTCAAGATTTATTCAGCATAATTTTGATTTTTATTGTTTCCCTTTGAAGCGTCAGTGTCTGATTCTGACATGGTGAAGAAGACACAGGGATAGATAGGTGTAGATATAGGTGGTTTAGAATAGGGATGAGAATGGAACTTTGAGTTTATTTTAATTATTTAATACAAGTTTAACCAGGGCTTCAGCAACTGCTATAGGCTAAATATACATTTAGGAGAAAGGACTGAAATGTGCTGAAATATTTTCCCAACTTGATTTCTTTCCACCTCTAGAAAGATAAATTAAAAATATGGCAATTGTTATTGGGTAGATGGACCTTAGGAACTGAAATCCTCAGCTATGAAGATGCCATTCATGAATAATACTTTTTGTTTTTACAGTCAACCCCAGCAGACTTTTCTGTGCCAGCAATTCCCTGCTCCAACTCTGCTTGAAAGCCCATTATTCCAAACTGCATGGCAATAAAGATGGTTATTAAGGAATGTTTGACTCTCTATAAACTTTTGACTATAAAACTCTGTTGTTGGCACCACTATTCTACAAATATTGTATACTACAATAATTTAATTTTAAAACGTCTATCAACTAGGGAAGAATGAAAGAGAAGGCCAAACATGTAAATTCAGTAAAATGAAGAAGAAATAAAATATTTTGCATCCAGGCTTGGTTTAATCATGTTCTTACTGATGCATGTAATGATCCTACTGTTCTACAGAATGAAAGTGAAATTTCTGTGTCCTTCTAATTTACACCTGGATGTCATTGCTTGAAATTGAGTTTAGTTTTTTCCTCTACAGAACTTCATAGAAAGTTTAATTGAGAAAGAAATGTTAAGGACTTATGGGAGAAAAATTGCATGTTATCTTCAACTTAAAGTCAGAAGTTACTTTCATTTGCAACTAAAACAAAAATGTCTATGACACCCCTGACAGCAGTTTAAGTTGTAAATTTAATGCGATTATTGCAAATATGCCTCCATTTAAGATTTTTATGTATTTTTGTTTGCTAGTTTTAAACACTGTAGTGTTTTTCAAACTGACTAACTAGCAGCTTAAATTGATATTAGCATCTGTGCTATCGATGTAAGGCATCTTAAGATGGCTGAGAAGATCAAAGCTAGAAGGCCAAGCCCTGTCTGTAGACAGGGATACAAAATTCCATTGAGATATGGAGCAGATGATGGAGCAGAGGTTATTCAGAGCACTCAAGTTACAACTTGTTTATAACAGTCCAATGCAGGTGGCATGAGTTTTTTTCTAACAAGGAACAGACTAAAAAAATTTCCAGTCTGAGGTCAAGTGGACTCTCCTATGCTGGAGCATATTGAATTCTCCAAAGAGAGGAGATTAATAATTTAGAAAGTCAAAGTTTTAGTACCATTTGATCATAACACAATTTTTTTAAACCCAGCATTTCTAGCAAGGCCAAGGATTTTTAATAAGTGAGGGAAATGCATTATTTAGGGCATGTTAGTCTCAGCAGAGACACTTTGCCTAATATTTGTTCCAACTGGAATACATGACATGTAAACTTCATTAGTTTCATTCATTTATGACATGACAAATGTTAACCTTACACTCCCAGCACAGAAGTCTGTGTTATTTGTTTTAGAATATCCTTCTTACTATAATGCTGCAAAGACCAGGGGTTTTAAATTAATTTTATTCAGGACAATAATGTATTTAAAATACACATTTAAAATTATTTGTGATACTGGCCCTTCAAATTCTGAACTTATTTCTGCCTTTTATATTCGCCTTTATTAGACAATTAGAATTATTGCAGTCATGTCTAAAATCTGTGAACTGCCTCAAGTTTTTAGCCCTTTAGTTCTAAAGAAAATTAATTTTCTGGAACAAAGTGGAATTAAACCACATGCAGCAACACATATATACCCCTCCTGGAGTGAGAGCTCCTTCATGCACTGTAACAAAGAGGAAGAATTGTGGGTGGTTTATAGGCTTGACTACAAAGTGTGACTGAACAAGTGTGGAGCACTGAGGTCTATCTTCCTGCTCTTTTCATAGGTGCACAATTGGATGTTACATTTTTTCATTATTATACATTATTATACATTTTTTCATTATACGAGAAGATTTGCATCTGGATAAGCAAATTTTCTTAGCAGCAATATAAATTGTTTTCACTACTTCACACAGTCATTTTAATGAGTCATTGGAATTACCAACTGAGTTTAAAGAAAGTTATCACTTGTTTTGGTTCATTTGTGTTGTGTATTTGGGGGGTCATGAATAAGAAATAATATTTGAAGGAAGACAAGCTTAGCCTTAAAGTAAAACAGAAGTGACTGGATAGCTTAATAATTTAAACAAGTCATGTGTTAAATTGGAAAAATAGATAGTGCTCACTTTCTCTCAAACTGTTTTGCTTGGATTAGTCATTTCATTTCAGCATTTCTAAGTATATTTTGAAGACGTGATGTAGATTTTGTTCTATTCCAATTGCTCCTGCTGTTCCCAGCACAGAGACAGCTGGGCAGATTGCTGTCATTAAATTCTGACCAGATGCTAATAACTTACTTTAATATGTTTAGGATTCCTCAGGAATACTCTGTGTAGGCAGTTCTAATTGATCAAAATATTTCCTTCAATCCAGCATATCCTAATACGAGCCTGCTGGAACTCTTCTATTCCCCCTTATCTTCAATTTATAGACAACTTTCAGACTAGTGAATATTGTATAAGGTGCTTGAGAAAATGACATTGCTAGACTTACCTGTTCACTTCTCCAAACGTCAGGCAACCTTCACAAAAAACACTCTTTGCAAATCTGAAGCAGCAAGAGACAAGAAGAAGGGCACACAGAGAAGCTGATGGGGAAAAATGTCAAGAAAAATCCTGTCAGTTTATGATCCAAGAACATATAAAGAAAACATAAAAATATTTAAGGGAACAGAAGAGTTCTTACCTGCTCTATCCATTGATGTGAAAAAACTGATGAGCGTTCCTGGCACAATGAATGGGTGAATTCCAATCCTGGGAACATCCAGAGAGATTCTTGCAAGAAACAATGGGGTTTTCTTTTCTGTGACAATGCTGGTTATGCCAAACAGAAAACTGTGCTAAGCAAAGACACTGCTAAGGCAGCTGAGGTTGAAACAGAGACGGAAAAAATCCACAAATGCACAAAGCCCTGAGATTTTTTCCTAAAAATTACTTGGAAATAAGACTGAGTGAAGAGTGTGCCACCTAATTAAGTGTTGGGCAGCAGGATAATATTAATGGGGACAACTCACAGCAGGTTTGTGTGAACATGAGATTAATTATGGCAATAATTAATGAGGCTTTTATCAGTTACACATACAGAGATGTGACCATCATGAAACCATAAGAAACCTTATCAGTGGTTTCTTGTCACAGAAAAAAACCCTGCAATAAACCCTGCAGAGTTTTTGTCTCTCAGAGTCCTTCTTGAAAGCCTGAGGATCATACAGGCTCCTTAAACAGATGCAGTACATCTGAGTAGCTGAAGGATTTTACTGCAGCTTTGTTTGTTTTGCAATAACTTCTCCAGAAATAATGCTGCTTCCATGATGGCCAGGATTTTGGGATGAACATTTACCTGGACAGTACGCCTGCTCCTGGCTCATCCCTCCCCCGGCTGCCACACCTGGCAATTCCCATTCTTCCATGGCTTCAAAGGACACCTCTCATGGACTCTTCATCCCTCACCTCTTTCTGCTCACCTTTCTCTAGGTGTTGTATGCAGAACTTTGCCTGTATTTATGTCTGTGAGGCTGAGGCTGGTTATCTTTTTAAAAACTGTGAAAGAAATTTTTAAATTACTTGCTTGGTGATCTTGGGCAGGCCCAGGTAAAGTAGTTGGTGTAGGATGTAGACATTCAATATTCAGGAGTCTGTAGTGATGTCCAGCTCCCAGGGCACACATGTGACAGTGCAATAAAGCCCACCTCTGAAACAGAGCTAATACCTAAAAAAACCTCAGACTATGTTATTTTTGGTAGCCAGTTTTTCCTTTCATGGTAAAGAAGAGTGAATTTAGATTTCTAAACACATGATGAAGAAATGTGTTCCATCTTCTGGAGAGTAGGGTGGGGAAAAGGTTGAAAACTAATACAGTAGAATGTCAGACAACTCTTTAGACCCTAATCCTCTGCCCAAACTTATACACACTGTCTGAGTAGTTCCTGCCATTTCACACCAAAAACAGTTTAAAGACTTTTTTTCCCTTCAATATTACTAAGAAAAACAGCTATGAAATGCAGCCAGGAACAAAGTGTGAAATATTTTGTACAAGGTACGTTCTGCTGCCATATTAAAATTAATAGTACTAACACTGGTGACTTTAATAAAACCTGAATTTCCAGATTGAATTCCATCAGTTCCCATGAAATGCACAATATATCAGGAAATAAAAGGCTACAGGAAATACCATACACACAGGACTGCCAGAATTGAAAAAGGCTTTAAAAAGGGAAGAAAGTTTTAAAGAGTAAAGAGTGTACATTTTAAAAACTCAATAAATAGGTTTTCAACAGCTCTCCTGACTGTTAGGCATGCAGTATGCTTTGTGTAGTATAAGCTTTTAAGAAAATATAATAGCTGCAGCTTTGAGCCATTGCTAACATGGCATTCCTACTTTTTAGACAGGGAACAATTATTTTTTTCTCCTGCTACTCAGCTGCAGAAATAATGATGGAATTCTTATAGTCTGGTGCTTGTTTCAGACATTACTTTTATTCAACAAGGTGAAACAAGATAGGATGCCTTATTTTGGGGTAGGCTTTTTTTTTTTACAGCTCTAGATTTTGTTCTATTTTGCACTTTGACAGGTTCTAACCTAAATATGCAGCAAATAATTTCTTAAGGAGTCAGTGCAAGTGAGTTAAAGATCCTCAGCTTCTTCCCTTCAGTAATTTGGAGCTCATAGGCAAGAGATGTTTAACAAATTGGGAAATAGATATGTGACTTTATGCAGTTTTTATGACATCAAGTCCCTAACACAATGAGTGAACAGAATGAAAAATGCATGACTTTCCTTTCCCTGCAAATGTAGCACTTTTCCACACTTATAATGAATGCTATTTGAAGGTATGCTGTGCTTTTATCAGTAGCACTACAAGACTTCTCAGCATGCATTTGAAAATAGTTGCATGTAATACTTTTCATCACAAACATTATTTCAGGAACATTTGACAGCTGATTCTTGTAAGAAGTGATTTTTCTAAACTTTAAGTCACTCTGCTAATCATAAAGTATTTGTTTTTCTCTCATTTCCAAAATCTGTTTATAAAGGAAACATTATAGAATGGGAAGTTTATATTCAGTGCATTAGCTACCATGCAACAACATGACCATGAAATGTGCTGTGCTCCTCCCAGTCAGGAGCTGAGGGTTGTGTGCTCCCAAGTGGGGTTGTGTGCTCCCAGGTGGCACCTGTTACATCCTCTACTCTCTAAAACACTGATGTAGTGATTTGCTTGATCCAGAAAAACACAAATGGGCATTAATCTAGAAAAACACGAATGGATGTTAATCTAGAATTTCCTTTTTTATTTTGCCCTGACATGTTTTTTAGCTCTGCCTTTTTGAAATTTTACCATAATACTCTGTACTAAGTGTTCCTTATGTTTGGCATTGGTAGGGTTTTACAGGCTGTGTGATGAATGGACATTCCCCACTCCCACACCTCTGCCAGGCAGGCCCGTTGTGAAGGACTGTGAAGGATGTTATCACCATGCAATCCCTGTCCAGCTCTCCAATCAGCTCTGCCTGGCCTGTTTGCCTCACAGGATGTGGGCAGGCAGCAGGGATGAAGGTCCCTCCCTGCTGGCTTTGGGCATGCTGGATAAGGAGGAACATCTTCAAAGGAGGAGAACTGTTCCCTCTTCTGACTTCAAGAGACTTCGGAGTACAGAAGGGACACGAAAGGCCAAGGCCTGGGCAAGGAGGGAGCTGGTTGAGCTGGGACACAGCAGAACCTCCTGTGGGAACAGGGAACTTTCCTGCAGCAGGGAGCAAACTTACAGGCTTTGAGCGTGATGTTCTTAGACATCCAGAAACACCAAGTGTCGAGTGTTGTTGTGCGAGTTAATGCATGTTGTTGGAATTTTGCCTTTTGTTTGTTTTCCTCTGCAGATTTTTTATTATTGCTTAGAGACTATGTGGGGACATCAAAGAATTCTGCTGACTCCCATGATGTGCTTACCTGCCTCTGCTTTCCTTTTGAGAGAGTCAGTCAAAAATCTGAGACAAAGCACATATGAATATTCATCCAAGAACTAATTCCTCCCTTGTGCCTGTAGTGACCTCTTGCATCTTACACAGGAAGCACAGGCTTTGAAGTGTAAATAAAATTTAAGTTTACTGACCTAACACTGAGATGATAAGGCCAGGCCAGGGAGCAGGATTGGAGAGGGAGCAGACAAGAGCTGGGACAGATGGAGGGCAGCTCCTCCTAATCATGGCTATTCCTGCTTTGCCAGTGGAGGCTCCTGCCCTGCACAATTCAGCTACCTGCACACCACAGTGGCTCTTATGGCTTTGTAGCTGCTGGTGGAGGTGATGGAAGCAGTAACCTTACAGATATTTCGCTGTTCTGAGGGAGAGCCTAAATTGCCTGTGCCCTAAAGCTGACCCCACTAGCTTTGTCTGAACTTTCTTTAGTTTGCAGGGTCAGCTGTGGGAAATGTGTCTATCATGTACTTTCATTTGAAAGGCTGCATTATCCAGACTTTTCTTTTTATATATATTTTGTATTTTTCCTCATGTAGATGGGTGCTTCCATGACTACTGCATAGATAAAACGGAATAAACAAACAGAGAAAACAGAAATTAAAAAAAAAATTCACATTAATCAGACCTGTAGATATGGAAGCTTTTCTGAGCCATGGTACTCTTTGTTGAAATAAATTATGTCATGTTACTCTTGCAGCTATCATCCACAACTGGCAGTAGAGCCCAAAGTAATTTACTTTCCATGTTCTAAGTACCAATTTTTTAAATGTTAATCTAGAACTTCCCTTTTTTTTTTCCTGACATGTTTTTTTGCGCTGCCTGTTTGAAATTTTACCATAATACTCTGTACTAAGTGTTCCTTATCCTTTGGCATCTGTTGGGTTTTACAACCTTGAACTGAGGTGCATTAGGATTTTGCAGAAAAGACCATCAGAAATGTACATTTTTCACCTTTGGTTGTGAAGGAGAATTTCCTGTCCCAATGGAAAGGAATGCTTACTGCTCTGACAAGTGACTGCATGTGTCACAACAGCTGCACCTCTCCTACTCTCTCTTACACAAAAATCCCTTACCTTGTCCAGACAGGCTGTCTTGGTCGACTTCCCTGGGAGGAGGTTGTGCTGTGTCAGTCAGTTGTCTGTCCCCAGCGTCCCTGCCCGGCTCGGTGGCAGGCAGGGGATGGGCAGTGGTGACACTGCCCGTGGTGGCCGCCTCCCCTGGAGGCTCAGAGCCACCCGTGAGCGAGTCCTGGCCAGCAGAGTCATCCTCTGGGGGAGGCAAAAAGGAATCCTCTGGTTTTGGAGGGCTGCTGGTGCTACCCAGAGCGCTGAAAGGCACTGTGAAACTTGGGTGGTCGGTAGCAAGAACTTGGGTGTATGGGTATCTGTCCTGGAATGGTTCTCTGGACGGTTTGGTAGGAAAATCAGGTTCAGATGTAATAAAATTATTAAATTCTTCAGGGATGCTGATTTCTTCACTTATAGCAGGGCTTTCAGTTGGAAATTCATCAACAAATACATCTCCTCTTTGATCCACTGTTGCTGGACTGGGATAACCTAGTGGGAGTTCCTCCTAAAAAAGTTTTTAAAAAGCATCTTTCATTATTATGTTGAGCTTCATTGCTAAAAAGGCAATAATCTTTAGCCACATGAGCTAGCAAATAGCTAAGTCAACATGGGATTGTATTATGGGTTGGGTTGGAAGGGGCCTTAGAGCTCATCTAGTCACAAAACCCCTGCCATGGTGACATCGTCCACTAGGCCACGTTGCTCAATGGCACATCCAACCTGGAATTCTGCCAGGAATGGGGCATCCTCAACCTCCCCAGGCACCCTGTACCAGTGTCCCACCATCCTCACAGTAAAGAACATCTACTGCATATCTAACTGAAATTTCCCATCTTTCAGTTCATTTTCCTTGTCCTGTTCCTACAGATCCTGACAGGATCTGTCTGACAGATCCCTCTCCATATTCCCTGCAGGCCCCTTCAGATACAGGAAGGCTGCTATGAAGTCGTAGGATGTGTAAAATGTTTGGCATGTACATATGATCCTAATCACAGTTCCTGTAATTTCAAAAGTGGTGGAAGAAAGATGATTTTAACTAGCCCTGTAAACTGCTGTCCTTCTGTCATTAAGATGTACTACTGAACTGATGAGACACTGTTTATGTTGTAATTAAATCTGGAAAAGGTAATCAGGTAGTAATATTCACCTGTAAGTGCTTGAAACAGTGTCTCTGTTGCAGTAAAACAACACAACATTCATCCTTACAGAATGTACAAAAAGCACATATGTTATTCCAGCATAAGAAACTTTTTGTGTGTTTATCTACCTCTTAAACACTGTTTAATTTCTTTTCCCATGGAGAAATAAATAAACATGAAAAGTGTTATTAACCTACCAAATCAGGGCCTGCCAGAGGAATAGTGACCACACCTTGGATATCATTGTCTAATTCACTAGGTGGTATAACAGTTTCTGCAAAGAAAATCAAAAACATTAGAAAGAGAGAGAGACAGCACAGAATACTTCAGCACCAACAACATTGAAAACTGATCAAAACACATAAACTCAATTGAGAAAAAAGTACTAAAATGTTCTCCATCAAAAAATTGCTTTTAAAAATCCATCTACAGACAAAAAAATCAGTTCCCATTCAAAAAGGAAATTATAAAGAAAATCAAATTTTATATACACCTTTTTTTGTTTGCTTTATTTAGCATAAATGGGATAGGTCTGCAGACAGCTGAACCATAGAGGAATGCTTAAAATCATCTGAAGTGTGAACCCCTCAGTTCAATCTGCATGGACTACAATGACTCATTATATTGTGCTCATTAAGCCTCAAGCCATTCCAGTTTTACCCTGAGTCCACACTGTTGCAATGTTGGTGTTTCGGCTTTTGTGCTCAAGTTGCTCCTTTCACCTCTCAGAGAAGATCTTAAAAGTACCTGCATGCAAACTGTTTGTTTGGTTATTAGAATTAACTACTGGGAGAAAGTTGATTAAAATATTTATTATTGAAGTGTTCTATATAATTTTTTTCTTGGGACTTTTCCTCTACAAAAAAATATGACACTTTATTCTTACAGAAAGTATTAGTTTAACTGAATAACTTTTTTTTTGGTAGGAAAATGCTGCTGTTTGCAAATGAAACACTGTAGCTAAAATTTGGTCTGGGTTTTGAGGTTGTTTCAGTAAATATTCATATGAAAAATTATTTCAGATTATTTTCCCCCCTTTTTAACACATCTCTCAAAAAGTAGTTTGCTAGCTTTGCAAAAATGGTTGATGAATTAGAAAGGGATATTTATTAGCTGGATTACTGAATAACAGACCTTCAGCTTCTGCTGGAGGTTTTCACACCCAGTTTGTCTTCTACGCTCCCTCTGTGTTTCAGTGTGTGAGTGAAACACAACTTTACTGATTTTATTTTGGGATCAAATGCTGTTTAAGGTGCCAATGTCTCTGATGTTGCTGAGAGGTTAGATGGCTCGCTTACAATAAAGATAGAGCTTTCAGAAAGTTAGAGGCAGATCTAACTTTTTTCTTTTTAAAGAAAGAAGAGTGTCCATACTGGAAGTTAAAATGATACAGTGAATAATCATGATATTTATTTTATTTTTCTCCTCTTCATGATCTTAGTGTGCAAAAAACCAAAAAAACAAGAAAAAAAAACTTCTAATACGGTTGCAAGTTAGGCAGTATAAAGACACATTTTGCTATAAAGCTTAACTTATTTCAACACCAAGGAGAATGGACTATGTCAGATGAAAATCATCTGTTAGAGAAGCAAAGGACACCTTACTGAAATGGCATCAGTTTGGGAAGGCAAGATGCAGGTTTATGCCTGGCACCTGCCACCTCCTTTACTGACCATCAGTAAACTGAAGTGTTCCAAGGTCCACTGGCAGGGACTGGTCTTCATGGAGTGCAGTGGCAACCAGCTGCTGAAGGTCTGTTACTGTCAGTTTGGTTGCTGATATTTCCCTCTCTTCAACTGGAGAAATTGGAATTTTTTCACTTTCAACCTTATTAGATCCAATAGTGGAGATGTCATCTGCTGTGCCTTTGGTTTCTGAGCCATCTCTCTCAAAGTTCACCACGTATCTTGCTACTGTGCTGCTGGATCTGCAAGGGGGAAAGGTGAGAATGCCCAGAGCAGCAAAATCAGTCACTGGCTGAGAAATGATTTTCCACACCAACAAATCTGCAGCCATAACATATTCTGTTAGAGTAATGCAAATTTACTTCTTTCTAATGAGACTGTCATCTTCAAATTACTTTTTCTTCACCTAACTCCTTTTTTTTCCCATGCATAACTTTTAATAAAATTCCCACATTGAAGATAATTGCAAAAATCTTCTAACATAATCTGATTTAATCTGACTACTCAGAAATCTGTAGAACTGGTAATATAGTCTGAAGTCCTTGACTACTGATTCAAACAGCTATGAAGGCATGCTGCGGTTATTAGAACCCATAATCACACATTAATTATTCAGGAACCTATGAAAAGGGATTAGATAGTTCATAAAACTGCAGATAAGCAAAAATCTTATCACAAGAGACTTTTTTTGCTCTTTTTCAAAGAACAGCCAGCTAATGTGGCAAGCAAATCACTTTTTCACAGTGGGAGTTAGCTTTTCCCAGTGCAAATGGGTGAGTATGGCTTCTCCCTAGACATTTATGTTTAACAGAAGTCTCAAATATTCACCATTTTTAATACATCATTTTTTATACATGTTAAATTCACCTAATTAAATGAAAAATAGTGAGTACATTGTAAACATTTCTATTCCACTATGTTACTTTTTTTTTACTATGTCAAATAACATTAAAGAGAAGAATTTCACTTTTATCTAGTGTGTGCAAGATATTTGCATTTATATGACATTGCAAGAATTCAGGAAACACATTAGAAAATTCTTCCTTTTAAAGCATGAGCAAAAGAGAAATTCTGGGAAACTGCTAGACAAATTATTCCCCAGTAGCACTTTTAAGCAGCAACAACAATAGACTCTGTAGATGTTTGTATTACCAATGAAAAACTTCCTGCATTTTATCAAGCTAGTAACTGGTCTCTTTGCTATTCTATTTGCCTTGATAATGGAGATAAAAAATCAAATTCTACATACTTATTGGAAATATTGTGTACATGGGAATACAGCTAGGAAACAGCAGATCAAAAATGAAAATTTGAATATAAAGTTTTCCTACTTTTCTCTTTCAGTATAAAGCTGGTATAAATCTTTAGTCATATAAATGTGAATTTTCTTAGGTCAAAGATTCTTTTCTTCAGAGACATCCTGACAAAATTTGATTACATGAAACATTCAGATTAAAGTTAAAGGAGTCCCTGACACTTTCCAGTACAGATTTTGTACTTAGAACACAACCAATTCACTTTGTCACATCAAGATAAAGACATTTAAAGATTTATCTATGTACATCATAAAGTTATTAAAATCATAATTATTATAATTAGTTTATAAAACAATTATGAATTACAGAAAGATTACCCATCTTTCTCCTTCTTCTGTCTTCATTTCATCGCAGAATTAAGAATGTGAGAAAGGATTGCAAAAGAAAGAAAAATAAAGATTCATGTTTACTGGTAAATCGTTGTCACACATATCACAGCCATCTTTTGACAATTTATCTTAACTTCTACATGTCATCTACAATTTTTAGCTCTGTGTGAAATTGACATCAGTTCATTTTTTCCCTTCCAAACAATGGGAATCACTGTGGTTTGTGTGGGGAAACAGGAATTTTATTTTACCGTGGCAGTCTGAAATATCAGCTTTCCTATTTCCATCATGAAATGGTGCAGTTTGAGCCCTGTCACTGCCAATCTCTGTGGTGGCAATGGGCACTTGTGGCAGTACTTTCCATGATCACAGTTACCACCCATGATGTCTACTCAAACTGTAGTCCAGGGATAACTTGAACCATTAATTACCTCTGGAAGACATGACTATGTTGTCCTACACATAATGCTCAGTTATTTTCCCTGGTGAATTCTCCAGAATGCCTATGATGTTGTCTTTTTTCATTGCTTTGTGGGAAATGCTGCTAGAATGTGTAGTACTATGGCAATAGTACTACATGGAGAGAATGGACAGCAACATCCATCTTTGCTGATCTGTAACTCCTAAAGCTAACTAAATTACTGGATATTAGGAATCAATCCAATTTTTCCACCCTGATGAATGTTCTTTCATACCAGCTAAATCCAAGATATGGCAGCAAAATGGATCCCAGACCTCCTGGAGTCACAACTTAATGAGGTTAGATATTGCAAGTTGTAACTATGAGATGCTACTATAGATTTTCTCTGCTTGTACTGCAGTAGGCAGATTTTTATTTTATTAATTTCAATATAAAAATACAAAGAACTAATTTTCAGACTATTTTGCTCTTCTCTCTCCTTTTCCCAGGCAATTTCTGCAGAGAGAAATGCTAGGAAGAAGGATGTTCTTGCCTAAAATTGCATTGCAATATGAGTGTTCTTTAACATGTATTAAATATTGCT
Source organism: Ammospiza caudacuta (assembly GCF_027887145.1). NCBI lineage: Eukaryota > Metazoa > Chordata > Aves > Passeriformes > Passerellidae > Ammospiza > Ammospiza caudacuta. The sequence goes on along the minus strand of NC_080595.1, from coordinate 97,494,278 downwards.
AGAAGTACTGAGTGTTCCTGATGTTGTGCTGTAAGACCACATAAATTTGTCTCTTCCCCCCTGCTCTTTCTTTCCTTTTTGCAGTTTCTTACTACTATTATTTGTTTTTCATTTGATTCTTTATGCAATATCCTCCCCCTCCCCTATAGATTCTCTATTCTCTGAAAGAGTAAATTAGGTTGTGTTATAGTAAACACACAAGGGAGCTAAAACTAAAAGAAATGGCAAGACAGAACACAAATTTGCTGAAAAACTGAAACTTTTTTAATTGTCAGGAAGGCCTGAGAAAGAACTACTGAGAAAGTTTTATATGTGTGAACACAAACCTTCCTGCAACCCTCTCTTGCCAAGGCACCTTCACTGCAAGGTATGAAGGGCAACAAAAAAGTTGTCACCTAACTAATCAGGCTACTAACTTTCTTTATCTTGTCATTTTAAAAAGTCCTTAATACAGGGTTGTTAACAAACAATTCAAAGAATTTATCGTGTCCTTCAAGCTTCAGGGGAATCAAAGATACTTTTACTACTTCAAAACCTCATAGTCTCACTTGGGATGTGTCTCTACTTCCTGTCAGATTGCCCCTATGATATTCCCATAAAATTGCTTTCTGTTTACAGAAGTACACAGCCCACTATTCTACAGGTGTTTTCCTTTTTGAGGACAAGAAGGAAGAGGAGAACCCTCAGAGCCAACAAAAAGGAGAGCCCCATTTTTATACTTACTTGAATCCTAACACGCGGATTTCTTTGAATCCTGGAAGTTTCTCAAATATTTTTTTCATCTATAGAAAACCATAAAAAAAGTCAGCATTAAGATCTATGACTAAAAGGCAATCATAAGATGACTACATAGACAATATTTTTCATATTTCAGAAAGAGCTTTAGGAAAGTCTCAATTGTTCTCTTTTGGGTATCATAATTGCTGAGTTTAAACACAATATGTGCTTTGCATATACTTGTTGTATTACCTGTTAATATTGTTTTTCTTAGTAATGTAACTATGCAAACAAGGGATAATCTATTTCATAACACAGCAAGTAAAACAACATGAATCAAATGTTTTTCTCATTTTCAATAGTTTTGGTTCATGAATAATTTTGTGATTCAAGTCACCTGTAAATTGTTCATTATTTAGAAATATTAAGCAACTGTAGATGAGTTTAGATTATCTGAAAAATCATTTAGAAATTAAACAGTTTTAACTGTCTTGTACAAACAGAATAACAATACATTTTTAATTCTAATGTAAACAAGAGTACAATTACATGGTTTTGAATAGAAGAGGCATTACATGTGTACTATACAATGTCTGCAGGCACTTCTGTCTGAGGGTAATACTGAAAATCTTCAGAGAAACCATTTTTTGCCAGCTCTGCCAATGCATCCTTTACCATTTTTCTACACATATCTGGAACTGAACCAGGAAAGTGAAATAGCTTCCACTAAGGAATGCTCATGAAACTGATGAGAGGCTTTAGTTAATTTTACTAAGAAAACCTTTTGGGAACCTCAAGTCATTAATTGCTATCAGTTAAACTGATAGCTGAACATTCAGTTAATATTATTAACTGTATGAAAATATGACAGATGCTCCAATTCTTACATAAACCCTGGTAATGCACAATGAGTGTATGTCCTTTGAAGAATAGTTCAGACAACAGCAGCTAATTACTTTTAACATTTATATTACATTTCTCATTAGGTTTATTGTAGAAATTAAATTATGACAAAGTGCTGCCCATGAATTCCTGATTAAGTCTGAACAAAATTCCTAAAGTTATTTTGTTCATCCATTATCTGAGGCTTCTACTGATGTCAAAGATGTTGACTTCTTAGCTTGCTGGCTGAATAGATGGCTTAAATCTGGGTATAAGCTGATACTACACATGAAGGTCTTGAGAAAAGAGGAATGACCTGTTTAAAGTGAGGGCAGTACATACTAATCCTATTTCATGGTGAAGATAATTTCATAGTATGAACCTCAGCCAAGGAACAAAGTCAACAATTTTTTGCATTCACTAAGCATCCCTACCTGTAGCTGAAATTTGGCAGCTAGTTGTTGGTACTCTGGGGAGTTGGGGTCACTAAGTTCAGCTGTGTACTCCTGATCAGTGAGAGTCACACTGAATTCCACCATTTGCTCCACAGGCAATTCAGGGACTGCATTTGTTCCCAGGTCCTGGAAAAGAAAAGGCAAGGGCAAAAAGGGAAGAAACTAAGAGATTGTTTTCCCCTCCACAATTCAGTATTTAACAGGTAGAAATGTTCTCATTTAAACTCATCCCCAAAATAACTTTCTGAACTACATTCCACAAAAGGTGAGAGTTCCTAGTAGATCTGTTGGCTTATTCTGTCTTTGCAAACAAGTTTCTATTACTTGAGAGGTAACTTGAGAGTTGCCTTTGATATGCATAAATGAAGATGAAGAGAATCAAGCCTTTCTTGCACAGAGACTGTTACCAAGTCTTAGTTCCATCATCATAAAGTCACACAGCTGTTTCATGTTCAGAGGTTTGCATTTGTTTTTTGCTGATAATAAAATGGAATTATCCCTACCCATGATACACCTTTCTTATGCAGCTGACTTTGCTGCTCTTTAAAGTTGTTGTATTTTGTATGCTGTTTACCAAATTTACAATATTTGCAGCTTTTCCCTCCACTGTGAGGCCACACATCTGTGCTGAGACCACAGCAGCCAGGACAGAGAAAACAACAGCCTCTTCCAGCACCCCCCCTCTCTCAGAGGTGCCTCTCCCAGCAGGTGCTGTCAGTGTGCACAGGGGCAGTCCCAGTGCCTGCTGCACGGCTGCTCTGAGGACACAGCACTGGAGATGCCTCTGACAGCTGGCTGGGCAGGAAAAGGCAAGGAAGGCCCAGTCCTGTCTCCTGTGTCATGGCAAGCCCAGCAGGTATCTTTTTTGGCATTATTTAATGAAGAGCAATGTTACAAAATGGTGCAAAATAGGCAACAGGCCCCTCCTTGAAAGAATGAAAACTGCCCAAAAGCTGGTTGCCATGCTTTTGTATTTTCTACTATATACCCAAAACCCATCATGCCCTACTCCAGTATATAACAGATGTTAATAAACCCCTTCAGTCCTGCTAGCTGAAACAGAGGGGAGCACTTGTTTTGAAGCACTGTTTATAAGGTTTCTCCCTCTTTCCAGTTAGCTGAGCTCAAAAGCAAAAGGTGAGTGAAAAAGTGGGTGGGAACACAGGCTGCCCTCACCTTCACAGGAGTCTTTGTGTCATTGAAAATTTCATTGAGCAATGTGCCATTGGGTGCATATGGAGAGAGGGGTGTGCCAGGAGAGCCTGCAGGGGGAGAGAAAGAAAAGTCAGGAAAGAACAGTTTGCACATCAAAAGCCTCCCCTTGGTGTGTTGGTCAGGGGTCAGCTCACTGGAGCAGCTTTCCCTCAGGAGGGAGGGCTTGAGCACAAGCCTGTGCCATGACTTTGGGTGTGGGTAAAGCTGCTGCATTCTGTACAATAGACAACCTTTCTTCCAGGTCAAACATTAGTGGTGTGGCATGTGTGTGACTGAAAGCAAAATTAGCAGTGACTATGATCAATGAAATTGTGTGAGTCAATAATATTTGGTCATTTCCAGTTATGCCACATCATATATCACCAAGTGTCTAGGCTTAATTTTGAGATCTTTGTCCCTATGACAGCCACTTTTCTTTAGGGCTCAATTTATGGTAGCAAGAGATGTTGACAGAGTTTTTCACCTAGAGGCCAAATTACCATGCTGGAAGTCCTTCCCAATAAGATTCTGTTATATTTCATAAGAATATATGTTCAGGATGGTTTCTCCATGAACCAAAATGATCATATTTACAGATTTTTATCACTGTGTGAATTAACAGTATTTTATTAACATCCTAACATTATTTTAAAGAACTGAAGTACACAACAGGTCTAATTGTAATAGTCTGATCAATTTATTGTCTTGGCACCACTCTGACATTCTTGCTTGTCAGTCTTAATTTGCCTTGCTTGCTTGTTTTGTTTTTGTTAACAAAATGCAGCAGTTGACATTCTAAATGGTATTTTTTAACTGAAGAACAATTAACCCAATATTATCTAAGTTTGAAACTAGGCGAACACATACATTTGAAGACAAAATTTGAATGCAACATTTGAGTAGCAAATATGTTGTAAAGAGATAAAAAATTATTCTCAAAGATTATTTTGCTTACACATTTTCACTCCACTGACTGTTGTAGAAGCATTCTACAACATTCATTAAGATATGGCCTTCTAAGAACCATTTGCCTTAGCAATTTTATTTAACAGACAGACACAGAACAAACAGATTTGATTTTACCTGTAGAAATGGAGGGAATATCTTCCACCTTTTTGCCTCCTGTTTTCTCTGCTGATATTTCATCTTTCCTATCAATCAAATACAAATGAGTGATTTAATTATCTGCATATTGTACTGGCAATGACAAAAGGGTAAAAAACCAAAAACATAGGGAAATGATCCCTATATTAAGCACAGTTTAAATGAGAGAAGTTATCTCTAATAGAACATTTTGTGACCTGATTAAACAGGCAGTGGAACAGCATAAGGACTACCAATCCTGTCATGAATCTGCTCATGAGGTTTTGTTTCAGATTTTATCAATGCCACCAGAGGGATGGGATCACAGAGATTAAATCAGTGCACTGGGTCTGTTTTTTTTTACTCTTGGAACTCATTGAAGGGTTGACCACTATCTAAAATGGAAGAAATCAGCCTTTTGTCTTCTTTGCTATTTCTCATCCTATCAAGGTAGTTCAGTGAGGGCTTTGGGATTCTTCTCATTTTAGAGCCAATGGACATTTCAGGTTCCATGTGTATTTCATATGATGTGGTGTGAGAAAATAGTGGGTGGGCATATTTTTCAGTTGTCAGCCTGCATTATAATACCATAAGGATGCTTCCAAATAATTATTGTATCAGAATGCAGATTATTTTGAGGTGTAGGAATGTTAGTGTTTGCTTCTGGATGTAATATTCATAAGTTAATGCCTACCACGGTCCCCAAGGAGGACAGCTAAAGACTCAAGTAAGAATATGGTGGGTATGAGGTATCACAGGATTTTTATGGTTTTGCTGATAATTATTTTCTGATTTAAGTTTTACAGCCACATGGTGAATACATTTTAAATAGCTACTGTTGGCTTGCTTGAAAAACAGCAATAGTATCTATCTCTAAGTACATTTAAAAATAAATAGATGTATCAAAGATTCTTTTACTTGGACTAGAAATTATTCTATAGCCTTAAAACCAAATTGTTATTAATTTGTAGCTTTTGGGAAAATTAAGGTTCTTAGATAAGAATCTTCTAAGGGATATTTTGAGATTTTTCTCTCCTGAAATTCAGGAGTAAAGTATAATTCCCCAAATTTTCTACAGTGCATACAGATGGAGTACTTGTGAAAACTGAAAGAAATATGAAACAAGAAATATGAATGAAAGAAATAGGGGTACTGCAAATTTGTAGTATGGTGTTAATTGAAACATAAAGCATAAAGCTTGTAGCAGAGACAGAAAAGGTGTCCTGAGCTACAGGAGCAACATAGATGTTTAATAGCACAAAGAAAGAACGTGGATGAATGATAACTGGTTTACCACAGCCTGGATATCTTGTGTGGTGAGAACTAAAGTATAATTTGTAATGTTTTCACAATATTAACTAGTAATGTGTTATATTTATACATGGAGACTGATTTATCTACATGACATCTACAGAAGATACAAAATACTTTCTAGCCTACAAAGTAGTAAAGATGAAGTCCAACCATGCATAATCATTGCTGTCTGTATTTCCGATTAAAATACAAGAAATTTCATGGAATTAAATTCACCTTCAGTATTGTGTCTAGGGAAAACAGTACTGTTCACAGAGAACCTAAGAACTCTGAGATCAGTCACTTCTCTTAATGCCTTGCTGCTGCTGCTTGCACTAGGATGAAGGAAAAGGCCTCCCTTTGGATTCCAGGAGAGTTAAATTAGGCCTTACATTATTAGAAATATGTCAGATCTCCCATGTCAGAATGAATTAACATATATAAGACCTCTGTGATCAGGAGACAGTGTAACCTATGAATGGAAAATATTATTTGCCTGAAAATCTCTTGAAAATCAAAGAAAACTTGAAGGGAAAAGAAACATCAGTCAGAAGTTGTGGACAATGATTTTTCTGGCTGTGCTGTAGTATTTATATACACAGAACCAGAGTTCACTATGGTAGCTTTAATCCTGCCACTCTCCAACTTCTGAGCATTGCCAGGAGCATACTTTTTCCAAAGAGTTTACAGAATAAAGTATCACATCAATTAATACTGTCATGATGTATAAAAATACAGGAGAAACCTAAAGTGAAGGCAGAGAGTTTTCACGCTATTGTTTAAAGTAGCCTCTCAGTTAAACTTCTATTAAGCTGACTTTCCTTTTGAGAATTACAGCAAGTTTTGTCACACTCCCAGGCAACACTAGCCTAATGCCAAGCTATGTCTCTGTCAGAGTTTCATGGCCACATTAGTCTGAGAAAACATTCAGGGGTGTTTTGAAATGAACAGGTAACTCAGCCATTTGGCCATATCCATTATTGTGATTCAATTGCAGTGTCCTGTGATATATCCAGTAGACACATCTCTCACAGCACACACCAAATACACCACAGTGCTATCTGCATATCTGCTCACATCCACACACATCTACACATATTTTTACAAGGGAGGCAGTAACATCAAGTGGCAAGGTTCTACTTGTGCTACTTACCTTTCCTGGAAGGTTCTATGTTTTACTCGCTGCAAAAAGATTAAGAAAAACAGCATTTTACTAGTGGGTGTATCCAACCATTGAGCCTGTTAGCTCTTTTGTTTACTACACTTTCATGCTTTCCTTCTAAGACACATCCCCTCCTTTTCCTGAGCAATACTTTGCCCTTAAATAAGCAGGTGGGGAGGGACTGGGAAGTCTGTCCCAGTTTCTAAGCAGATGTCAGCAATCCTTACCCGCTGAATTATTTCCAGGTGCTCTTGGGAATTGCTGAAGTTTTTCCCAATGTCGAATATGCAGAAGGTTTCTTTCTGGCAGGCACTAACCCAGTTCTGATATTCAGAAGTATCAGGAATCCGATCCAGAAAAATACGAAAGGCTTCCCACACAGCTTCCTGGCAGACTGAGTAAGAAGAAAGGGGCTGGGGATAGATGCTTTGTACCAAATGGTAAACATGAAAGCCTTTTAACAGTGATTTGGCATTTACACATTATCACTCAAGATGAAGGAACACACTGCTTCAAAATGTTGTTTAAAAATTCTTTTAAAGAAGGGGATTTTCAAACTTATCAGAAAAAAACATTTTAACCAAAACTTGCTGGTAATTTAAAAGCCGTTGCCTTTAGGACTTTACTTTGCAAAGCTCATTACTGTGAGATGGGACATTTATTTTCAGTACTTGATACCTACTTTGCCTTAGAGTGAGTTCATTATCTGCATTATCTAAAATATGGGTGTCTCTGAAATTAGTGCAGTAAGTTTACTCTAAACTTGCTGTAGGGATGTACTCACCTAGCTGTGTTAGGGCCCCTCAATAATACCTCAGGAACGACCTGCCCTCCCAGTAGAGCAGCTGCATGTGGAGCAGATGTGGTCAGGTTATTAAAAAGGAACAGGCTATCTTTTGAAGAGATTTATTTATTATGAGCTAGCAATTAAGGCTACTTTCTATCTCCTTTTTCTTGCAACTCTCTGGCAGTTGTTTTTCTGAGCAGTTAGTGCTGAATAAAGATATACCATCTGATGATAAGTAATCCAGTTACCAGATAAATGTGACACATGACCAGTGGAGGAGGCATTGTAGTGTGCTCTCCCCGTTTGCCCCACATAAGAGACTGTCCTCATGGTGACCTAAGCTATGATGTGTATCTTCAGAGTTGGTGTAAGGTCACAGGAGGCTGAAGAATCCCACAGCAACTGTCTGAGCTCCTAAAAATGAGCTGTTTTGTGTTGTGTGCTCATCCCTGGAAGCACAGAATACATATATATGGAAAAAAGAATAAAATTGTCTAAATTTTCTTGCAGAAAAATTCTCTAGATGACTGATATGATCCACAGTGCTTTTTCAGTTACAAATGTGTCATGGAACTTGAAGGGGGGGAGGTCATCTCCTAGGCTTTAGACACAGAAAAGAACCTGAAAGTATATATCCAAAACACATGAATGTCAGATTATCCCACAGATGGGTACAGGCTCTCAGGCTCCAGCATAGCTACCAGATTGCCTTCACATGAAGGATTGTACTGTGGTTACAGATTCAAGGATGAATCTTGTATCACCACATTTTCAAGTGTAGCTCTTTTTTGTTTGCACTTATCATTTTCATCAGATAAATTATCATGCTCAACTGGGAGGGCAGAAGTCTTTACCAGAAGTTCGGGTCTTTCCTTGAAGGAAAACTTTTTTTAGGTTTTGATGAAAGACATTGTAATGGAAAATATGCATTGTTCAAGGTAGCAGAAACACCTTTTTATGAGTGTGCAAATTATTCAGCTGCAGAGTGTGTTTTGTTCCTTGCTTTTTGGGAAGTCCTCCAGTTTCAGTTGAAGAACTGGAAGACACTCGCTTAGAAAATTTTGTGAGTGTAGGACACTGTTGAGAAAAAGGAGCATTTAAGTTAAAACCTTCTTGCACTACAAGACTTATAGAGTCCAATATCCCAGCTGATATCCCAGCTCTCCAAAAAGCTGGTAGTTCTGTCATTTTTAGATTTTAAATGAAAGGGTCACAGTTATAGTCTTTTGAGTTCAGATTGATGATACCTGTCTGTTTCAGGATAGCCTTGTTTTCAGGCCAATCTGAGATGTAACCAGGGAGTTTCAGGGACTTTGAGGATTTCTATTTAAGAAATGCTTTTTGGATCAGTCCCTATGACACATTCCAGATTTCTGTCTAATGCTCATTGGATGCTACAATGGATATGAAGCATTTTTATATGTATAGGAATAGCCACAGACTTTAGTGTAGTTCTCCCATGCTGCCTATAGCAAGTGGCTGCTGCAGTAAAATTTTTGAAGCTTAACCTCCAGGTGTCATTTCAGAGGGAACAAGTTGGCTCCCCAAAAGAGATCTGAGGAGCAGCCAGGTTACACAGATCATTGTGAATGGATGGTGTCTGATAAAGAGGAAAAAATGGATAAGGAAAGGTGATTTAGAGAGTAGATGTTGCCTTAGATACTTATGTCCCAGAAATGCTGACTAGGTTTTAGAATTAGCTTTGGACTGTCCAGCTGCACTGCAAATATACACATTTCTCGAATACAAAATAGAACAGCAACAGCATAAAAGACTGGGAGGGATAGATGAAGAAAGAGAGAAAATTTGACCAAAAATTGGAATGGTAACTTTCTGTAGGCAAGGGAAGTAAAAAAAAGAGCTGGGAAGTGACTGACTTGGTTGAAAAAGTCTTATTAATAAAATGTCTGAAATATTTCTTCTTCCCTGAGCTTTTTTTCATGACTTGCTAGCAATTATCTCAGTGTTTATTGTATACCAACACTGCCATAGACTTAGTATAACTACAGATACACCAACACGATTGTGCAATTACCATTTAATGATTCCAATACTTGTCCTAAACTGGTGCTATTGATTTTGCATAGCAATGATGGTACCTGCTCTTTTGAGAAGGGGGATGCTTCTTTCAACACTAATGCAAGCACAATTTGTTCTTCATGTTCAGCCATGCTAGAACACTGTGCAATTACTCTGAGTTCATTAGTCCTTTGAGTGCATTGTTTTATTTTCTTCTGGTAACTGTCTATCTTGAACCCTGCTGATGCACATGTAATGTTTGATTATCTATGTAAAAATAAAGCATTAAGTCAATAGCACTTACACTGCCTAAAGGTGAAGAACAAGTTTCTGGAAAATTACTGTGTTTCCTCAGTTAAAGGAAAGACTTTGAAGGAGGAAGTACATACTACAATAATCGTCTTACCTCTTAATCTGTAGTAAGCTTGGTGACTGGCTAAAATCTGCTTCACTGATTCTTGTGGGCAAACTTTCACACCAGTTGAGAAAAAGGATGACCTCTTTGTTCGGTGTTTTGCCATGTCAAATATCCGCCTGATGGTTGATATCCTGGACCTCTTTGTTGTTCTTTCTGTTTTGTCTGACCCTGAGGTAACTGCAAGTTGTTTGGCTTCAGCACGGTTTATTTTATCAGGAATTTCTGTAAAAAAAAAAAAACAAAAAAGAAAGTACATAAACATACCTTGCCTAGGCAGTAGGTATTCGATGCAGGTTAATGTCTTGAAAATGGACATGAACTTGAGAATTCTTTTTGCTACATTGTAGTGGAGTCAATGCACTGATTGAATAATTGTGCTGAGGAGAATCAGCCCCTGACCACTCGAGGGAACTGCAGCTCAAGTGACTTGGTAAATAATTTCCTTGCATTTCAACACGTGACCCCAGGACACACAGGGTAAAAGTTTCAGAAGCTCTAAATCCTGTTTTCAAAAGTGACTTTGGATTAGATTCACAAAAGACACTTAAGTACTTGAACTTTGTGCTACAGCATCTCATTTGTGAGCATATCGCCCTGCAGGGAAATTTACAGTACAGTGATAAGTAATGTCTACACTGCAGATAAGTAAAATGAGAAATAGGTGTACCTTAAGTCTTTAAAATCTTATCTTTCCTTTGGGCTTCAAGGAACATCTCCCTTCAAATCAGGTTCATAACCTTGAAGCTATCCCAAGAACTAGACCCTGAAACTTTCAGAAGTTGAACAGAAGTTTTATTACCTTTGGGAAAAGAAAGACCTCTTTCCAGTCTCTTTTACTCCACAGTGCATGCTCTATCCTTCCCTCACATAAACTGAAGTATTTACCAGCTGAGACTTTGATTGTTTCTTTGCAACTGGATGATAGGTGTTGTGAATTCTCTGGCATCATATTTTAATAAAACTTTAAATGTTCCTGGCAAAGTGGAACAGTTACAGGAGGAAAAAAATGAAATCTGTAACTAGGAATTGAAGACCTGGGATTAAATTTTGCTTATGAAGCTATTCAATTATGAAAAATGGAAAAGCTTCCAGGCTGTCAAGATAACTTCAAGCATAGGAATTTCCATCACAAAAATTCAGGACTCATCTGGTTCCACTTCCTAAGTATTTGTGTTGCAGTATTACATGAATAGCAGCTAAATTTGATATGAAAAAGTCAATGCTAAAAGTAGTGTATAAACTACAGATTTAAATGAGGTGAAATACAGCCATTTGCAGGATCATGTGACAGGAGCAATGAGTATCTTTTAGGTTATCTTCCAAAATTTTGTATCCATGTTAACAAAGATGTTAATAAATTTTGTATCCATCCAATAAAGATGTTAAATTTTTAATAATTTGATACAGTAATTACAGATGAAAAATAAAGATAAATCTAAGCAGAATAGAAGACAATTTGAAAGAATTAGAAAGCTTTAAGCAAGATATGTGTGTCCTGATGAATGAAGTGAAAAAATTACTTTGAAAAATGGTTTTAAAACTTCTAATGGAGGAATAATGGGAAATAATAGGGTTAAAAAGGAGTAAGTTCAGTAGGAGTAGCACTAGCAAGAAAAATAGGGGTAAAAAATTATCAGTTTGCTGGAGAAAGAAGAAGTGTCATGCTGCATATAACAAATATTAATTACCCTGTTCTTAGGCAAATCAAGAGAAAATAAGGAAGGTTAAAAACACATTATCTCGATACTTTGGAGTAGTGTTAATTAAACGTTTAAAGAAAAGTGGGTAGATAAATGATGAGAGAAAAATAATTGAAAAACATACTTTTATAAAAAGAACAGTATATGAAATGAAGAATAGGGAATGTTCTACTATGTGTGTCAGTAGACATATATATGTGTATCAATATATGTCTCAGTTCTGATTAACTTCCAAAGGAAGTTAACTTCCATTGTTTATTGTGTAGAAATCATAGTAGTAACATCTATATTTTGAGACAGGTGTTACTCTGATATGGAAAAAAGTAAACTGTTTGGTTGTGATGAATATTGTCTAAAAGAAAGGAAGTTATAGAACAAAGGTAATAGGTCATTGTTATTACTTTTTAATTCATGCCAGGGACAGTGACCTGCAGACTTAGAACTGCCTAATTGTTGCAAGGTAATTTAAAATGATGATGCAGTCATATAATATTTGATATGAAATGAAATGAAATGAAATGAAATGAAATGAAATGAAATGAAATGAAATGGAAGTAATTTTTCCACATTAATGTCAAGTCACAAACCATAAACTGCATAAAAGGAATTTCCCCTGTGGAAACACGTTGGGTTCAACAGAATCCCCAAATGGCCAAACACTGAGTCAGCTGACACACAGAGTTTTTTAATGTTATATTCAAATAACTGAAATCCTCTAGAAGAGAGAATCAAAAATCCACATGGAAAGCAGCCAGTTGTAAGTCTATTACCTTTCACAAGGTGTATTAACTGAGCTAGACCAGCTGCCCAGGCAGCCTCACCAACTGGGGCAGAGGATTTTGTCATTAAGCACTTTGATAGCTTTTGTATGGAGCAGAGGCCTTTCTTGAAGGATTTGCTTCTTCTCCAGGATTTACCTCTAAGTCTTTAACTTGAATTAAGAATTATACTATTCATAAAACTGACAAAGGAGATTCTTCTCAAATGATTGCTATAATGATTTCAAAGTCTCCGTGTTAGGGTCCCTATTTGGTCTTTTCACTATGACAAGTGACCAGTTGTTGTCTGCTCTCAGTTTGCACTGTTCTGCTACCCTATTTAGGGTGGTTATAAATTTTTAAAATTATTTTTCTTTTCATTCTTTCCTCCAATTTTTTTTTCCTTTCTTTCTTTTTTTTTTTTTTCAGGACCTGTTTCTAAAGCATATATATTGGAATAGGTTTAATTTACTTTATATCTTGTGGTTAGTAATTTTCTCTTACTAGAATAACTTTTATTATCATAATTCTTTGAAATCACTTTTTTACTTAAACAAAATTTGAATTGGGAAAAGCATCAGCCTTTCTCTCCACATGATTGTCCAGGATGAATTTCCTAATATTTGCTGATTGTGACTGGAAGAAAACTTGCCTTCTGGCATAAACATTTCCTCATAATTCTTCAGATCTGTGTTTTCCACTCTGACTGGGGAAATTCTCTGAACTGAGAAATTTTTACCTAAGCCTCACAGATATTTCATCCATTAACTTTACTAAAATATGCCTCCATCTATACCTTTTTAGATGCTTTGATTTCTTTGTCCTGGGTTGAAAAAAAAATCAAAAAGACACAAGCTATTGCCAATATGAAATTGAAACAATAGATATTAGTTGATCTCTTTCCTTTTTTACTATGCAACATAGTAATTGAACACACTGGAGTGATGCAATTTTTACAGATACATCATTTGATCATCTAAATAATCCAAATACCACTAGGTTGGTTAACTTTTCTCAAAATAAATAACATCTGTAATTTTTTTCTAATTATTTTTTATACAAGAACATGCAATTAAAATATTCAGTGTTTATGACAAATATACCCTGTCCAATTTGACTTTTTATTATTTAACCCTGTTGTTTCACAGAGGTGACTGTCTCAGTTTTAAAAGGTATGTTTAAGTTTTTTAGATTTCTTTCATAGTTCTAGGGCAGAAGTACAGATAACTGCAGAAGTCTGATAATGCTTTAGTCTACTTAGGTAATCTCCAAGATTCCTTAAACAAACATCTAACTCTCCTTTATTTTCACATGCAAGAATCTACACCATGTCCAAATTTTCCAGGTGACATACTTGCAGAAAAATACTGAGGTAGTTTTACCAAGGTTATCTACAGAATCACTGTCAGCTGTTATTAAACTCTGGAGTTCCTGACATCTAGTCCTGAACTTTCACAAATATTACAAAATTTTTTCAAAACACCATAAAGCAATTTCCCATATATGATACAGCAATGTAATTCATATGGGATCTAATCAAAGTGCTTTGATATCCATACCAATCTCTCAAGTGCATAGCACTGCTTTTCAGGTTTTGGTTTCAGGCAGATAAATGGTATTCATTTCACATATTAAAAAATTGAAATTCTTGAAATTAGGCCAGGCCTCTTCTCTGTGTCTCTTGAGACTTGAATTATCAAATTTATACCCTAACTGAAACAACAAGGCAGGAGGAGCAGATTTCAAAAGTTCCTATATGGTCTTAATAATCTGCATGTCAAAAAGGGAAAAGTACATCACTATTGAAATGGATTCTAGAGAAAAAGAGTTTAAAGTTATTCAGATAATTGGTCAGCTTTGGTTGTTTTTTTAAATTTGCTTTTATAAACATAGGAGCAAGAGGGCCTTATTCATACCTTTTTGTGTAAATGGAGTGGATGCTTCTCTATACAGCTTAACTAATTTCTCTGTTAATAGTACTAGGTTTGGAAGGCCTCAAATTTTGGAGTTGGTAGTTGGAGTTGGAGTTGAAAAATTGCATTTTTCAGGAATGTAGATGATCTTTGGGTAGGAACATTTATATACAGCATTATTTAACGGGTAAACATTTATTTTTATTTGACCTGAGAAAATTTAGATGCCATCAAATACTAAGAGAATAATTAAAAATATGATAGCTAAAGATTTAATAGCAAAATTCCAGGTGACAAAATTGTTGAAGTCTGAATAATTCATCATTAAAATCATCAAAAGTTTTGAAATGTGAAAAAGCAGATTAGTCTGAAAAATCAGTGGATCTTCCTAGGATAGAGAGGAATGCTTGATTGATAAATGAGACATACTGCCTGCACAATAAAATAATAACTAAAAGACCAGGCTTATGTACAGGGAAATGTTGAAATAAAATGGAGAAAGCTTATCAGGAAGGTTAATTCAGCAAAGATCCATAAACATGTTGAGGTTAAATTGATAGTGGGGCTAACATTTTGTTGATAATTGAGCCAGTAACAAAAGCACAGCTAGTGCTTTTTACAACTAGTCCTGAAAAGTTGATCTTGAGATTTCTGAGTTGGCTGATCCATGTAAACACCAGATGGAGCATAGAAAGTACACAGAGGAAGTACCAGGGCTCTTCACCCACAGGCACTCTCCTCATTGCACCAGTGGGGATCCCACATTCTAATGGCACTCACCAGCGACAGACTTGGTGCCCATGACATGTCCCCTCCTCACATTCCTTTTCAAATCTTTTATTCCATGGCTTCTTTTCCTCAGGTCTGTTGCATGGGAAGAGTGTACATGGATTTGAAGGGGCTTAGATGAGCAGGGACAGATTAATATATGGCAAGACTTTATTAACAAATGCTGCCGGCATCCTTTGTGCAGCAATCTCTATCTTCCCATTCAGATGTGAAAGTGGAGGTTTCACTCTTCCTGATGTTCAGGGCTGCTTTGTCATTGCTTTGCCAGATACTGCTACTTTGACTGTGTTTGCTTTGCATTTCCAAGTGTGTTTCACAAACTTAAAGACTCACAGTTTGGAAAAGTTTAGGGTATGGAATTCCATACTAGAAAAATTAATGCTAATATTTAATCTGCTCAGGTCTTGTCTGTTCAATGCCCTTAAACCCAATGTTGTAAGGCTTGCATTAACTTATCTTCCTGTCCAATATGTTATTGAGCTGTTTTTGATGCACACAGGAACTTTGAAAGGAATTCCTGAGGCACTCAGCCATGGTGATTGTTGCATCCTGGTGGGGCTTACCTGGTCTGTAACTGGGGTAGCTGAGGCACAGGGGGGAACTCACTCTGGATCTCACTTCTTCAAGTTTAGTGCACCTTGCCAGTGAACTGCTGAGTAAGAGGGCAGTGCACACTACTCTGGGGAAGTTTTGGCGAAAGCTGCTGACACTGATGCTTAGCTTCAGTAGAAATGGAAATCTGGCTGAGAATGCCTTCATTTCCAAAAAAGGAAAGGGGGCTAAGACATATATATAAAAGTAAGTATTTGTATTTTCTCAGAATGAATATGGACAATGATGAGCTTTGTAATGACTGTTTGGTATGTTGGCTTTGTAAATTCCATTCTTAAGTGTGACAGTAGCATCCATTCTTAAGTGTGACAGTAGCATTGCCTGTGGAATGAGGCCTGGATCTCTAATTTTGGCAATTCTGTATCTATGGGGGACAGTTCAGGCCTCCAGTTTGGAAGATCCTGCGTCTAGCTGGCTAAAATTCACTTGTGAACTTTCTGTACAAGAACTGCAAAGATGATGGCTACACACTATAGAACCCTTCCTGTACATACTAATATCTCATATTATGCAAAATTCAGCATCACCTTTGCATGTCAGGGAGGTGCCAGGCTCTGCTTGTGCAGTGGAGACTTTATACAAAAGACAAAATATGCCAGATCCCTGTGTCTCTTGCTGGGGTTCAGCATGACAAAACAGCACCTTCACATATTCACAAGTTGCACTCAAGCTGTCTATGACACAGGAGAGGAGTTCCAGGCTTCTGCTTAATAGGTAAGTTCTGCAAGTTTCAACCTTTCAAAGGCTATGTTAATTTTTAAAATTAGATCTATACCAAGGGACTTCCTTCTCAAGAATCCAGGAAAAGGGGGGGTTTTCATACATCCTGCTTCTTGTCAGAAACACATGATAATTCTTCAAATGTCTATGAAAGCTGAAGAATCTGGTACTGTTAACATAGTGCTCTAATAAGGTAAGTCTTCCATGAATCTTTGTGATACATTCCTATTGTAATCCTTATGTTAAAAATATTAAGTTTTTGATTATAATGAAACAACCTACACCTCAGAACATGCATGGAAATAAATCTGAAGAAGAACATGATAAATTATTCAGAAATATATGATATAAACAGTGCCATTAGTAAATGTTCAAATTTTAATAAAAACTCCAAAATTTTTTGTTTTAATGGTTTTATGTTCAAAGCTAGGAGATGACATTAGGTAACGGTTCTTTTTCAGAACCCTTCAAATTAACCTGGATTTACATTTTGGTACCAAAGATCATAGTCAGCTAATGTGCTCTTGGATTTCAATAAATGTGGAGAATTTAATTTCTACAAGTCAGTTACACTGGGAAGGTAAAATAGATATCAGAATTCCTCAGCTGTTGCCCTCCTTCTCTGCTCATGCATATCTGTGTGGTTTCCTATGCCAAGTGGAGAAATACAATTGAAAACCATCTTCAGGAAGAAACAAAGAATTTGGAACAATTTTGATGAAATTTATGCATGGGCCTTATAACAGACAAACAGTTTTGTCTCTCTCTCTCTAGAGTAGATAATTTAGTAACTTCTTCGAATTATACTAATTATACAATTCATGGGAAAATAATTGCAGCATATTATCTACCTATTATAGATGAGAATAGAAAGCATAACATGCAACTGGTAAGATTTTCCTGCTTTTGTGAATATAGTTGTCATATACTAATGATGAAGCCACATTCACAATAAATGCTGTCTGTACACACCACAAATATTGAGCATGCTGAAATCATTGAGTCAACATATGATTTTGATATATTTTCTTGCAGCCTGACAAAAACATAGTAAGAAACTCATGTATTCATAGACATAACATGTGTCATTAAAGGTAGAAATGTTTACATTCTCTTTCAGACAGGTGAAAATTTTTATTCATCAGCTGTGCTCACTTCTGCTGCTGGAATACATAAAAAATATCAAAGGCCATCTATGCTTTCATTGCCAGATTGTGAATCTTGCAACAGTCTGCTTGAAGTCCAGAACCTGGACTAGAAACAGCATTGAAGAGTGATTGGTTTTAATGCTCATGTATGAAACATGTATCTATTTAGATTTCTTTGGTCAGCTTAGAAGCATTTGACCTGAAAGGCTGTTCTATTAATTGATAGGGATATGATATCAAAGGATGCAAGAAAATGCCTTAAATGTTTGAGTTCTTGGAGGGATGTATCCAATTGGCAGTGATGAAACACTCAACTGAGCACCTCTGCTCTTAATTTTCTGATTAGTCATTCTCAAGAGGTACAGCCTTCTCTGAGAAAGTCAATGAGACAGAATAAATTCAAGTTCCAGTGATGCTTTGCCATTTCAACATTTGTCAACATCATCAACATTTCAACAGTTTTGATAGTAAGAGTCAAAGAGTTGCAGTGCAGAATGGGTTTATTGAGGTAACTGTATGATAACAATTAGGATATCTGGTGCCAGAAGCCCCAGTGTCGTCTCTTCACTTCAGCTTGTGTAATTGGATCTGGTTGATTTTCCTCACAGTTTGGGGTCACTTGTTCTGCAGTACAATCTACAGCCTCTGGCTAATTGACTACACCTCATTTTGACAGAGCATGACTTGCACTTAACCGTACTTAGTTATGTATCAAGCTGCATGGACCAATGGTTTGGAGAACACCTAATCCAATTCTTGATCTAAGCATGACAATTTACTCATCTAGTTTTGAGGGAGAAGAGGAAAGAGGAAAGAACTTGAATAGAAATGTCTTCATTTTGTGCCATCACCATGAGATCACAAAATTAAAGATGAGTGCATTGCTGTTTCTTGCCTGAAACTCCTGGGGTTTCTATGATCTGTGCTGAGTCATATGTATGAAAGGTATACCTGCAACACAGCCACTGAAAACAGTATTTCAGGTAACAGGGGTACCAAGATTGTCAGTATAAAGTTGGGTAAAGTCTCAGGGAGTTATTGAAACATTTGAGTGGCCAGGAAGAAGGCAATTCACTGAAGCAGCACTTTAGAAGCCAGTAGAACCTCACCAATGGAAAGACAAGCATGGTGGCCTAAGTGCAATTAATTATGTAGCTCTGAGCCTGGGTCTTACTGATTTGCAGATGTCTGTGTAACCAGAATCAGCCCAGCAACCTCTGCTGCTGTCCTGCTCTATGACTGCAATGCCAGGGCTTCAGTTTGTGTGTCACACCTCAGGCCCTCATGCTTTTGTGAAATGAGAATGACAGTGCACTCTGTCAGAGCAGGTGAGGGTGAAACTGCTGCTGTGCTTGCCTACAATGATAAGGCATGCTACAATTATGTAAGGGTATCTAAACACACCTACGCTGTGGCAGGTGCCAGGGTACTCCCAGATGATTGTTAATCTTGTGTTTTTCAGACAGGTTACTGTTCTGAAGTCTCTGTCTAGTAAATAGCAGCTGACTGTGACTAAATGCCAGCAGACACATATAGGAAAGCAGGTAAATATTTCTTTCTTTTTAAGAAGTGTGTTGTTCAAGATCACACATTCAAAAGGGGAAGAAATTGAAACACAGTAGGGCTTACAAAGTACAAACCTCACAGAGTGTACAAGATAGTGCACCTAATTTCTGATTAACATGGAAGAATTATGCGACAGAGAATGATCAGAAGAGTAATTTTAATCCCAAAGGGACTAGGTTGGACAGAGGGAAAAAAAGAATGAAAACATATTCAAAATATTTCAAAGCATCAAAATGCAGAAGAATGCATTCAGAATTTTCCTTTGGGGAAGAAAAGCTGTCTTGTGGAAAGGAAACCATGTTTGCTACATGATGGGTGTTGTCCATGTCACTTAGTGCACTGCTTAAAACACAAAGACTCCAACATTAGCTGAAAAATGAATATGAATATTCCACATTTCTATTAGGTTAAGACTCCCAGTTATTTTATTACAGCCTGTAACTTAATGTTCCAGCAGAAGGAGAAAACCTTTGATCATTAATATTGACCATCTTGTCCATGGGTGTTTTCTGAGAAAAATTTCACATATTTTGCTATTCATTCACATGCAGTTCACCAATCCCTATGGCACAAGTGTGACTATTCCTGGAATTAATCTTTAGGATTCAGTGACAATAGCCTAGTATTTATATTGCAGTTTGGCTTTTAGCCAGAAAACAGAAAAGATCAAATCCCATATATAGTGCAGTGTTACATTTGTTTGAGAAAGGAGAGAAAAAAGGAAAAGTCTTACTTTTCATAAGTTTATAAGCCCATCCAGGAAAGCCAACTTTAACATGATAATTCTTATTTTATGGATGAGAGTAGAAGATAATCCTAGTGCAAAAAGCAGACACATCTTGCTTTCTTTCTTTGTTTGAAGCTTTATATTCCTTGATTTTCCTTTTCCTTCGGCACAAATTTGCTTAAACCTTTTTTTTTTTTGAGGGCAATTACAGTAATGAAGATCTGAAACATTTATTGTGGAATTAGAACAGCCTAGCGGGAAGGGGTGAGTCAGCATGAATTAAAATGATTTCATAGAGCACACACAAAGCCTTTGTGTCCTAAGGAATGGCTGAGTAAATAGCAGATATTTGCTTGCTGAATAAAAAATGTCACAAAACAGCCCTGAACACACTCTGGCCCTCTACGTTCTCAGTATCAAGTGCGAGGATGTACTCAGCATCAGGGCATAGTTCTGAGACTTCAGAGCTCCTCTGCATTTTCGAATTTAGTCTGGCTGTTCAGGAGTTTACTATTCAGATTGTGTGCAAAGACTTTTCGCTGTCAAAAAGTTTTAATCCCTCTTACTTTCCCTTTTCATTGCTAGAGACAATTTTTGTCAGGACAGTGGCAAAGTTATGGCCAAAGTTCAGTACTGTAACTCTTATTTAGCTCTCTACAGTTTCCTGATTGTTTACTGTGGAATTGGAGGTGCTCCTGGAGAGCCTCCAGATGGATGGGGGAAGGACTCTATGGGTCCTTAAATAGGGACAGGGAGGAAGGACCAAAAAACATTACTAAGCAAGCTCCATATTTGTTAACCCACCTTTTGTTAAATATAAATGTGAGTAAACAATTTGAATTTTAGTTTTTAATGAGGAAAAAAACAACTGACTAACCCTTTAAATATTTAGAAAGGATTTCTATTTTTTTTTTTGTTTAAGATGGGGCTGTTTTATATCTTAGTCTCTTATTTCCTAGTCTGTCACAGTTTACATGCACTTCAAATCTGAGCAACTGTAAGGGTCTCAAAATTCCCATGTTATGAGCCCTAATGAACAATTCATGCAAATATTCAGACTACTGGGAAAGCCTATACACTTAAAAAAAATATTTTCTGTAAGTGTCTGACCCTAATGCTAAGTCATAAAATAACAGCTCTGGAAGTATCTTTGTTCTGAAAAAGAAGTTTCTTAACACAAGCATTAATTGTTTTGAGATCTGTGTGCATATATTTGAAATCAAATAGTTTAAAAATATTATGTATGGCATGACTAAATGTCAAAACCAAGTTGTTATTATTATGCATTTATGCATACCACCTGCACTTTATAGAACTGATGGCAAGGAATATTTCTAGTTATTTAGTATTCCTCTCTGTCAAGATAGTCCCACATTATTTTGCTGGTCTTTTATGGAAAGTGTATTGTAGTATACAATCACAATTTGCAATTGATGAAACTATGAGATGCCACTTTTACCACTATTGCTTTCTAAGTTGTAATTATAAATAGGGACTGCAATAATGCCATCAAGCATGCTTGAACTGCCTGGAATTCATTCTGTCTCTTTCCATCACAGAATATTCAACTTAAATGCAAAAACATTGCATCTTGATAAAACTTGTTTTCTTGTCAGACATGAAATATCATCATTCTCTCATTTTTTGCCACATGTCCAAAATATCATTAGTGATTAAATGAAACCATTTGCATAGAATCTAAAAGTAAAATTAAAGAGCCGCAAAACATAATTCTAGTGCTAACTATATATTTTCCCAAGGATTTTTTCAGTTCTTTATTTGTCCACTAGAGAAGATTTACATAATTTAACTGAGATACAAGAACTGTGGTCTGTATTTCTGTTTTTCTTTAAGAAAAGCAGGAGTTTCTTTAAAAAACCCAAATGTGTAAATAAAATTTTCCAATTAGTATTGACAGCAGGCTATATTTCATATTGTCTCCCTAACAAATATTTAGATAATGTTGAGGAGACTTATCTTTTATAATTTTACATTCTTTGCCTTTAATTAACAGGCCTGACATAAAAATAGAAGGTCATTGTCTTGAGCACACATAGCAGTTGTAATGTTAGCTTTTAATTCAATTATGCAAATATCAAAGTATAGATGGAAAAATTTAATGAGAAATCTTCTCCAAAATTAAACGCATTCCCCAAAGCTCTAAATCTTTTGAATATGGGACTAACCAGGGAAAATCACATCACTGTCTTTTCTTTTTTGTTGTTGAAGTAGCTTTATAAATGTTGTGGACTTTTAAATGTTTCTAAACAGAGCAAGAGTTAGCTGACGTACTAAGTACAGATTAGTTCCCTGTATTTCTGTTTTCTTGAAAATAATTTTATAGTTATTATTACATTAATCTATACTGGTACTGCCATTTTTGTATATTTGACAGTATGGTGTATTCTTCCAGAATTTGTCCATCTAGAAGTTTTTGAAGTTGTTTTTAATAATCATTTAAGACATTTAAGAATAAATGTCTTTACTAGTAAATGGAGATATATTTTGCTACTTTCTCTTCATTTCAGTGATGAAAGACCATCTTCAACCATATCAACACTGAGATGATATTTCAGCCTTTTTTAAATTTCCGCATATTTGTCTCACAGATAATATTGTTTTTCATAACAGAACCTGTTCAGGTAAAATGAAGCTCAATTGCATCTCTTATAGATATTGTAAAACCTGCAAAACACACGTAAGAAATAACATCAATATTTCCTTTTTCAGCTTTATAGCACTATCAGTAACTGTAATGGCTCCAGTAGTATTGTCAAAACACCACACTCTACACTAAAAATTCTGTAATAGGAAAGCCTTTGATATTGCAATTATTTTGTTTCTCAACATATGCAATGCAAAATTAATCTAAACTTTATATATCAATATATGAACTTACCTCTGCTTCCCTGAACTTGGAGAGCAAGGCAAATGATCAAAAATATTAATCCAGTTTTCAAATGCATGCTGTCTATTGATCATTCACAGTTTTCAAGACCAGTCATGCAGGAAACAAAAAAATTTTTGTCAAGTAGAAGAATTCTGTTTTCTTAGAGAACTAAAATCCCCAAATGTCTTTATTTTTCACGTGTCTCCAGCCTTGGACTGCATGGAATTGCAGCTGGGCAGAGTGCAACAGGTGCCAGAGTGCAAGAGCTGGGTGAACCCTCCGACGCTCACACTTCTAGCCCGGGGAACTGGAGTGGTAAGACAAGAGTGACGAAGTTTTAAAAAAAAGCAGTGTCTGTTTCTGGAATAATCTGTTTATCTGCTGCTCAGACATAATCCCTCTTACGGTCCAGCTGGAAGAGCTTTCTTCATCTTATTAACCTTCTGGAGCGGCATCTGTCAACCCCAGGAGACTTCAACAGCACCATGATAAACAACGGAAGTCTCTTCTAGTTGCCATTGCCTTGGATTGTTGATCCTTTGGGCATTCTGGAGATATGGCATGTGAGCACGGGGAGAGATAATGGTGCTGTTTCCAAACCAGTGACCACAAACCTCAGGGAACTCCCTTAGGATGGCTTTTTCCTGAAAGAACACTCAATGCTCAGCTCTTCCACTGCCCATGTCTTGCAATCCTCTCTCCCTTCTTGTACCACAGGGTTGCTGTTGCAATATTCCTGTTGGAGCAGTGATGATGATGTTCTGTGACATTGGTGAACTGATGACTCAGCAGTGAATTGCAGCAGTGTTCAGGGCTGGCACAATCTGATGCCAAACTGCAACTGGGGCAGGGAAAGTGCTGCATGGTGGGAGGAAAAGAGAAAGTGGTGGGAAATGCTGTTCCAAGCACACAGCTCTAACTGGGCCAAGAATTGGCAGCAGCTGAATACACTGTTCAAACAGCTCTACTCCAATTTCACAGATAACTGTTTCAGTTACATATTGGCAAGTGTAGGTGTTTCATATTTACATATTTATTTTCCAATACCTTTTTTACTGTTGCATTACACCTGAAAATGCTACCAGGTAGGCATTTCTAGTGGTCTCTCCCCCTTAAAATTTTTTGTCCAAGTGCTTTAACATAAGAAGTATCTCGACTGCCAGCAAGAATCTGTAAGCACAAGTTACTTTAAGAACAACCTTCATTTGAACCCAATCAGTATTCTATTTTTACTTAGGATTTAAACAATGGTAACCTCCCTCCCTTTCCAAGATTGCCCGATTTTAACTACTCAGACCAGCTATGGTGCAGACTGAGCTGGGTTCACATAAGATTTGCTTTTTTTTTTTAGTGTATAAACTTTCATGCACATTGTTTTATTGGTCCAACAAAACAAATTAGAATACCTTGTATAATACCAAAACAAAATTTAGAATACCTTGCCAGCAGCACAATGCAAAGCAACAGTGGAGATGATTAGGATTTCTACTGAAGAAAGATGTATTATTATATAAGGACCATTCTTTAGCAGTACCAATATTTGTCTTTGCGTGTTTTACCTATAATAATAATATTGTGTACAGTGACATCATAGAAATATTACCTGTGTGAACCAGGTAGTTTTTAGTAAACATTTCTATTGGTGTTATATTTGGAAGATGAAGCTCCCCCCATATGTTACCTTATTTTTAGTTACTTCAGCTTTTAATCTGCAATAATTAGAAGCAAAGAGAATTTTTCTCAGGGTGGTGGAATGTGCCATTTCTGGTGTCATCTGAGAATGTGGAATTGGTGAAAGGAAGATTATTTCTTCAGAGCACTCTGGGTACCAAACTCCATATGGAATTTGTTAGGAATTTGATCCTTTAATTCCATTAGGAATCTAATTTGTCAGACTACATTTTGAAAATGTGCAATAAAGAGATTTACTTAATTACTCTAGAAACTGGTTAGTGAAGCCTGAGCCAGGAATCAGAAATCCTATGTCACAGCTTTCACATAAAAGGGTATTTTTGAGCCATTCACATGTTGGAGAAGGCAGACATTTAATAACACATTCTTATCTTTCAGAGATAAAGGAACAAGAAAAATCCTAAAATATGGCATTGCTTTTCATGTCAAGATATGACTTAAGGAAAAGATTGAGCTCTATAGGCAAACTATGATTAAAATTTTGTAGGGCAGGAGTTTGCACACTTTGAGATTATGCTTAAATCATGAATATTTCAAGGTGTTTTCTGCTAAGACAGTATCTTCCCTGTAGTTCCATTTAATTAAGAAATTTTGTAACTAACCTTGATAACTGCCACAGGGGGAGCAAACAAGAATGATAAACACTCATTAAAACTAAAGCAATATTATCTAGGGACCACTCCATCTCTAAGTACTGCAGGGTTTAATTATAGGTCACTGTTAATTAATCTAGAAGTGTTTCTTCTAGTTGGTTTGCTGTCAACAATAATTATATATTGTTTAAAAGGTGATTAAAAAAAATTCTACTGAAACTCAATAGTACATTACAAACATGCTACCAAGACAGGGAAGGGCAAAACTGGAAGCCAAAATATTCATTCACCCAGAACAAGTGTTTAGAAATGGGTTAAATTCGACTTGTTACTGGTCATCTGAGTGCACTGCTGTACATACCTGGAATAATCACTGATATGCTGTTTAAATACAACTAAAGCTGTTTCCTTTGGGTTGCAAAAATGAGGAAACCTGGATTCTTCTGGTCCCATCTCTGCCATTGAATTTGGCCAAATCAAGCCTTGTCTCTCAGCCTTCTGATCTGCAGGAATAAAATGGAAAGAAAAACTTTTAAAAAAATGAAATTGTGTGTCATACTCTTGTCCTGCAACAGCAATATTGCCTAGTAAGACTAGAAATTTGAATGAGATGGTGGTGAAAGTTATCAGAAGAATGGAAGGGTTTCCCTATAAGGAAATATTACCAAAGCTTGAAATCTTTGGCCTGAAAGACAAATGACATAAAGGTTAAGAGAATGTCTTAGTTTTTCTTGTAAAATGGAAGAAAAAAGAGAAATATACCCAATTTCATTTTCAGGCATCTATTGCCTACTTTTTTCCTGAGCTTTTATATTTTTGGTCTTGGCAGCTTGCTGAGACAAAATAATTTCCAACTTAATTGTGACATTATAAAATTTTTCTTCCTTTAAGAATGAGAAGGAATTTGAGACATTTTTGACCAGTAAAACCATCTGGGAATGGGATACACAAGCTCTTCCAGTTGCAACAAAACTAGGTCCTGCAAAGTCAGTCAAATGCACTGAAGGCAAGCTGGGAACTGGGTCACTTTTGCTTTCCTGTTCTTTATGTTATTTCTTTATCCATTTATTTGCCATAAACAGAGATGAGATAGTTGATTAACTGAGTCTTTGATTTCATCCATGACTACCTTTAGGCACTGAGCTGTAGTCCCTAACTCAGACTAACTTTCCATTAAAAATCTAGTTTACTGCTCAGGCTGAAAGCAAACTTGTTTATTTTCTGTGACACCTCTCTCCTCCAAAACAAGGAGCCTGATGCTCTGCTGTCCTGCAGCTGCAGAGACCATGGTGGAATTCTAGTCTGACCACAAAATTGAAGTATGTGATGCATGAATGCAGCTCTTCATCCCCCTTTATGGACATAACCCTAGACTACTGCAATCCAAAAATATCTCTAGCTTTCTCTGGGGCCTTCAAGAATCTTTGCTGTTATGCTGTTGCTATCACATTTGTGATGTCCTAGAACCCCTTATCAGTTAGAATAGGAAAAAGTATCATGCCTACATTTAAACGATGAGTTATCAGTCAACATATGTCTCAGGACTGCTTTACCTCTGCTTTCAGGATATATCTTTCAGGACCCCATTACCTCTGCTTTCTTCTGAAACTTTTTTAGACTGTACACTCTTAAAAGGATTAATGTATTTAGATACTGTTTAGTGTGACAAGGGAGATAAGGGTATGAAAAAAGCATGGTAGTAATTGAGCAATTCCACATAATTATGAGGAAAATAGCTCAGCCTGCTTTAAGATGATCACTGATAAACAAATGATGCTCATGTTGATAGTGATATGACTTTGGTATTTTCCAAAATATAAACAGAACTGATTTTTTTCCCTGCAAGCTGACCAGTTTCCAGTAAATGGAGATAAAGACTACAGTACATCTGCCCAAGGAGATTATCATTCACCTGCTTGCTTACCAATACACCACCTTCTGTTACTCGTGGGGCTGCCTTAGGCTTCTATCATGGGGAGTCATAAGGAGCTGAAACACATTTCTTCCAAGGCTTGGCACATTGCTTTTCTCTTGATGCTGGGAAAGGATCTTTCTAGATTTAGCTGATAGAGTAACTGGTAGATTTACTGGTAACAAATCTGTCCTCAGCAGGGTAGCAAATTAAGTTGAACATTGTAGTTATCAGCTTTAAAAAAATGAAGCCATCCAAGATGTCTCTACGTGAAGAAAGCCTGTGGAGATGAGGTCTTTTGCCATATATTTTCTCTAAACAGAAGAAGAAAGCTGGTAGATCAATTTCTTTTAGTGGTAATAGTAGATGATTAGCAGTGAAAGAGAAGGCAAGGAGGGAGATGTCTAAAGTACCATATGTGCTTGTATCTTTATGCTGGCTTAGTTTTTTCCCCCTTTGAGTGTAAGATAATAGTTCCTCTTTCTTGCTTAGCCAAGCAGTGTTCACTTTTTTCTTTCACAGTTTGTAGCTATTGCTTGTCATCCACAGTGTCTGCATTTGTTCATCAGGGTTTTACTTTCTACATTTACCATGTGAGAGTGAAATATGAAATTACTGTATTTCCTGTGCACAAGACTGATCTAGTAGGCAGGAGTTTCTGGAAAGGTCCTGCAAAAAACCCCTAATGTGTGCTCCAGGGCTCTGTGCCACTCAGCCTGTGGTTAGAGGGAGAGATATTAAAAACCTACCCAGAGAGATAAAAGTTTATGCAAATGTATGGAAATTTATCTTTATTGTGGAAACAGTAAATATTTTTTACTTAAGAGTTTCTTACTCTTCTTTTTCAGGAAGGGATGGGTACTGTTTTCTGAAAGGGACAGGTGACAGTCAGCAGGACCCCTAAGGATCTGACCTGATCTGTATCTGTTGACTGTGATAAACAAGCTGGCTGTCATAATTCATAGTCCAGCAGAAGTAAATATAAAAATTTAATTCCAATATTTTTTAACAAAATATAGGCAAGTAGAAAATAGTGTGGAGATTCCCTTTAATTAGACCTGGCAAGGCTTGGGAATTTTTAAAAAAATTAAACACTACTATTATGTATATTGTCAGAATTTTTGCTTCAGTTGCTTTTAGTAATCTACTGTGTTTGAGCTCAGAGAAATGCTGTGAAAAACCGCTTCTGACAGAGTTGCTTTGGGAAGCACGTTGTCTGTCAACTGTACAAGTACTGACCCCTCGTCTGACAAGATTGTTTCATGCTTTTGATGGAATCCTATCTCTAGGGTCTGACAGTATCATGCTATCATTGTGTACATAATGGATCCTGTGTATGTGCAGAAGCTGGTTTTCCCAGTACTGCTGATTCCCTCCATGGAATCTCACAAAATTAATTTTGATGTTGTTCTTACCACCACTAAACTCCCTTATGGTTTATCTACTATACGATTATAACATTATAACAGTGTGACACTGCCATTACTCCTATCATGCTTTGTTCCTTGTATCCCATGTTACCTTATCTTGCTCTGTTAAGTGAATTTCTTCTTCTTCTTCTTCTTCTTCTTCTTCTTCTTCTTCTTCTTCTTCTTCTTCTTCTTCTTCTTCTTCTTCCTATTATTATTATTATTATTATTGTTATTGTTATTGTTATTGTTATTGTTATTCTTATTCTTATTCTTATTCTTATTCTTATTCTTATTATTATTATTATTATTATTATTATTATTATTATTTCTGAAGGCCTCTGAGCCAACAAAGCTTTATCTGCATCTTGTAGGTGCATTTTTGGAAATGTAGGTGATGCAAATTATGGGTACGGAAACATTTTCTCTCTTTCAAACCATGCTATAGTTCTTGGTTTTATTGCTCAGTTGCTGTATCTCATTTTGGTATTGAAAAGCTTTAAGGGAAATATCAATTAGATGCGTTCTTAGTCGGTATCCCTTTCAAACAGAAAAAATTGAATATTTTTTGGCCATTTTATGTGACGTTGGGTATATTTTTATTGTTTCCAAAAGTAGTTATTGTAAAGTTGCTCTCATACTTAAAAATTGCCTCTTCACTTTCATTAAGCAGCCTGAGAAGTTGTTATGTATAATTTAATAAGGTTATGACCTTGTTTTTCTATGAAGATGTCAGTTACCTCTCACTTACAGGTTTTTTTTCCCCTTCTTGCAGATTTGTATGTCTGGAAGTGTTTGCAGTTTCAGTGTGCTATTCCACAAGGCCAAATGCATTATACATGTATTACTCTGCATGCTGGATACAGCTGGGATTGTTTAGCTTTCAGAAGAGATGACTCAGGGGGGAATCTTAACAACATTTAAAAATACCTGACGAAAGGGAGTAAAGAGGCAGAACCAGATCCTCAGTGTTGCCAAGCTAAAGGGCATGAGGCAATGGGTACAAACTGAAATATTAAAAAAATTCTATTTGAACAGAAATTTTTAATATAAGAATGATTAAACACTGGGACAGTGGTCTCCAGAGAGGCTGTAATGTTGACATTCTTGGAAAAACAGCTGAGCAGCCTGTTCTAGCTGACCCTGGTCTTCCTGGGGGCTGGACGATGTGATCAGCAAGGCCCCTTGCTCACTCAGCCATTCATTATACTCTCATTCTATGACACTCTTTTCAGATTACTGCAGGGCCTCTGTAAGCAACATTCAGCTCCAAACAGTATTTTCAAAAGGATTCGTTGATGTGGCAAATATATTCATACACAAAGATTTCAGAGTATAATACACAGCAGGAAGAATTATTCTATGTACAATTAGAAGTCTAGGAAGCTGAATTACATTTCAAAGAAGGAAAAGTTTAGTCTGAATAGGAAGAAAAATATTACAGAATTCCTTCATTTCTGGAACTGAATTCTGTGATGAGATAAAATTTTGTGTATTGTTAGAAATGGTGTTAATAACCTGTTTAGATTTTATTATCATAATTTCCTAGAATAGGCTTCAAAATTTTAAAAAAACATTGTACATACAAATTCTCAATTAAAGATGACTCCTCCCCAGGAATGAATGCAAGAATTGGTCAAAGTCATAGGATGGGAGTTTAAAAATATTTTTGCAATATAGGATCAGTTGTGGTTCAGTTACTTCCAGTGTAAAACCTGCATCCTGAGATGCACTGATGGGGCATATGGTTGGCAGGAAGGGAGGAGCTGAGAAGAAAATCTGTTGTACACAAATCCCATTTTCTTTCCCTTCCAGTCCAGAATAAACCCCAAATTCTCAGTCTTTCATTGATATTTTGTATCAATTTTTAAAAATCACATTTTCCAACCAATTATTTGTCCAAGTACCATTTTTTGGTTCTTTCCCCTAGTCACCATCTGGCCTCTCGTCTGGTCCCTTTTCCCCGTGTTGCCATCTGCTTTCTCTGTTTCTGACCTTCCTATTTCACTCCATCTCCTAATTTCATTGTTTCTTTCTGCAGTTTTCTCATCTCCTCTGTGTCTCAGCCTGAAGCTGCTTTCCAGCCTACTGTGGTACATTACTTTGAAAGCTAAGAGTGGAGTGAAGGATTGTAGTGTCTATTGGCTATCCCGGGTAGATAATGGCAAGGTAAGAAGTGAGAAACTGCTTCTTTTATCTTATACAATACCACCATCCACTGGCAGCTCCTCCATCTTTCCCTCTGCATGTCACTGATGGCTACAGCAATACACAAGTAGCTCCTGTCTTCAAAATTTACCAGAGAATTACAATTTGGAAGGCCAAATAGCTTACCTTTTATTAGGAAAAAATAAGCAACTGCTGTGAACCTTCTTTTTACCTCCCAGCAGATTGTGTTAACATGAGGGTTTATTTAGCTCCTTTTCAGACACCTTTTTAATTTCAATTTCTCATTCACCATTGCTACCTTCAGGTTCCCACAGTGGCTCCAGCTTCCTCATGCCTCAATTCAATGAGTGCCATCCCTGGAGGATGCAGGCTTCAGAAACCAGGCTCTGTTGTCAGCTGAGCCTGATGCTCTGCTCAATGCTGATAGAAAAGGATGTGTTGTGTGGGTTCCTCTCACCTTACCCTGAGATAACTGAGCAGTGAACTGGGATTCCTCATCATTCTGGTCTGAGACAGCAGAGAAGAGGCCCCCTCTGGGATTTTTGCATCTCACTGATGATCAGCCAGACAAATGGTTTTGGAGGAGCCAGTTCAAGGCTGATTCTGGCACAGAAGAAGTTAAAACCAGCAACTTTTTTACAGCCTCATACCTGTGTGAGACACTCTGGCTGGCTGTGTGTCCTTATCACGAATTCAGGGCTGCCTCTGTGCTATGCACTTGTTAGAGGCAAGACAGGGTAGTGCCTCTGTCCCCATCTGGTTCACACATAGACATCTGACTGCTTTTTACAGTTCCAGCTAGGAACAGTGCTGCCCTGTGCCATGCAGCCACCTTCTGCAACCCCCCTGAGCTTCATTTCTTACAGACTCTGAGCTCAGCCCAACTCCAGACTCTTTCTGTGTGCCTCTCCTCCCTCCCTCTGGCCATCTTTAATATCTGTCCCCTGTCATCTGTCTTTTTGTCAAGCAATCCCTTACTAATTAAACTCTGCCCAAAGGACAAATATACAAAAGTAGGTGAGCTGACACGAAATTTGCCAGCTCTTACTCCTCTTGCCCTTTTTTGTGTGTTTAATCCTCTCTCTGGTTTTTATCTGCCTGTCTATTTAGATAAGAAGCTGTTGTGGAATAGGGATGTTGTGTGTGTATTGTACAAGCCCCACTTTCATAAACACTCTGGCAACACATAAATGCTACTATCACACTATATTTGAAGGTCATCATGCCATGTCTTGCAGGTGTTAGTGGCAGCTGTTTTACTGCTGCCTGTTTGAGATCTGTTTGGGATTCTGCTTCTGCAAAAAGGTATTTCTTGTGAAACTGCTCACATTCTCACCAGGCTGGAAGCTTTTCTTGGGCTCAGATGCTTTCCTAGATGCTAGATTCCATGGAAATATTCCAGGAGAATTTTCTACACCAGCACTTTCAAATAAACAGATCTCTTTACCCTATCTTCACACGAGGACTTGGCGTTAGCTCCACCTTATCCCCTCAAACAGCTTGAATAACTTGGGATGAAAGAAAATGAATGGAGTGTCTTTGGAGGGATGTCACTGCCCTGTGCTTCCTCCTTTTACCACAGATGCCTCTGTTTTCAGTTTGAATGTGCATTTTTGAGAACTTCTGTAACTTGTGTAGCAGTTCCAAAAGTCCATCTGTGTTTATGTGCAGCTAGTGTTGAAGCTGTAGCAGCACACACTCAGCATTGCTCAGAAAAGTGAGACAAGGAAAAAAGAATTAAGCAGCCAGGAACTGCAAAGCTCCATATTAAATTTTTAGCAGTGATTTAGTAAGTGATTTAACTAATTTAAAACATGCATGGTCATCCTTATTTAATGCACACAATCCATGAAATCCCAAGTTAGCATTTCTCACAGGGAGCCCATGCAGGATTTTAGAAACTGTCATGTCTTGCCATAGAGTATCCACGTGAGTAAGTGTGGTCATGACATGTGAAAAAGTTCCTGCTTTCCTGGGACCTGAGTTTTCTCTGAAAATTATTTGCAGACTCTGCATGAGGCCCATTTGCTCAAATACCTTTGAGGCATTCATCAGTCAAATTGTCTTGCTTTGTAGGAATTCTTTTCATAGGATGTTGGCTTTATCTTAAAGAAAAGTGATAAGCATATTATTGTCTAAACTTAAAAGAGTGAAAACAGTATTCTGTCCTACCTTAACTATCAAATTAATATTAATCCTTTATTTCTTTCCATATATTTTCCCCATTTTCTCACTTTCATACATGAAAAAAATGTCTGTATATCTTAGTGCTGAAGTTGGCTCTCTGTTTTTGGCTGGAAGGTATTAACTATTTTGGGAAATCCAACACCTTAGGAACAATCCAAGAGAATACTTCACTAAGCTAAAATTCCTGAACTGGTATTGTTGTGTCTTAGTAGTAATGCAAGCTAGAGAGCTGACTTTAAAACAGAACAATACTTATTAAGCATCTTGTTTTGGTGTGCAGTAAGGGCTTTCATGAATTTGTTTGTGGGATATCTCTGGATGGTCCAAATTCCAGGTCAGGGGTTCAGGTCAGATATATAGGGCAGGGTGCAATACAAATTGTTGATATTCAGACTTTCTAACTGGCAAGAGGGGCAGTTTCCCATGCTGGTATTTCTAGGACTGTAGTTTCAGGATTTGTCCTGAATATGGGACATTTTTTATGCCAGAGAATGAATTTAAGGGTGAGATGCTCACTTACACAGAAAATCTGACACTGTTAGGATATGAAGACATCAGTGGCCACTTTTGAGAAAATTGCATATCTTTTTTTAGACTCTGTGTGCTATAAAGTATAACTTATCTATCAATAAAATTTCCAAAAAAATTGGGACTCATGAAGCTCAGAAAAGTTAACTTACATTGATTAATAGAATGAGTTCTTGGAGTTATGAAAATGATTAGAAAAAAATCACACTCTGATTAGAAAAAATCCCTCATGATGACCAGGTCTTCATTCAGAAGCATAATATGAAAGCAAGTGTAAAAACCCCAACAAACCTACAAAGTAAAAAGAATTTGGAATGCAGATATTGTGGTGAAATAAAAAGGATCATAAGGAAGAAGTAGAGACAGAAGTAGGAGGTCCTGTAGTAGTAGACACTTAATAGCAACAATGAGATAAACAGAAATGCTAGAAAGCAATGGAACATAATGTTATATATAATGGCTCAGGAAACAGACATAATTTTTACCTAAAACATCCTAGAACTTTGCAAAACCAGGAAAAAGGAATGCAGAGATGGACTGAGTTAAATCTTAAATAAACTTTACAAATCCATGAAAAGGACCACTGTCACTATTCCTACGAAAGAGAGCTAATGTACTCCATGTTCTTCCATAATGTAATTCTTTGAATCTAGAAACTGGCTTCTGTTCTGCTAGAGTATGACAGTCTGATCAAGTTTTTATCATATATAATAGCCTCTGATCAGTATTCAATTTTCTAATGCAGTAACAAAGTCTTATCCCATATATGACAAGATTCCTGATAACAAAAGTAAGATAGATTAAGTATCATGTTAAAAAAATTCAAATGCATTAGAATTCTCCCAGCAAGACTTTTGACATTGATTTCCTGATGTACCTTGGAAACAGTGCTTACCCAGCAAATTTCACAGCAAAACAGGTAAATAAGGAAAACTGGTGCATGAAAACATTTCCCTACTGGATTTGTAGAAGCTGTACTGGAGCCATGTGTGCTGCATGCCTCATGGGAGCAGACTGGATAAAAAAATGGAATCTACTGTGAGGAAGAATGCTGGTTACATATACCTAGACCTAAGCATAAGTGATTTACCTGGCAAAAATAACATTTTTTTGTAAGACAAAGTATTGGCCATCGCCATGAGGATGATTGAGAAGCATGATGCAAAGATACAGAACTCCTTATTCAATATCATAGAGCCTTCAAAAAAGTACAGAAATGTTTCTGTAATGCATCATCATTACTTCAAAATTGGGTCTTTATTCACAATGGAGGAGAAATGTTTTCAAGTTATATTTTGCTTTTCTCCAGGAAAGCAGTTAATGGCACATAAATTTAAATTGCTGTGAATTATGTTACATGCTTAATTTTATTGCATTCATTAAATTATATTACTTTCCACAAAGAACAGTGTGCTGTAGAATAGTTGTCAGTTTAAGTGTTTTGTAAAACTAACTGAAAAGTCCCACAAGGGACTTAATAATTTTCTTCTATAGAACTCAGATATGAGTGCAGACAGTTCTTTTGAAAACTTGCAGAGACTGAAGACAGAGCTGCTGCTGAAAGGAAAGAAAGATTCTGCTTCCAGAAAATTGCACAGATCCAGCAAGAGCAGATAAGTATCTTATATTTGCATTACTGAGTCTTCTCGTAACCTTCTTAGTAGACTGGATTTGTGTTTTTTTAGTGAAAGTGCATTGCCTTTCAGCTCTTAAATTAGCTTTATTCTAATTCCCATTACCACACAACAGATGGAGAGCTATAATCTAAAGGGTCCTGTAACTAAGTCTGCCAAGTGTACTTGTGTGCAAAGGACTTGATTCCATCATGTTTTTGACTTGATTTCTACCAAATGGTATATCATTGACTTAAAGTAAAATGATCAGTTTCATGAAATATACTCAATCAACTTTGAGCAGAATGTAGCTTACATGCATGTGTTGTAGCCTTGGGTACATTCCTTTCTCATGTTTATGGTTTTCCATTTCAACATGTATTAGATTTTTTAGATTGTCAGCTATGATTTACAGAAGTAGAAATCTTAGAATGATAATAAGTGTCAAAGACATAGTATAAATAGGATGCTAAGGCAAACTAGCAATTTGTTTGGGATTCATGACTTGTATTTGTTCTGGATTGTGACTGGATTGTAAAAGTAGGTTGTAGTTTCAGAGACACTTTAAAAATTTTACACAGGAATCAAAATGCATCTGACCTTTTCAAAGGTTGGTGTAAATTTAGAATGAGAATGTATCTGACACTTACTCACTTTCTCAGAACCTCTTTTATAATATATAGTTTACTTATGTCATATTATACGGAACATAAAAATAGTGAAAAGAGCAGCAAAAGGTTCACTAAAAATCCTTTTGCTGAGGTAACTGTTGAGGGTGGGGAAACTGACACAGTCCTACATGTTCACAATACATAAAACAATACAAGTGAAAAAATAAGTATGCATATGTTTGTTAAATTGCAGAGATTAACTTCCCATCAAAGTGCCATAATTTCTTTCAGTGCTATAGGAAAGCAAGTAGAAAAGTTTCTACAGTTGTTGCTTTTGTTAAATTTACAGAGAAAAAAAAGTTTAATATCAGGGAATTCTGATGCTTCTGAGTAAATTTCCACTTCATAATATGAAAGGACTAGGTGTGAAATTAAATGACAGCTACTGAAGCACTAGGGAGTACAACAATATTGTACAGCACTCATTCATTTGGCCACCTGATAGAGAAGAAAAGCTCCTTTTCACCCCTGTTTTTGTGAGACATTTAACATCCACAAATACAGAATGGATACTTCGATATTGATGGTCAATTCTGAAAATTCCTGTTGAATGCATTACAAAAATGCATTCCTTCTGTTGATAGAACTGATAATATCAGTTCTTTTGATGTAATGCAAATGGGACTGTTCTACTTTAACTGTGCAGTAGGTGCTCCTGTTGAAGTTATTTATAGTCTCAAGGGAATCAGGGTGTAGTTTTTTACGCCTGAGTTTGTATTTTAAGGTTTATTGCTTATTTTTTTTTTAAGGCTTAACTAATTTGTAGTTAAATTTGAGAGGGAATTGGTTATAAAATTGCTGAGTCCGGAAATCCCATCTAATGAGAAACTACAGTTTATGAGAAAATCAACAGGCTTTCATCCCCACAGAATCTACTTATAAGAAAACCAAAAGGTTTTCTTCCCCACAGAAATGACTTAATTGTTCTGAACACTGCATATTGCATAAGGAAGATGAGTAGAGAGCAAATGCCAGAGCTGTACAAAGGCACAGACTCAACTGAGAGGGATGGGGAAAGTACAAATATGTTTATGGCACATGAACAAGCCATTTGCATCTTTAATATTCATTGGTAAAGCTATTAGTTTAAACTGGACAAACTGCAAGAGCTAACTTCAAGGACAATCAACAGCATCTTGTTCTACTGAACAGAAGGAACAATGCTGTTTAACTGGGATTAACTAGCTGATATTTCTGGGAATGCAAACAGCTGGATTACATCTTCAAAATGGTAAACAACAGGCCTTCTTAAAGAGGAGACCTGTTAACAGGATAGTATCAAGCATAAATACAACGAGCAGACTTCCCAGAACTGACCTAGTTCAGCTTTGTGTTGTTTACCAGGACTATACCTCCTGCAGCATCCTACCGAGCACGCAGGGACATCTAATGACCGAATCAGAGACTGCAACTCAGCACACTTGGGCCCCCTGAGCACTCAAGAAATAAGAGGTGTACACAGCAGAAGCTGGGGTGGGTGCAGGCAATGCAGGCGTTAAAAAAATTGCCTCACATGTGTGCAAATATCTCCTTATAAAACGCAAAGAAAATTGTTATCTGAGTAGGAATGCTGAGAGAGGTTTTAATTGAAATAATCTGGGCCAATGCAGCATTAAAGCTAATTGAAACAAAGTAAAACCAAGCAGCTCCCGTCCCCTGCAATTTTGCAATTGAAGGGTTTGTAGTTTTAAAGTGATAGGATCTATCTAAGGGTAAAAAGTCAGAGTACTGCTCATACAGGAAAATCATCTCAGCAGTCTACTTAAGGCATAAGGATTTGGGGAAGTGTAATTAGACCAGTATTCTGGGAATTTAGAAAGCTGGATTGAATTCTGTGCTCATCTACAGACAACTGTATGACCTTCAGCAGAGTCCTTGGGTCAGATCACCAAGGCTGCAGTGAGGGGAGTTAGAAGCTTAAAAGCCTTTGATGATCTGGAGCTTTGTTGATCAGTCTAGCTCATTTCCATAAAACTTTCCTCTCTCAAGGCAATACTGCAAGGATGAATGTGTTAAAACTGTGCTTTTATGGTGGTAAGAGAAGGACCACAAACAGTTCAAAACTGGAAAGCTGTTCTTGTGCACAGCTGCTGATCAACCTCTGCCTTCAAAAGTTGCATGCTGGGGCTGGATTGAATCAGAATGGTATAGATTTTCTTTCTTGCAAGGGAGAAGTACTTTTCTTGTGTTTTGTATTTTGGTGGTGGGTTTTATTGGTGTGTTTGTTTGGGTTTTTTTTTTGGGGGGGGGCGTGGTTTCTCCAGGTATCAGACAACACAACTTCAAATCTTGATTAATCTGAATAAAAACACCAGCAAAGGAACTTTTAGCTGGCCAGTTCTGTTTTCATCATGAGATGATTCTACAGTTAATGTGAATTGTTATAAAAATATTCACGGTACTCTGATGTTATTAAGACCCATAATGATGTCATCATTACCTGCTTAACTTAAATATTTTTCTAGTATTTAAAAAAACTCCTACTTTCCACAAAAATAATAAAAAAAAAATAAAGGAATCAATGAAATTTTTTTTTTGTGTTGGAAATGTTTCCCCTCAGTGGGCTCTGGGGACATCTTCTCTTACTGTATAGGCTTCTCTGTTGCTTTTTAGTCATTGATGTTTCTCCATGCAATCTTTCTTCTCTTAATAAAATCTATATGAATGTTTACCTCCTAAGGAACGAAAGCAAATTTCTACCTTTGAAGAGTCTCTCTGTATCGTTCTCTTATAAAGTGGATTATCAGGAATCATCTTTATCATCTTTTCAGCGGTTCCTGAAGGATAAGTGATAACTTATTTGTAGAAAAGATAAGGACTGTTTTAATTTTGTTTACATAAGACTAGAATAAGGATCTTACTTTTGGATTCAAAGAGATTGAATTGTTTAACTGGGATTAATTGTCCACAGAATTTTCTGAACCTCCTAAATTATGTTTATGTGCTTCTAGTTTAAAAAAAAAACAAACGAAGAACAAACCAAACCCCCAAAACAAATTAGGCTTCTTTCACAGTTAACCAAAGGATTCTGATTGACAGATCTGACACAGTGCCTCTGCTAGACCTGTGAGCTCCTGAATCACTAGGTGGAGGCCAGGCAGATAATTCTGGATCATTTCAGACCTGAGACCTCAACCATGGTGTGGCAGAAGCATTCTGGAAACTGTGTGAAGCTTTGCTGAAGCAAAATACGTTCAGTAGTCTTCATGGATGTTGTTGTTGCTCATTTAAAATTACTCTCCTTGAGTCTGATTGCCCTGGAGAACTCCAAGGTGCTAGCCAAGGCCTGGCTTACTGCTCTTCCTTAAGGGTGCACCAACAGTGCTATCTCCCTTCCACTGCTACCTTGTAGGTTGGTTTGTGGGCTAATTCCCTCTCTTGAAACTGTCTGGGAAATAAATGCCTCAGTTCCATCTGTTTTTCTGGGGATTAGCATTGATTTGATTAAATTTGTTTGCATTTCTAGCATTTCACAGGCCACGTCCAGAGGGGAATTAAGACTTTGCTGTACTTTGGCTTCACTTGAGTTTCTCACAGAGAAACTCTGGTAAAACTCTGGAACTATGTTTCATCTGAATTAGGTCTATGCCTATAATAAATTACTGGTTTTACTGTAGCAGGGGAGTAGCTCTAGAAACACTAAGGCTTTGAAGAAGTGCTCAGACACTGGTCCAACTGGGTTGCTTTGTTCCTGTTAAAGAAGGATTTAGTCAGAACTGTTGGAATGTTTAAGCAATAATATGACTTGGAAGTAATTTATCTGAGTGTGTTATGGTAAACGTCTCATCTGTTAGATCTATAAAAAGTTTGCATATTTTTCTTGTAATGAGAGATTCTCAATAACATACACACAGGTTGTATAAATACATTAGCTACTATTTTCATGCCATTGAAGGAAAATTCATTAGGCAAATGTTCCTATTCTAGCATGGGTAGATGTGATTTCAACAATTTTTTAGATTGTTTCAAGCCCTTAAAAAGTTTTTGGCTTCAGGCTATTTTCTTGCATTATACATTTCTTAGACATTCAAGGTAAGTGGAAACATTTGCATGTTCTGGAAAAACTGATAGTTGGGTGATAAGTACTTCTACTTATCCACATTTTGTGGTTTTGGAGCTGCATTTAATTATTTAATAATTTTACAGAAAAGGTTCTATGAGTAATATTTCTTTATGCAGTTGTATATGGAAAGTATAGTTTTTGTTAATGTAATTGCTGTGCTTAACCAAGAAAGTAAATTCTAACTCACTCTGATAAGTAAAAGAAACATGATTGGAATTTCCTTTTAATCTGAAAGATGACAATATGTTGAGGGCTTCATCTGAGATCTTTATGTTGTGGGAGAAGAAATTTGTCAACACTAATTCATGTTTGTCTTATATCTTTCTTATTTTCTTTTCAGAGCCAACGCTTCAAAATCCTCAGATATGTAATTGAGCACTGAAATGGCACTGTTTAGGATTTCTTATGTTTGGGTGCTGTGATAGTCTGGGGTGATGAGGCATTTCTCTATGTTGTAGCAAAGACTACTTCTGTGAGATTCCAGATTGGTTGAGGTGATGATTTGGAAATTATTGTCCTTTTTCTGAACTTAAGTTTGTGAAATAAATGGAAGGGACGTAAAGACTGTGATGCATAAATGTGATAAAATTGCAGCAGTATGCAATTGCCTCAGAAAAAGAAATCATTTAACCCAATGCCTACTTATTTTGTGCCATATTTGAAGTTGATTGCAGGTTTGTAGTTTTGGATGGCATAAAAATTATCTTTAAACACACAGAGGCACACCATAGCACTTAATACATAAACTGGGAAAATGAATGATAGGCTGTAGAACTAAAATCTACCATCCAATGTTTTGTCAGACATATGAGATGTGTTTCTGAATGCTGATTCACACCTCTTAAAATTTACTTTAAATAACTAGCTTTTGTAGGCCTTTTAAAGTGCTGGCATTTTAAAGTGATGTCACTCTTAGTGCAAAGTCAATTAAAGTTTTTCTTATGAAAGAAGGAAAATTTAGATATTTTATAAAAAGATTCCTTTGACTGATATTGGAAAGCCTTTTTATTGCAGATCATATATAGGACCAGCATGGAAAAACCTCCTCTGTGGCTTCTTTTCCTAGGGCTGTACAAGTCAATTTCTCTCAGTCATTTTTCATTGCCGCTTGTGCTCTGGCCCTTGACCACTCTGGTGGCTCTCACGGAACTTGCTGCAGTGTGTTAATGTTTTCCTTGTGCCCTGGGAGCCCGTGAGAGGAAACAAGCCCTGCACAGACAGAAACTCCAGAGCATTCTGTGGCACCGGCGCTCACGTCAGCCCGTGCAGGGCAGTGCATCAGCCCAGAGAGGAACAGCTCCTGCACGGCCCCCTTTGCATCCAGTGCTGAAACACTCAATCAGTGTCCAGGTTTAGAGCAAATTTGGGAGAGAATCCCCCA
Source organism: Ammospiza caudacuta (assembly GCF_027887145.1). NCBI lineage: Eukaryota > Metazoa > Chordata > Aves > Passeriformes > Passerellidae > Ammospiza > Ammospiza caudacuta. Next base: position 97,453,227 of record NC_080595.1, on the reverse strand, counting down.
AAGCAGATCCAATCGGCCCCTCCCCACAACTGGTCCGGGAGAAAATATCTCCTTGAAGAAAGGTGGAAAAAAACTGTTTATTAAACAATAAAACCTAAACAATATCTAACAATAAAATCCCTTGCTGCTGCAAAAGAGATGACAAACTGAGAAAGTGCCTCCCCGGGTTGCAGCTCACTCAGTCTCTGGTCAGTGCCTCCGGTGCTGGAATTGTCGCAGGCCAGGCCCGGCCCTGTGGGCCACAGCTGCAGCTGCCGGTGCTCTCCTGGGTGTTCAGGCCAGAGCAGGTTTCAAGAGGTCCAAAGAAAAGGGAAAAAAACCAAAAGTCCAGGGAACTTCTTTGCCTCAGCTAGCTAACGCTAACTAAAAGCTAGCTAAAAGCTCAGTCCAGCTGTCTGTGCATCTGCAGACAACACAGTCCAGAAGGAGGAACGTGGAGGAGTGAGTGCAGTGTCTGAAAACAAACTGCGCGCTTCTTCTCTCCCCCCTTCACTCTCTGGAACACTCTTAGAGGTGCAAAACTTATTATTCAACATAAACAGAATGAGATGATTGGGGATAGAAGCATGATATAGGCAACCCAGGACAATCAGCATCCAGCCTAGGTCAGTAACCTCAGCAATCCCTACAAGTTTTGGAGAACATTCTTAATTTTAATAATTATTTTTTCACTTTCTCTTTGCTAGCACAAAAAGAAGCCAAGTCACTCTCTAGTGAAAGGCCTTTTCTAAAGTCAGTATCACAAAGTGATAGTGGCAAAATGATTTGCTATGGCCTGGACCTAAGGAAGATAAACAAACCTGTAAAAGAAACTTGCAAATTTTCTAAATTCAGAGTAATTATCTTGTTTAAGAGTAGTGGTTGCATTTTTTACACAAGGATCAATTTTATGTCTTCTTCCTCATAGAATAAGCTGAAGTTTTAATTTTCTACTTGCTTAGCCCTTTTGGCTTTAATCTTCTAGTCAGGACTAGCCCCCCTTTTTCTCAGCAATGTCAAATTTGTTATTTTATGCCTTTTGATTGAGCCTTGCTGTGGCCATCTTTTCAAAGCCATCAGAGAAACGATTTGCTGAGGAATTAGTTCTGTGATGTAGCTAAAGAAAGAAAGAAATGAGATAGGCTCTGTCTTACAATTTTTTCAGTTCTAGGAAAATAACAGAATTCCTATATTTCATTAGGACTCATGTTTTATTATTTGGTAATAAATTAATCTGTGTTAGATGTGAAGGAACTATTTTCAAATGGTTATTTAATGACACAGCTACAAAATTTATTTGACCTTGCAGCAATCATGGGCATGTTAGAAGACATTCATATTGATATTCTGTGTGTTAAAATGACAAAAGCCAAATTTCAAGTATTTGTATAATCATGGAAGCTCATTGAAAAAGAATAATAAATTTATTGATCATTTATCAACAACCTGAGAATTCACAGAATCCTACCCTCTCAAGATGGTAAAAGCATAGTTTTATTTCTCTCCAACAGTTATTTTATTCAAAAATATTTAAAAATGTTAAGAGGGGAGAAAACCACCTCTTAACATTTTTAAAACCAGTGGTTTCTTATGCTGGCTTTGTGTCATACTTTTATTTCCAAGTCCTTGCACTCAAAATTATTTACCAGTTGTAAGATCTAGATAATAAGGACCAACCTGGAGGAGTTTCTGCCTTTCATGTGTGAACTGCTCTGTGTCAGGGTTTACAGCAGAAGCAGTGATGTTATTATCTGCTAGATACAAATGCATTCTGAACTTAACTGGACCTGCTTGAAAGTAATAGGAGGTCAACATGTCATTTAATACAACATTGTTTGAAAGCTTTCTGTTGAATATGTTTAACTTTGTCCAGAAGACACAGAGGCACATACCTCTCTCATCTCATAAAAAACCTCAGACATCTTCCATTTCATTTATATCACTGGCTTCCTTTTGAAGTTTTGTTCAATTTGTTAATCTGTGAAGATATTTACTAACAGTTAATTTACACAGTTGTACTGAAGGTCAAGTGGTCACATGCTATTGAGGATTAACAGCCTCCCTTCCTTTCTTTTGGTGAATTTATACATTAAGGTGCTCTCACTTCAAGAGAAAGCTGCTGTAAAAAGAAATTGACTTTTTGTTGTGTTCCACTTGTGCTTATTGAAGAAATGTGCATTTGAATGAGGAATCTTTCCTCCTAGATACAACTTAATACAACTTGTCCTTTTGCTGTGGTTTGAAAGGCATATTCTTATGTGTATAATATTACACTCTTCTACTGGGAAAGAATGTATCCTTTAATAACCTTGGATTGGCTAGGGACATTGCAGGATTAGTTGGAAAAAGGTGCTGACTGAAAAATAAGGAAACACAAAAGCCTTATTCTGAAATTAATAGCTAAAACAAGAACCTTTAAAATCATAAGTATATCTCTACAACTTGGAGGTAGGGAGGGAAGTGGACTTCAGTGTCTATTACTTCATTATGAAGATATTTCTCTGCCTTAAAAATGTTATTTATGAACTTTATGTATGAAGTTCATACTTAAGATCAGTTGTGGTGAGGGCCAGAATTAGGAAAATCATTGCTTAGAGAAATGAATGAAACATCAATTTTGCTGCTTTGGGTTTGCTGTAACAGGGTATACTCCATCTGCAGGGGCTGAGTGAAGAAGCTCTGCTCACCCCAGACGTAAAGAAAAGGAACAATGAGGGATAAATAAATAGAGGTACAGGATTGTACCTTTCATGAGAGTGGGAAAAGATATCCAGTGAAACCGTCAGACACCATGCTCAAAATAAAACAGAAAGAAGAGCTGCCATTCAAACTTAATTAAACTTTGGTATCTACTGCATTGGGATGCTGTGCAGATCAAATACTTTACAGGTTTTAGTAACAGATGAATTTATGGAGTAACTGAAAAATCTGATCATCTATCTACAACTTCTGACTGAAGCAGCCCCACAACATGCTCTTTTCAGGAAGCTGGAGAATCCTCTAAAGAAAGGATCAATCTTTAATCACTTTCTATTCTTTTCTTAAGCCACTGTCCCATGGGCAGACAGAGCCTGTTGGGCTAAGGAGCTTTCCACTTAACTGTGTTCAAACATGTGGTTTTTACCTAGCCAGGAATCTCTGTGGCTTTTCTGGCTGGCAGAAAAAGGATTGCTCCATACAGCTGCTTCTTTCAAAGACTTCAGTGCAGTAAACACAAAGCTGAGCTTAAATATTGGTAGAAAGTCAGAAGATCTAGAAATAGTGATAGTGTAAAATATTAACATTGTTTTCTTATACTCTGCTGAAGTGTTTTTACAATTGCATTTAGCTGAGGAATTTCATATGGAAAGAGAAAGTACTGTAGAATATTTTAAAATATTTTTAGTTTCTTCTTCTTTTCCTAATCTGTCCACCAACAATAGTTCAGGATTGTCCTTTAATTAGAATTTGGTCTAGTTTTCCTTTGCCTTGGAGGAGATGCTGAACACCTGTGATAGCAAAGACAAAAAGAAGCTGGAAGAAATTATAACACTGGATGGATATAAAAAAGGGGTCAGTGAAAAACATTGCAGTTTGGAGGTTTTGCCTACAGAGAGAAATACAGGAACAGCTAATTGCACAGAAAATGCACTTGCAAGAAATTTATTGTTACTTAGCTTCTCATTTTGATTGTTTTACCCAGGAATAGACAGACCTATAGGGAATCTTCTTTTCTGTAATACATTTGAATGACATGACTGACTTAATGACTTTTCCTTCTTAGGTCCTATTGTCCTCTTCTGGACTAGGTTAGGAGGCATGAAGCCATGTCAAAAGATAGTAGCGTATGTGTATTATTTGCATTTACACAATAATACCTGTACATCACACACCTGTATGTCTATTACTTATGTTTCTCTTTTCTTTCTTTAGCCTTTGCTGTCTACTAAAAATTCTCAGTAAAGCAACTGAACACTTCTTTCCTGTAACATGCCATGATAAACCATTCATCAGGCATCTGCTATGCGGTTGCAAAAATAATTCAGTGGCAATTATAAAAAAAATTCTCTGTGTTTCCCCAGGCTTCTCACCTAGATATTAAGGACATTAAATACTTTCTTTCACTAAAATGGAAATTGAGTGTGGGGGAGAAAATCTACCTGCTTTATAATGAAATAATAAGAGATGCTGTTTTGAGGGGCAATTGCTTCTTTTAAAATTGTCAATATCTCTCTTGACAGAAAGGTCATCAGGAAAAGTATCATTATGGATATTTGGAGAGCACTGGATATTTTCATAAAATCTAATTTGAACAATGGAGAATTTTAACAGAGTGAAAATAAGGCCAGGTGAATTAAAGGTGTGTGTGCCTGTAGCTTTCATTAAAAATGTAAATACTTATTTAAAGCATTTTTTTGCCTCATTTTTCTAGTATCTGATTGTTCTTTAGCGAGTGATCACATATTAATACAATATTTTGTTGATAAAGTACCAAGAAAAAAAAGACCTCTGCCTAAAATTTGTTCTGCTTGCTGAAGTTGCTCCTAAATTTTGCAGTGCCTAAGAGCTAGGTTTTGAGCCCAGAAGCATCAACTGGTGGCTAGGTTCCCTACTTGAGCATTTAGGAAATTGTGGTTATTTTAGATCCATCTCAAAAAGCCACAAATTGAGTTAGATGAATGCAAACACTGCATATAAAATATAAAAGAATGTAATATAAAAATATTTGGTTTGAATTCTTTTAACCTCATGTCTTACCTTTTAAAAAATCTTAGAAGTGAGTAGGAATCCTGGTTGAATATGATAATCACACTCTATGTCAATACTCTCTAACAGCATAGATGTGGTGCCTATCTTGTTATAGACCTGCCTAATGGTTGGACTTTTCCAGAAAACTGGAAATGAGGCTCTGTGCTCCCTTTTCTGAGGAAGGCCTAACATTTGTATGGGGACATTGAAAGATGGATCCAATAGACAGAATTTGGTAGGTCCATATTCAGCAGTGTTCAATTTTTAATGGTTTTTTTTAAATTTATTAAATTATTTGGGTTGCGCTGAGTGATGTCAGTATTTTTTATTTGCATTATGAATGACCATAGCATGCTCAGTATATTAGACCACTGTAGTGATTAGTTGCTCTATCCTCAGATTTTGTGATTCGTGTCAGAGGCACTCCAGAACTGATCATGTGTCCAGACCATGCAGATCATCTAGCCTCTTGACCACACTTGAGGATATCATGAGGTGTCCTGGTTGTAACTTTAAAGTAAAACAGAAAAGAAAAATACCATCAATTTCTAAATTTTTTCCCCTACTTGTGCAAGCTCCTTTTTAGCATTAAACCTATTTAAACTATATTCTATGACTGAGGCCATACAGGGAACTATTTTTATTACTGTGGAGAATGAATGAGGGTGATTTGGGATAAGCATCTGAGATTTTTTTCCCCTCAAAATTTTACCTTATATGTGAATAAAAAAGACATATTTTTGCATAAAGTATTATTTTCTTTCTTTTTCTGGGAATCATTCCCTTTTTCTGCCAATGTCTGATTAAGCAGAGGGATATAATATTCAGTGAACAAAAGAATTATGTTTTTAATATAGCAGTGTTTGAGGTTTAAGTATACTCTAGCTGTTTGTCTAGGTATTTTTTTCATGTCTTCCTTTGAGAATTTTAGCAACTGTGACATGTATGGCTAAGGAGAAACACCAAGGAATAGCAAATTAAAATACAGAGACATATTAAAGGCCAGATGGTGGGAGCTATTGTTTAATTTGAGATGGAAAGGAAAAAGTATCCAGCAGTTTTTATTATCTAGTAATCTCATTATTCAGATAGAACATCTCTGAGGAGCAAATATTTCGACAGTGCTTCCACCCACTTTTTGTATCATACATTAATCACTTCTCAATCAGAAGGGGTTATCTCCTGCCCCTGGCCCTGGTACACTAAATCTCCTCTTTCAGCAAGTTCCTAATAATAAAATATGTCTTTAGTGAGTCCCTGAGGTTAAGATTTTCTTCCTCCTTTACTAGTTAACTTCTTGAAACAAAAGGGAAGAGATGCTTGTTGTTTTAAGTCAGGTTATTATGTGAGTACAATTTCTTTGCCCATGCTGTGTCTGACAGTACTCAGGGCTCACTCTTTAAAGTCCATTCTCTGCTTATATGTGTCCTACAGAGAATTACTGAGCTGTAACTAAACACAGACACTGTGACTCCAGAAAAAATTCTTGTGATCTTTTTTCTACAGATGGTTAATAAAAGCATGCACTTCTGCATCTCTTTTTTTTAGAGATAAGCAGTTAACTGGGATCTGATGCAATATTATTTGCTGAATAATGCCATTGTAGAAGAAAATTATAAAAAGAAAGGTAGAGAAATTATAAAAAGAAAGGCCTCATAAAATCAGGCCTGCTCTGTTAAACCAATAGCTAGCCTGTCATTTCTTCTAAGTGCAGCTAGTACTTTGCAAGTTCCCATGCAAAAACAATCTTGGTATGAACAGTTCATTAACATAACAACTAATTTTTGGGTGAAAAATAAGTGCACCCACATAAACGTTAGATCTGGTCCATGAGAATCCACAAAAGAAAAATGTAAACAACCTGAACCCTATCAGAAATCATCATCTGACCAATAAATGAAGTAGTAAGAAAACTACCAGCCAATAGATGTTGGACACGAGGTCTGTGAAAACTGTATTAAATAAGTTATGTGAATAAATAAAGATTTGGCTTTTCCCTCATGAAGAAAATGGAGTCTTGCTTGATTTATTCCAATGTCATTGTGCTTAGTAAAATCTTAATAATTATAAAAATATATAAAAATATAATGATAGACAGCAGGTTCATCAGTCTTGGCCAGAGAATTTCGATTGGTCTGGTGCCATTAATATTCATCACTGCAGAATCAGGACAAACTCCATCCTTAGATCTAAGTAAGACAATTAATACAGTTTTGGAAAAAATAAAAGCGCAGATTCTTTCCTGTCTTTTTGACTCGTTGCAAGGTAATAATGCAGAATCAGTGTGTCCTTAGGTCTGCACATGGGTTGGGAAGTAACCAAGCATGTTGCACAGAAGTACTCTGAAAATAAGTATAGGTGTCTTTGATCCCAGCAAAGAAGTGGTATCAGTCTGTGCTGTGTAGACCAGTAAAAAGAGCAGAGATATAATAAATTTCTTGCATTGTTTTTTTGTCAGTGCCCACTATAGCTTTTATGTCTGAAGTCTGGTAATAAAGTTTTTTGATATTCAGATTGTTATGTGTGGAATTATACATCTTTCATTCCATTTCTCTCTGGATATGTACAGGGTTATTGCCATAGGTTAGGTAGAATGGAACCTGGGAATCTAAGCAGAATTTAAATGAATTTAAATTACTTTGTTGGTTATTCACTGCAAAATTAGCACCTGCCTTTTCTGGGAGCAGAAAAGAATGGTCAGGATTAGACACAAAATATGATTGTGATTTCAAATGGATCTCTCAGAAATGTACCTGTTTGTGTCAGTTCTGACTAAATTCAGGCCTGCTGAATTTAGTAATTCAGTAACAACCATGCACAGGGCAGTCTGTAGCCAGAGTATTAAGTGCACTTCATTCCTGTGTACTTGCAACATTGAAGTTTTCTTCATGTAAGGTGTCTATTCAGTGCCATTTGGCATAACTGAAATAAATTCCCTGCATAAAGACTGACAAATACTAGAGAAAATGTGATAAAATCCTGACTTCCTTCTGTTTTGAGTCTTTATCCATGCATCTTTTTTCCTTGCAGACTTTTTGCAGTGGACACCCTGGGATGCTGCCTAGAGCACCATTGTCAGCTTCACAGTCACTTCACTCCCTTTCCTACTGTGCAACAATCTTTCCTCATCTTATTTTTGCCTGTGGTTTTTGTCTTTTTTGTTTGCTCTTTGTTCTGTCGTTTTGTTGATCCACAATGTAACAAGTTCCCACACAGAGAAACAGTCCTGCCAACACCTATCATCCCCATTCCAGAAAAAGCACCAAAGTGATAATATGATCGTTTCCCCTGTAATTTATACCACTTTATTGTGCTTTTTGTAAGTATCAGCTACTTAAGATCTGTTTATTCCATTTTGTGAAATGGCCTGCAGAGTAGGATCCCATTTAATATGACTTCTAAAATGGACCAAATTTTCATGTTGCACTCTTGAAATACTTACTAAGGCTTGTTCTTAGCTGCATGATTAATTATGTAAGGTAAATAACTAATTTATAAATTAAACATGTATGCAACTTTTTAATATACGTAAGTAATTATTTAATTTGTTCATGTGTTCTTTTAGAATTTCCAGTTAAACTATTATAATTAATGCTATTTTAAGAGCAAATGAGTGTAAAATTGCAGATGTCTTGGAAGGAACAGACTTCACTTAGGCAGGAGGTGGTAATTGAAATAATTGAACTTCACATTGTAGTTAAATTTGCCTCCTGCTTCTTTCTTTTAACAATCACAAAAGAATATGGAATTAAGCCCTTTAAACTCTCAGATGAGATTAATTTCATGTCAGTGTACTTGAGACAAAGATAAAAGAAAGAAGAGTGCTTCAAATGGGGCTTCCATGTTCTTCCTCACGAAACAACTCCTGCTATAACAAATCTTTCTGACAGGACTTTCTCTCCGGATATATAAAATGCAAGGCTGTATAGTGTCAGAAACTGGCAGGCCTCAGGACTGGTTTTTCCATACATTTCAAAATGCTTATGTGTCTGTAAGGCCCTTTCCTTGGAACAGGAGGCACACAGCCCTGAGAGCCACACGCCCCTCCTGAGAATGCCCCTGACAAAGCTGAGGGGGCAGCTCTGTGTGCCCAGGCTGCAGCCACTGCCCCATCCCTGACGTGCCTGCTCCACTCTCCAGAACAACACCCAGGCAAGCTAGATAGGTGTGTCCATCTGTCTCTGGCAGCAAAAACAACTGAGGGGACTTTGTTCTTGCCTTTTGTCCTCCTTCAACCCCATTCCCATGCCTTAACGCAGTCCCCATTGCTTTGCCAGCTGTGCTGGAGTAATCTGGGCTAAAGAAGTCTTCTAAAAGGGAGAGGTTTTCCTCCCCTCATACTGTGTTGTGCAAACCATTGCCCCTCACTGACACATCTTGAAGCACTCCAGCAGCACTCTCTGCCAACTGGGAATAGTGGATTCAGTGGTTCAGGGTCCTGCTGAGGGCTTGTAGCATGTGGCTGACTTCTGCAAACGAAGCAGAAATCACAGGCAATTGTGAAATCATCATATCTGGGAGCACATGACTGAGCCTAAATGCATAGAGGGAGGGGACAGGGAGCAAAGGCTGGCTGTGGGTGAGCCAACAGGTTTAGAAGTTAGGTTTTGGAATGAAATGAGGAATGTAGAGGTTACAGCAAAAGGAAATGAAAAATGAAGCCATGGGATCCACCACGGGATAGGAATGAGATCCAGCAGGCTAATAGCCATTAAACACTCTTCTCCTTATTGAGTAAGTTCCCATTTGAATAAGTCTCCATTTGGACAATACTCTTATCCATTTGTCTTCTCTTTCTTCTACTGGATGAGGTCTTCTTCACTTTCTGACTATCTTAGGGTTACTTAAACCATGTTCATGTAATGCAAGTTTATACTGTGCCATTTTGTGTAACACTTTGCTTGTTTAATTCTTACACCATACAGTTCGTGCAGCTGCTACAAGACCCTGACAACTTCCCAAAAGGATGTGTTCTCCTAAGTTGAGGTTTAAGTGTGAAAGAAGAAAAGGTACCTTACAAAGAAAATAATCATATTTTTTGTTGATTTTTGACTGAAAGGGTGTTCCAAAGACAAAATAAAATAATTTTTACTAAAATGAGATGAGAAGGAACAGTTATGGTAACTATGGTGACAGAATTCACAGTAAATTCCAGTCTGTGTTTACACATAGGACTGTGCCTTATGACTGTGTGCCTTATCCTCTTATGAGGGATAACCAGCCACAATCCATTAGAATGTACATGGAATGTATTTGTAATTGCCCCCAATATTGAGCATCTACTTTTGCTCATAGGATCCTTCAGACTAGAATCATGCCAACCTAGAACCATACCAAGAGACCTGTCTCTGCTTCTGACACCTTTGTCAGAGAGCTTTTAAACAGTACAGTTTGTACCATTCTGTTTCACTCGGGCTTTGGTGGACTTCTATGAACCTATTCTCCTTAATGGCAACAGATTTTCTTTTCTAGTTTGACAGCTTAGGTGATCAGCCCTCATATAACTACATTTTGCCTATTTCCTAAAGGCAAGCAGCATTTTGCCTACATTTCTGAAACCTTTAATTTAAACCTCTGGTTTAAAGTGTAAGTACTTTAAAATGATTTGAAAAGCTGGGCAATGTTTAGTAGAGAAACAGATTTGCCATCTGGAGGGTCCACAGCTGGATGCAGGACACCAGGTCGGGGTCTCATGAGAGTAAAGCCACCAGATTACTTCTCTCTACCTGCTGGTCGCCCTTCTTGTGATGCAGCCCAGGGTATGGTTGGATTTTGGGCTGTAAATGCTCATTGCCAGGTCATGTTGAGGCTCTCATTCATCCACAGCTCCAAGTCCTTCTTTTCAGGGCTGCTCTCAATCCCCTCTCCACCCAACTAACCTATACCTCTGCTTGAGATGGCCTGGACTCAGGTGCAGGACCTTGCACTTGGCCTCATTTATCTTCATGAGGTTCACGTGGCTCCACCTTCCAAATCTTTCAAACCTTTGTGGTAGAGAGAGAAATGTGCCAAAGAAATTAGATTGAGCCTGAGATCTGGATGAATCATTGATTTCTTTTTGCTGAACTGACCTTAGCTCACTGACTCTGGAGGGCAGAAAACCAGGTCATGGAGAAAGAGCCTCTTCTCCATATTTTTCATATTTTCTGAATACTGTTTTATAAAATTGCAGGTTTTTATATGGAATTTTAAATTATTTTATTTTATTCTACGCAAAAGCAGAAAGAAGAACTCTCTGAAACCATATAGTGTGCTTTTCTTTAGTTCTGGAAGGGTATACTTCCATGAGGTTCTGCATAGAAATAATGATCTGCTTGCAATTTAATGTGAGCTAGAAAATTCAATACAGAAATTATACTCATTAAATCAAACAAACAACTCCCCAAACCATTTCATGCACACACAGGTCCCTTTACCCACAGTGGATAAATAAGCAAAGAATCTCCCTTGCTCATCAGAAGAATTAATTTATATGCCTCATTTGGATAAGAGTTACTTGGCCTGAAGGCATTATAACTACAACAATACATATGTTTGCATCAAGTTCCTTCTTAAATTTTTAGAATTCAGCCATAAAAGGGACTTCTGGGAATCTAGAAATTGGTAACTTCTGCCTACCCTGTAAGAGTCTGCAAATTCCTCATGTCACACAATCCACACAGATTCTCTGCAACTAGCCCTGCATGACCCCAACAAAAAGTAAAGCAAGTTTTCTCTTCCTGTAGTCTATCTGTTCAGCTAAGATAGCCATGAATTTACAGGCTGCCTAGCTTATCCAGCTAATGTAACAGCTCCTGGCAATTCTTTCAATTGGTAATGAGCATCATCTCTAATTCACCTGCTGAGACCTCATGCTGTCTTGCCTTCCTTTCCCTTGTAGGCAAATATGAACCTTCATGCAAACAGTTGTAATTCAGCTTTAAAGCTCAGTAATATTGTTCCAGGGTCCTGATTTGGATCTTGCTATCTTCCCTTTGCAATGTGAACTTCAAAAGGGCCACTCTTGGTTTGTACTACAGCTTCACAAACCTCATTGACAAGATGTGCCTACATTGGGGTCCTGGTTTGGGGCAGGAGTGCTTTTCTGAAATCAGTGTCTCATATAGAGAGACCAGAGATGAATTAAATCCCTTCTGATAAAATCCATCCCGGAACTCACCTGCTCTAGTCCAACACTCCATGGGACCAGAGTAAGGCTAGACTATAGTAAAACACACAAAATATGTATATTTGTGTATTGCTACAAAGAGTAGGGGCTCAGAACGAATAGTTCTACCTATAAAACTTTTTCTATTGGCACCTCTACCTCTTGCTAATGGAAATGTAGCCTCAACAGCCCTCAGATATTTTAATTTCTGTGTTATCTTTGTGTGACTTGTTGTAACTAAAATGGCTAGAGGCAAAATACTCAGTTGGATAAATTTAGCTGCAGTTAACATAAGCAGTTACTGCTTCTCTTTATATGTTACTGATGTAAAAGGGATTTTTTAGGCTACTGATGATGTGAATGCCCATAATTGTAGTCTAAGTGTGTGTAGGTGTAGTATTTGTAAAAAGGGTTATGTTAATCTGAGAAAATAGGTTTGAAAGAAAAGTTAGAAAAGCATTAATCCATCCTCTTGTCCCAAATCAAGAATGACTGCATGCAAACCATTCCTGGTCAATATTTGTGGAACCTAGAAAGACCTAGAGTTTCTTATTTGATAATTAAAATTGTAAATACAGTATGCAAAATGTTACAATTTTTTCCTAATAAATAATTTAATTTCCCCAGAAGCACAGGACTTAAAAGATACATGAGCAGAGTTATATAAATACTTTTGCAGCATTTCCTTATAATAAGTGGTAATTGGAAACTTTTCTGTATAGGATGCCTCAATGGGTACAAAGCTTTTAAATTTTTGCATGTTTGAAATTTCTTTTGGAAATTTCAGCCAAAGTGATCCCATAATTTTTTTTTCCAGTAATTTCCTTTCATCATTCTCTCTCTGCTTTGCTCCTCACAAACAGTAGCACCATCAGGGAAGAGATCTATATTTTTGGCCATGCTATAATGTTCTGAGATTACATCTTTAAAAATTCCTAGTCTTCAAAGTTGTTTGAAAAGTTGTGGGGTCTTTTATTTGTTTGCTTGGGGGTTTTTTGTTGGGTTTTTTTTTGTCGTGGGCAACCTTTTTCAATCTCTGTGAAAACAAACTGGTGAGTACAGTAGAGAATTTTTAAATTTTTAAATTTCTATAGTTAAAATGGCCAAAGAAATTCAACTGCCATTTTTCTTCAAGCTAGTTTTCCTCAGACAGATCCCAAAATGGTGCTCAAGCTACACCTGTCCCATTCCTGTAGAATAATTGGACGTGGTTCTCATAGCTCAGAAATAACCATGCTGAATAACTGTTGCTGCTACAAATTATTTGCGTATGCCTGAGCTCAGGACTACAGAAGTTTCAGCAGCTTTCCCTTAATTGATTTCTGGTGAGCCTAGCCTCTTGAAGAAGAAGAAGAAGTAATATTTTCTTGTTGTGGGGAGTAGAGTAAAAGCAGAAGGGGGAAATGGAATAAATTCAAAGTGCAGTTAGACGAAGACTGCATGAGAGTCAGAAAACTGGAGAAGGACCCAGTGAAAGCATTTGGTAATGAATTAGAAAGAAACGAAAGGAAAATATACTGGATTTTGCTGTGACAGTTTGGTGAGAAACAATGGATACCCAATTTTTTGAATTGGAGTAGGGGAATAAATGGGAAATTGGAAGTCAATTGTTCAAAAACATAATGCTGAGAGCAGGAGCTAGAATTGAAAAGTTTAAGAATGATCTGGGTTGGTCATCAGTAATCTATTTACAGAACAGGTTGGGCATCTCTTGAGTGAGGCAGAATCCTAGGCCTGAGAATTGTGTGAGAAAAACTGATTTTAACATCTGCCTCAGATTCAGCCATACACAGCTAATGCCATTGACCTTTTTCACAAAAGTATTTTGGGAAGATGGCCCATGAAGTCTTCAAAAATTCTGTCGAGGAGCTCTGTAGAAAGAATTGTGAGAGAGCACTCATAATCATATACTGCCTATGTAAAAAAGTTTTAAGAGTGTGCAAAAGAGAGGCAAGCCCCTTAAGTCCATTCTGCACATCAAATCAGCCTGAAAGAATGATGTGTGCCTCATGTTTTTTTCTGTCTCTCTGTTCTCAATCTAATAAATCTGGACACTATGAAAGGAAGCAGACCACAGTGGTGAATCACCAGGGTGTACATCACCTACCAGGTACAACTCCTATCCCACTGCTTCATCTGTGGGCAGCACACAGACTGGCTGGCTGACTGACTGACTCAGATCCACGTGCTCTGGGAGCCTGATGTGAAGTCACAGGACAAGAGCAAGATCATAGGTTGTGCTGAGAGGTGTAGAGTGGGAGAGAATGGGATGTGAGCCCCTTGTGTGTAGCAGGCACCGAGCTGGCTAGGGGCCCATGGAGGGCTGAGGCTTAAAGATAGGAATTGCCAAGTCACGATGAAATAGCAAAGGAAGCCCCTGCCTTCCGCCTTTCGGACCCCAGCTTATCTCTCTGTAACCCCACAGGTCACTTTCCCCTAACCCCTACTAATAGACAAGTTTGGATCCCCTTATACCCTATAAAAAGGGGCTGTTTTAGCCCATTCTGGTTAGAAGAGCCATCGTTGGAACCCTTCACAGACCCCTCAATAAAACCACTGCTGTGGAATGCCAGGACGTTTTCTTCTTCCTCGCGTCTGCTTCCCGACTAGCCTGGGCGCCTTAGCAAGCAAAGAGCTGGAATCCCGAGAGAGCTGAATCACTAAGGAGCTGATATCCTTTGGGCTTGCTAAGGTAGCCAGCGGCTGAGAGCGGCCTGGGTACTCGGACACTCTGTCCCCATGAAGGACTGAGCTGTCCGGCCCGGGCTGCCTGCTTGGGGGCAAATGAGCCCAGCACTTGTGCACCTGTAACTCTGTGAGAGTGGATCAGTCTGCACTCGGAGTGTGATTATGCAACAAAATATTGCGGTAGTTTATATATTTCTGGAGAGGATGGCAGGTGAATCATGATGTCTCTACAGACAGTTCTGTCATTTCCTAGGTCTGAATTCCAGCAGCTGAATGGCAGCTTTAATAATGCTCTTTAACAAATCCTTCTGTGTATCATTAATTTGTAATTTTGCAATCTAGCTGTAATTTGAGACATGTATTTATTGAGTTTGCTTCAAGAGGATGGGAACCTGCCTGCAATTATGTGGTGTCTTTTGACTTCTTCATTCAGTAAGGAGTATAATTTGCCCCAATTTTTTGTTTCTCTCTCTGCACTCATTCCAATACATTGCTATATTTCTAGATATTGTGATGTGAGAATTAATCCTGTAAGAAGTATTCCCTCTTTTCTCCAACCCCTTTCTCCAAACCCTCTCTCTTCCACAGCAGGCTCTGACAATACTGATGGCCAAAATAGCATATTCATCTTTGTACAAGTAGATCAAAGACTTTCAAGCAACATAGGTAGGAATATATCAGATTCCTTTCTTCTTCCTTATGTAACTTGCTCTCTTTCCTTAAGGTAATAGCTCTTGGGTGTAGAAAGGGAAGAAATAAGAAGATTGGGTTGCACTCCATCTTGAGAAAAATGAAAATTCCCTTGAATTCAGAAATGTCTTTTTAAATTCTGTACACATGGAGATTGTGAAGAGCTGAAAATATAACAGACAATGATGTAGTGACTAGTTGCTAGTTTGAGCCATTGCCAAAGGCATTGGAGATTGGAAGCCCAGAGTTTCAGGGTATGCTGAAGTTGGGAGGGAATTGTCTTAGGAGTGGTCCATGACAGTTTCCTTACGGCCTAATTAAGGTGGTACTATCAGGAATTCAGCAATTCAAGAAAATTGTATTAACCTTTTGGTCCAATTAAATAGGATTTTTCTTTCATATTCTTCACCTCTTTGGATTCTTATGCTGAATTGTTTGATTCCTGTCCATTGCTGCACACTCAAGTGCTTGGGAAGCTACGTGCATATTCTCTGAATTGTCTTTATTAAACTTTGAGGAAAGCTTTTTCTTTGTTTTCTTTGAGCACTGAGATTTTTAATAAAAGCTTTGAAGAAGAGGTGCTCACATCTAGTGTTTCAATCAAGATGTCATGTAATGCTTTTTTTGAAGACATCAAGGTTTTCACTAACTTCCTTTGTATCTGATCATAGCCCATAAAAGGGAATCAGTATAAAAAAATATGTGGCCATTTGAATTTCATAATCTTGAGAGACAGGATAAGTATTTTATGATATATCTATTTTTTCCCATTAGTACACCTCCTAGAACATTAGAAATAAATGCCCAGTGAGCCACTGTAGTGATACAGCAGCTGGTATAAAGAAGTTAGTTTACTGTATATAATTAACAATGTGCAAATATGCTATTTTTACCCTCGTAAAAGTTCATGGAGCTCATTGGCCATGAGTCACTGCTGAGTCCGGAGATCTGATTTTAGAACAACATTCTTAGAACACGAGTTATCATCTTTCATTATTCTCTTTTCTTCAGGCAGTGGTGCTGGCTTTGCGAAAGCAAGGAATAATGTGGACTTCAGCTTGGGACACAGGGGAGAGCCTGTGTTTTCACGAGACTCCTGAGTTTGCATCTTCAAGCACCCATTCTCAGACTCTCCCATAATGCTGTTTCAAGGCCAAGAGCTGATCCAACCAGAGTTTCCTTTTGAATTTATATCCTGATCCAGTGAGCTTCCATGACCACTTCTTGAAGCCAGTTCTGCAGAGCTCTGTGTGGATACTGTACAAGGCCTTTCTGTAGAGCAAAGGGTTTTGCTTCTTTGAAGGCTCAAGTTTATTCATATACTATATATCCCTTGAAGTATATGAGACAGAGGTGGTCAATTAAGATTCTGATCCCTGTGCATTCTTGGAATATGGAATGTAACTTTGCCATTTAAGTAATGACTGTCTTATTTTGCCTCTAAATTTCTTCTTGAAAAGTTTTCTGTCATAATCTCTATTTTTGAGAACAAAAAGAGTGTTTTAGATAGTAATGGAGTTAGATATAAATATATGATTCTATCTGGAAAATAGTATCTCAAAAAGTACAACATCTGATCAGCTGGCAGCTGCTACAGTCTGGCTGTTGCTTTGGAAGTGCTGTGGGCTTGCCAGCTGTCTGTCTGGATGAGTTGCTGTGGGTTTTTTGGGCACTCTTGAATGATTCCCTAAACTCATTTCAACAGGTACTGCTTACATTTTAGTTTTCTAAAATTTGCTTCTTCTTGCTTCTGTTCTTTGGGAAGCATCCTTTATTAAAAGGGTGTGCATATCTTATGTGTTCCATATAATGTGTTACCATGGCAAAAATACTTGCTTTTAAGTCACACTCACCTAGAAAACATGGGTGGGCTTTGGCAACTCCACCAAAGGTTGTGGGGAGCTGTGTCCCTCAGCTCATCAGGGGTTACCCATGTCTGACAGAGGAGTCCAATAGAGACATTCCTGAACTCCCACACATCCCAGGACTCCAACAAGTATTCCCCTGACTCCTTCCACCAAACTGGAGCTGGAGGCAATGCAGCAGATGTGAGCTAAGCATTGTTCATTTGCTGATGAAACACAGTCAATTCATTTAACCAAGTGTCACTGGGATAAACCTGCACTGCTTTGGGACCACCAGCTGAAACCCTGCCACTGCGTCTGCCCTGTGCCATTCTGCCCTACAGCGAGGCTTGGGGCTACGTCAGGGATTTCACTGCCTTGGGTTATTCTGCCTTCACAGGCTTGCTTTGGCAGCTTGAAAACACTTTGACATCTGAGGTTTATCACGAGATTGAATTAGGGTTCACTTTGATAGTTAAAATATTGCCTGCTAATTCATGCTGGTCGAAATAGCAGCTCTTTCAACACTTCACCAGAAAAATAGAAGTGATTATTTTTGGTTGCCTGTGTGGTTATACAATTGAGCTGGAGGTGCACTGCAATCTTTTCCTAGTTTGGTATGTAGACCAAGATTTGGAATTTTTTCTTGTTTTTGTTTTGTTTAATATGGGCCGACTAGGAAAAACAAACAAGGAAAAATTATAGCAGAACATAAGACAGACATCTGCAAACCCTTGCAAGTTTTTTTAAGTGCAAAATTTAACTAAAACCCACTGATATTTTCAGATATCAGAGCCAGTACTGACACAACTTGCTATTTGAGGACAGTGAAAGAGACATTTCTTAAAATCCAACTTTGTAAGTGTTTTTTCCAACTGTCAAAATAATTTTTTTCAGAAATGTCTGGTTGGCCTTTCGATCCATGATATAAATAGTTTAAGGCTATTTTGTTTATCTAAGATATTAAAAATTATTTTAATGAAAAACTCTGTGAATTTTGAATGGGATTTTTCTGATCATTTAGAAGAAGAAATATTTCAGAAAAATTAGAAACAGACAGTGCTTTCCAGAGCTTTTTAACCAAATAATGTTCTGTAGCCTATTTTGGACCAAATTTTCCATAGACAAATTGTGAACATGTCATCCCTTGTGGTCTGACCTGTGATTTTGCTTGCAGAAAATGCATTGTAATTGAGGCACAGACTAAAACCCAGGGTTTGCAGTAAAAAAAACCAAACCCAAACCAAGTCTCATTTGCTTCTACCAGCTATATAATAGTTACTACTCCCTTTCTAATGCAGCGTATAAAACTCTCTATAAAAAGTATTGGTGTCAAGAAGAGGGAATGTGAGGAATTTACTGAGCAATACACAGAAACCTGCTAGTAAAGTTGCTCTCCTTGGATATAATGTTTGAATGCCGTCAAAAAATAGCAGATGTGTGTTTGAATGTGTCTTTCAGGTGACTGAAAGGCCCTACTTTTAAGCTGCTTGGAAAAAAAATAAGAGGCCACACCTTCCCAATCAATTCTATAATTTTCTTCTCAGTCTATTCCATAAATTGAAAATATTTAGGTGCTCAAAAAAAGGGAGAAGAGAGATCCTTAATTCATCCTGAAATAAAAACCCTACTTTTTTTCTTTGCTCAAAACCATGAAGATTTACATTTCTGATTCAAATATATAATTTTTCCCACCTGATTTTTAATTGATATTGAAATTAAAAATATTTCACTTGAATAGAGAGAATCATAGATTTCCAAGTTTGTATAGGAAATTAATTTCTCAATAGGAAGAACAGATAGCACAGCAGATAGCCCAGATTATGTCTCATTTCAGAATTAGCAGGAAGAAAAATATGGGAATGAAGCTTAAAAAGAACCATGATTCTTCCTTCATTGAAATTTGCACTGTCCTTAGGATGGCCTGGGCAAAAAAAAAAAAAAAAAATCCCATCACATCCAGCTATGGTACTATTTAGAAATTTAATAAACTACATTTGCAACTCAGAAAGTTCCTTTATATCTGCATTAAAAAAACCACATATCTCCACCACAGTTACAAATAATGTGAGATTATTCAATTTCTAATTCTTGTTCTGAAGGATTAATAGTACTAAAACCCATCAAATAAAAATGATTTAACCTGTTTAATACTGGAGATTTAATGAATTATTTATGAAAGTAATTTCATCTAGACTGTGCTAAGTAGCAGAATTGTGTTTTGCTTTTTGTTTGTTTACCACTTTTTCTTCTCTTTTCATAGAACAGCTTATGTAAAGTAGTTCTAGAGGAAGTTTTAAAAGCAGTCTTGACTTTGTGCCACCATCCACTGATGAAAAGAATGGATGTGAGTATAAATAACAGGATTTTGACTTCAATACACTGGGAAAAGTTGGATAGACACACGTGATGTCAGGCACATTTGATGTCATAAATTATCCTTCTGGACATAAACTTAAGGTCTGAATGGTCTTGGTACTCAAAATTTGGTCCTAAAACTGGTACCAGAATTGAATTAATAAGATGAAGAGCTCATGACATACAATTTTGATTGTACATTCAGTATTTATTTGAAATTTATGCTAATATATTAATAATGTGGGGTTTTTTTTAGATTTTAACTGAGCTCAGAATGATTGCTTTTTGCCTACTCTTCCTAGATGACCATGGATAAAAAAAATCCCTGTTATTCTGTGTGTTGTGCTTTTGTAGCACTATCAAGTTGGTCAAATCCCATTTGCAGTTATTTGCTGCAGAATAAAGAGTAGTGTTGTTTCTCCTTGAAAACTTCTGTATCCTTTCAGTTTATCTAAGAAGTACCTTCCTTCCTTGCAAGAAGCCTCTCTTGCTGAATGTTCCTCATGAACAAATTAACAAAGGGTCTCTGAAGGGAGTCTAACAAGGGAAGTCTAAAGCACTCTCTATCTATGCCAGAGAAGATTGATAAATCACTTTTTGTAACCATGCTTCATTAATGCACCTCTCCTATGCAGACTGCAGTTTCAAAACAGTGCTTATCAATATCAAATCTGATTAAATCAAATGTTAAAACACAGCATGAATGTCCTGATACTTGTCTTAGCATTTGTAGCAAAGTTCCTTGTGTAAGAAAGATCAAAAGACAAAAGAAAATGAGGAATTGAATACAAGAGTTAAAAGGAAGATAAACAACCAAGACCCACTGCCTGCAGAATATGGGCAGTCATACAGCTGTACAGAGTGTATATACAATGGTATACAGGACAAAAAGTGAAAACAATCATACAAATTATGTAAGTTTGCTTTGCGTTATTATATATGGTAATTAGTGGATTATATTCTTTGAAAGAAAAGACTTCTGGGCTTGCTGAAAACATCAGTACTTGAAAAGATTGCACAATAATTGACTGTTGGGAAAGTAATTTTTGAAGCAATCTTGAGCTGTAGACGTTGTTAGCTGGACTCAGTTTCTAGAACTGAAGGGAGATTTCTCAATCCTGAAACATTCTTCTGTGTGCACCTTGAGTGAAAGGACACTAAGTATCTGGGACAGCAGCAGTGGTAAACATGAACTAGTGACCTGTAGTTCATATCTGCAGTTCAGTGTTCTGGAGATATCAAATTGTTGCTAACTGCAGGGCTTTTGTCAATCAACTGTATTACATTTTTTATTATTGCCAGTGAACATAGGTGGGTCCTAGGGCTCTATTGTAAGGGCCCTATCCCTGGGCTCTATCCTAGGGCCCAGGCCTGTACAGAGCTCAGGAAAAAGGCTCTCCTTGCCCCAAAGGCACATGGTTGAACCACTGGGGTAAAATGGGGGTAACATAAATGAAGAGTATAGTATATTAGGAAAAAACAGCTCATCAAGAAAGGAAAATTTTTACAGAGCATTAGCAGACTGAATGTTCTCAAGCTTTTTGTAAGCATCCCAGACATGCAGGTGCAATTTGAAAGAAGGCAGCAGAGTGGCTATTGAGAGCTGCTACCCCATACAGGGAAGAATTTATAAGAACTAGCTTTGAAAATCTAACTGTGCATACTACCAGAAGATTTTATTCTTGAATGGTCAAAGCAGATATGTGTTTTAGAGCATTATAAGAGACAGTTTAATTAGAAACAGTCTGCTGGAACTCTCTCTGCCTGTGAGTGCTTTCCACCACGTGCTTCAGGTCTCACTGTCTATGGTTGTCTTTGGTGAGTCCTGATCCTGAGTTTTGTGCCTCTTATTATGTCTTTAGGAACTAATCTTTGAATACTGAAATGACAGATAGGTTCTGAATAGGCTGTGAAGAATTATGAAATTCAATCAGATACTGTTCTAGATGACATCTGCTTGAAATGTATGGGAAAATAAAGATATTTTTCCTGGGGACTCCCGTCCTTTAAAAAAAAAACAAAACATGTAATTTGAGGAATACTCAAAGTTCTACGAATTTGAAAATAAAAGGTGACTGTTATGTTCATTTAGTGACAGTCCCTAAGCTGTACATTATTTCTGCGTAAGATATGGTATATGTTCAAAAAAAGGTATAAGTCAGAAATACAAAATTACTGAAATGTAAACCTAAGGCTGAACTTCATATTTCATTGTTTTCTGATTAATGAATCTCATTATACATTTTTAAAATTATTATCTTACAGAGCTAAATGCCATGAATATTTTACTTACATGTATTTACAGAAGCTGAACAAGTAATACTTTAGCCTACTAATTAATAAACTAATTAGAGCTTATTAACACTTTTACAGATGGATTTTTCAGGTTACAAGTTATTTTGAAAACATTTTTAATCCTTCTAACTTGTGACTCAGTAATTTTTAAATTGTGTACTGCACAGCACGACATAATATTCCAGTAATGGTCTCACTAATGCTCTTCACAGAGATAAATACCAGCTCTTCAGTAATCTTAGTATTTGCTGGCTTAAGCATCCAGGAATCACAGTCATTTTCTTATCTATAGCACTTTGCTGAATATTCATGCTTAATTAGCTCATTTACTCTATGACCCCAGGATCTTTCTCAGTGTAAACACGTTTCAGAATGTGGTTGACACTTTTACAGAATTATAGGATAGTTTGGATTGGAAGGAACATTAAGGAAGGGGGTTCCAAACTCCCCTTCCATGAGAGGGATATCTTCTACTAGACCAGGTTGCTTTTATATCCCATTTTGCCCTTAGATCTCATTTTTGTCTTTGCAAATTTCATAGTTTTCAAAACAAGTACATTTGGAACAATCAGATTACTGTGCAGAGTATCTCTATACACTGTAACTTGGCACTCTACTGATTTTCATGAAATTTCAGACTGCATATTTATAGCATTTACCATTTGTTCATCTGATATCTTCACTGTTTACAGCAGTAAGGGAGAATTTGTAGACATTAATTGAGATATTAATGAAATGCAGACAAAACCAGATGGATTAAAGTTGCATGGCTGAGGCAGCTGATGCTTTCTGTTGTTTGTTCTGAAGCAGATCTTGCTGCAACAAATGGCAGGAGAATTGAAGGAAACATGAACCAGTTCCTGAGCTGATGCACTCACAGTCAAGCACAATAAGGCAACTGAAAATGAGCATCAGGGTATATGACAATGCTTCAGTGGGTTTGGTGCTATTCTACCTTCCTATTCTACCTTCCTGTCTAGCAACAGCAGTCAAAAAGCATATGGTGAATATCTTGTGGCAGGAGCCTTTTTAGCTGCCAAGTTGGATACACCAACAATCACAAGCCAAATCTGCAATATGATAACGTAGCTACCATATTTTAGGAATGATAATCTGAGGTGCATCCTTCGCTACAAATACTCCGTGTATCTGGAAAGTTTGCAGGAGGGTAATAGTGCTTCATATGCTCTTGTTCTGGATTTTGCTGTTGAGTTGTGCTGCAGAAAGAAAACTGTTGTGTGAGGAGATGGCTGGTGTACAGTGACAGAACAACAGCTAAGAGCATGGGATTGTTTTTGAGCTCTGTGGATGAAAATAACACGTTACTGTCAGTGCACCTGCCTTGGAATGCTCCCTGCGTACAAAAAGCCTTTTTTCTGTCTCATTTGAGGCAAAGAGTGTGCATGCCTGAAAAATAATGCATTATCTACCAGGTGCAAATTTAGGATTTTGCTGCTTGAGTGTGTTGTCATTCAGGCGATAATGGACTGGCCTGAAGGTTTTGTTCATTAAAGACTGTTTAATTGCTAGGATGTAACATGGAGTTGCATAAGAAAATCATGGACTTGGAAGGCTGGCCAGAAAAGCTACGTGATTGTCTGTGTCTGCATACAAATGCTTCTCACAGCCCCTGTGACCTATAGGCTGCATTTTTGATACTCTATGCACCAGCATTGGGATATTAAATAGTGAACTTCCAAAGAAGAAAATTAAGATTTTCTACTCACAAATAGTATTTTGAAACTGTGTAGCTGGATAAAGTCCAATTTATCCAGAACTCTGGTGACCAACAGTGGTGATAACTGATTGCAAATATATACATAAAAATATTAGAATTAGAATAAATGTGCCATATAAAACTGCATGCCTTCAGTGAATTCAGATTAATTATTCATATACCTGTGTATATTATGATTTCATGACATAATAAAGATGTCTCTTTAAAACAACAACTGAATAATGTCTAACATTATTACATGTAGAGGACACTAGTTAATTTGCAAAACATTTTAAAGGTTCTTTTTAATGCAACACCTATCTGATGTAGTACTGATGTGGCAGTTTGTTTACAGCTGTTTTTATTATAAGATCTGAGTTTAAACCAAAATATTTCTGTTTGCACTAGTAAATAAATCATCAGCATCTTGTCTGGGGATTCCTGGTAAACAGGCTGAGGTATTTTTTTTCAATCCCATTCAGTTTTCCGTAATAAAATGTAAACAATTAAAGAAGGTATTTATGAAAAAGTAATTGCGGTAATAAAAGGCTAAATAAAAGAAGATACTGAAAAGATGCTAGGGAAATGGTTTGTTGGTTTGTTGGTTATTTTAATGAGACATTCTAGCAGCATACAGCCTTTCAGGGGTCTTCCATCTCTTTCTGATTTGTTGCATCAACTTTAGGAAAAATCACTTTTTACCAAACTATTGTTATCTGCTATAGCATCTACTTGCCTTACCCACTGATACAGCTTTTTTCCCCTGACTATTAAAATGGATCAAGTAGAATGCTGACATATACACATTCTTCCCAGAGGAAAACCTTCACATTCCCTTATTTAGGAATGAGCTTTTAAAATTCATTCAATCTGTAAATGACCTATCTCAAACTAAATGGAAAACAATACCCTTCCTCGAGTAGCCCACTTGAGTTTTCAAGGATAAATTTATCTTGTGCTTTTTCATGTAGTACTTTATTGTTCTATTTGCAATCCCATTTGCCAGATATTTTCATGCTGACTATTGCATGATCTCAGTGGCTCAGCAGTGGAAAGAGCTAAGCTGAGAGTCCTTCCTCTGGCGAATGTTTGTCTTGAGGTATCCTTTGTTTAAAAGTGCAGCAGTTGTGGTGACAAATACAAATTTTCATACTGAATAAGTACAAGGCTTTGACCCACCATCCTCATTGTGTGGGAGAGCTGACTATGCTCTGCAAGAGGAGAGAAGAAGGCCCTGAACATGTGAAGTGCCATGCAATGCAAAACATTTTGTACTGGGTTTATGAATACTTCATATGGCGTTGGCTGTGAAGTGAAATTATTGAACATGGTATTACATTTTCTTTTATGAAATGAAAGAGGGAAGAGAAGCAACAGTATGTGAGAGACCAAATAACAGAAGGAGGCATATTTTCAAACTAATCTGCGAGTCTGGAGGTTGGGAAAGCTAAATAGTTGAAAACTCTCTGTGGAAGAAAGAAAAGGGAAGTTTCTCACACACCCTTGCAGAGACTTGATGCAGTTTGTAATGATGGTAAGGAGCTGCAGGAGCTGGTAAACCTTGAAGAATTAAAAATGCACATAGTTTGTGATATTTTTTTAAATTAAAAATTATGGTTCTTAACATAATGTTTAGGTTTAAGAAGGACTTTATGGAAATTTGGTTTTTTGCTGTTCGCCCAGACAAATGCCAATTAAAGTGGTGTGACAGCCTTGTGTTTTGCTGTCAGGATGCTAAAAGCTTTCATTCCAATCTTGCATGGCGCGAGACAGGGAGGGCTGCCTTGTGCAGATCATACACTAGAAAAAGTTGTTGGCCCATAAACAACATCATTTCTGTAGCAGGGGCATATTTCAAGTGAACTGTGTTGCTGACTGTGTTCCTGTTAAAAAAGAAATGTAAAATATACATCTGTGTAGAGATATACATGGTAAATATCCATTGATGTTTGCATCAGCTGGAACTCTGCATACAGACGTAAAGCAAGTAAAACAATTAAAATCATCTGAACAAACATAAGCTTGAATTTTGCCATAGTACTCAAAAGACATTATCTTTTTTTTAGGGTTCCTGTGGTACCACAACAGGGGTCAGGGGAGGAAAATTGAGCTCTTAGAAAGAAACTGAAATTCAAGCTCAGTTCTTGCCAACAGAATTCTTATATTTCATGTTTTCACATGGCAGCTGCCCTGAGTGCATAGCCTCTATTTTCTGCTCTTACAGGTTGTAGCTGGCTTTTCTTTTCCCCAGCTGACTCCTGTCCACTCTCTTCACTGCCTTATTCCTAGCAGCTTTTTTAGCACTGTGAGGGGCATCACTTCTGCTGCTCTTTTCCCAAGGCTGCCATGTTTTTCATCTTAACTGATCTTTTATGAGGCAAAAATGGGCATAGGCGTATGGGAAGAGATTTTTGGAGTACTTCAGAATTACAGAATTAAGCTTACTCTATTTAAATGAATAATATAAAAGAAGATGGAGGAAGGTTTGAAGGCAATTTTGAAGAAGACCCTTTCAACATGGTGTTGTTTTTATTTTTTTTTTGGTTTTTTTTCTGTTTTAGTTATGTTTTGCTATATCTCTTTCAAATACTGTGTTCATACTCTTTTCAGTCTCCTGATCAGCATTTCCAATAATGAATATGTCATCAACTAAGATTGTGGGGGTTTCCTGATCTTATTTCAGCAGGAGAAATGAGATTCAGTGTGTGTCTGGATTTTTGAGGCATGTTTTTGGTAGTGGGGAGTTACAGGGATAACTCTTCTGCAGAGAAGAACCTGCCAGAAGCTTTCCCCATGCTTGGTGGAGCCAGTGCCAGCTGGCTCCAAGACAAGCTGCTGGCCAAGCTGGGAGAGCTTCTGGTATAACAGATTCAAGAAGGAGAAGAGAGAAGAGTGAGACCATGTGAGAGAAAGAGCCCTGTGGACACCAAAGTGCAGGAGGAAGGGAAGGAGCTGCTGCAGGTGCCAGAGCAGGGATCCCCTGGCAGCCCATGGGGAAGGTTGTGGTGAGGCAGCTGCGCCCCTGCAGCCCACACACATCCACAGTGGAGCAGAGATCCACCTCTAGCCTCTGGAGGTTCTCATCCCAGAGCAGCTGGATGCCCAAAAGATGCTGTGACCATGTGGGCAGCCTGCACTGGAGCAGGCTCTTGGCACAATCTGTGGACTCATGGAGAGAGAAGCCCACACTGGAAGAGGTTTGGTGGCAGAACTTGTGACCCCATGGGTGACCTCACACTGGAGCAGTTTGTTCCTCAAGGATTGCACCCTGTGGAAGGGATCCACAGGGGAGCAGGAGAAGAGTGTGAGGAGTGGAAGAGAGCCTGATAAACTGACCAACTGACTAAACTGCCTCCATTCCCCATGTTTCCTGGGGGGAAGAGGTAGAAAAAATTCAGGAGTGAAGTTGAGGCTGGGAAGACGGGAGGGGTGGGGAGATGGTGTTTTGAGGTTTGGTTTTATTTCTCATTATCCTACTCTGATTTTATTGGTAATAAATTAATTTTTCCACAAGCGCAGTCTGTTTTGCCTGTGGCAGTAACTGGAGTGATCTCTCCTTGTCCTTATTCCAACCCACAAGCATTTTGCTGTATTTTCTCTCCTCTGACCAGCTGAGGATGGGGAGGATAGTGGGGTTTGGTTTTGGTGGGCACCTGGCATTCAGTGAGGGTTAGCAGGTGCTCTTTTAAAAACTACAAATAGGAATATCAGCTATCCAGATTGACTTTTCCTGTGCTAACAGGATCTGTTCTTTTTAGACTATCTTTGTTACACTGTGGTTCAACCTCGTTTTTGGTGGTTTTTATCTTAGGACTGTTCATTAAAATAATCCCTAAACACAGATTAACAACTTGTTATGATTTTGGCCTGATCAACTACTTCTGTCTCTACAGATACAGTGAATATTGGCAAAGTGATAAATATATAATAAATTGCAGGATGAGATATTTAATTGTAATTTATTATGCCTCTAATGTGTTATCTACTTCATCACTCTTCTGTCTACAAACCTAAGAACCTTGGCTAGAAAATATGTAAAGCTCCAAGCCTGTAAGCTTTAAAAATCTGCCTATATAAACTCTTTAAATATCTGCCTTGTCTTTATAAAATGAAACTTGATTGTTCCTCAGCTAAGGAACTTTACCTTCAAAACAAGCTGGTCTTAGTACAGAGGGACATTGTTCAGTCATGCACAAGGGATGGCTTAAAACCTATTTATTAGCACTGCAGGGTAAAAATGTGGACTTCATATCTCTTGACAACATAATGTCCTCGATGTCCAGCAGGGCCATGCAACTCAGCTTCTTAATTTTCAGCTGTCTGAAAGATGGAAAAGTAAGCAGTATTGGTTTTGATAGGAAAAATACCAGTTGGGTGCCATCTTTTTTTTTGGTAAGAAATATGTGAAATACATCTTCTGCAGTTTTCTTTCCCTCAAACCTCCTTCAAGTTAGAAAAAACTAATAATTTTAATAAACCATTTTGTCTCCAAAATTTTCCAGCATTTGAGCATAGGTTTACCTCCCCTCCCTGCCAAAACATGTCAAATACTGCAGTACCAGAATTTTTAATGCTTTCTGGGACCGTCTGCAGAATTCCCAAGCAGGTAATGCTCCTCTCAAAGAATTGGTGATGAGCTATTTGATCAAAACCCCCTACTTTTTTACCTTAAGTTTTACCTTAAGAGTGTATCTGTATGTGTATTACAAAGTGGATACATATACACATATATATATATCAAAATACACACACACATATAAAACAGTATAAAACAGGCTGAAACTATGACTGGAGATACATTTCTATATGTCTGAATTTGCATACTGATAATGCAAATTCAGATATATTATTTATTCTATGTCAATGAAACTCAGAAAAAAAATTCATTTTTCTCAGTGCCTTTATGGTTTGCCATATACAATCTGAGTGTTTCATGAGCATTTTGTATTGACACCACTCTAGAAAGTGAACATATATATTTTATAGGAAAATGATGTGATCCAGAAGACTACATTATATTAAATTTTTCTCTTGCTTTGTGGTTCCTAGGGCTTGAATTTTGGTGGTTTAGGTTAAATTAAACTTCTTTTCACAGTGAATTCAAGATGTTGCTGTGAGTCATAAGAATTTTTAAAAAATCTGTGCTGAAGATCAATGCAAGTCAGAAACATTTCCAAATTGCTGTTGTTTATCTTGCTTCTTTCCCTGGATGCTGTTCATAGCTACATGAATTGAAGCAGGAATTCTTTGGTAAAAAAACTGAAACCTCCATAACCAGGAGATAGGAAAATAGAAGACGATGAATGATGGGAGAGGTATTGTAAAGGGAAATTTTTCATGGTGTTGGAGGTGGAGTTCAGAGCAACGCCTTTTAATTCAATGGAAAAATTAAAAACCAGTCAAATTCAGGTGCAGTTGGAGGTGGAGATCAGGTAGGTACATGAGACAACAGGAATAAGGGTGAGCTGTTCTTCTGCAGCTGAAAAGCTTGAAATTCTCCAAAGAGATTTCCTGTCTTGATAGTGAGAGGTGAGTACACTTACATCAGAGGAATAGTTCACGATATTTTGAGGGTGTTGAACTGAAGAAAATAATAGAAAACCTCTGGAAATTTCACTTACTTCAGTTGTTTACATATTCTATATTAACTTCCCTTTGCAAACCTAGTATTCAAAAAGTGAGAGTTCAGTTTAAATGTGAAATCACCTTTTTTTTTAACTTAAAAAGGAGTCTTTTGTTTGAGATGTCACTGCAGTATAATTTATCCTGCATTTATTATAATGTGCATTCAGTCACATTTCATTTTTTACTTCCGAGAGTTAATTAGTGTTTTAAAGTCTTTTGTATACTTACTCCCCCATGGCTGGATAATTACATTTTATAATGAATAATCTCTGAGTTTTGATTGGCTACCCTGGCTTTCATAGTTTAACAGATAATCCTGAAAATAGAAAGCACACGATTCCCGTACTTTAGGAAAAAAAATTAGTTTCACCTATTTTAGCCATCTGAGAGCTAAGTGTCTTATCTACCCTTCTTGACAAGGCACCTCCTGTGACTGAGGACAGGTAGATAATGGATGGAACAGTTTGCCTCCATCACCATCTCCTTTCACTCCTGAATCACAGCATCACGGGGGAGAAGACCCTGCTGTCTAATGGAGAAAGATCAGTAGTCTTCAACAGCAAAATCATATAACTATCATATCATTTTACCCACTAGTCATGAAAAGGACCTTTAGCTTCTTCAGGTTCTTGTTGACTACAGCTCAGGTATTCTCTGAAAATACTGAAACCTTTAATTGTCTGTACACATCTTGAGCACGTAGTTAAATGCTTGCTAGAATATCTTCCTAAAATAAGGACATGCAAGCATATATTTAAGTGTGGGGTTTTTCTGGTTTAAGGTCCAGGGTGGAAGTGCTGTGTTTTTTGCAGAGCTGCCTCTCAGAACTAGAGAACAGTTTATTTCTTGCCCAAAGAAGGGAAGCCTGATTTAGGGCACGTCTCAAGAGGCAGCCATGCAGGGGGCAATGCTCTGTGCAGTTCTGCACTGAGAGGCGCTGTGCCAGATGTTATATATGATCACAATCTGTGTGAGGTAGATGTAGTTCCTCGCCTGAGACTGGCCAAGGCTTTTTTTTAGTGGCCTTTGGCTCTCATCAGAGTAGTGGTGATGGGCTGTGATCTGTCCATCTGCAAATGGGGTTGTTTATATTAAAAGTACTTCAAGGAGAAATTATAAATAGGCTTAGGCAAACCAACAGCAGTTTTCTTCAGTATTATTGCTTTTATTCATGTGAAAGCTACAGGTCTCATCGAGTACTGTTACTGCCTTTGTGTGATCCATAGAACTTATTGAAAATACTGATAGCTGAAAATTATTTAAATGAATGGGTTGAGACAGGAATTTTTAATTTGTTTCACTGTGAAATCATTTTATCATTGTTAAAATGTTAAGTATACATTTATTTTTTGATGGAAATGCTTAGGCATTTATTTTAGTTCTTTTCCTGGAGAAAATTAAATTATTAATTTAATGTAATTTAAAATTAAATTTTTAAATTAAAACAGTTTCTCTTTAACATATTTTTATAGGAGAATTAAAAAAAATGAATATTTAGATTTAAAATGTTTTTAAAAAGGTTTACAAATCTGAGTGGTACCCTTATCTTAAAAAAATGTATCACCATGCAAAGAGAACCAACTACTTCAGCCTTCATTTTCGAGTTGTTTTGTGTTCTTAGAGTTGTGGAGAAGTCCAGCTTACTTCAAACCACACTTTATGCTCTAGAGGGACTATAAAGTTTTACATTTAGTTGCTTCACCTTCATTTTTTTCTTATTTTAATAATTGTTTTAGTGGATTATTCTTTGGCAAAAGAACTAATTAAAAAGCAATATATTGATAATACTGCTTATTCAAGTTCTACATTTTACTTTTTATTAGTAAACTTTGACAAAATTTAAAAAGGACTGTAGTGTGGGTTTTGAGTTTTTTTATTTACTGGTAACCACATACTCAACCAACAGCTGTAAAGTGATGAAGACCTTAGGAGGGATTGTGAGGCTGAAACACCCTTACTTTTAAAAAACATGCCAGTTTGTGTCATAAAAAAAATTTACTTCCAAATCTTGTTTTTACTTAAACTTGTATCACCATAGATACAAAAATGTTACATGGCAGAATATGTTTACACACAAAAGGGATAAAACTAAATAAAGAAAATAAAAGAATCAGTGTGGAGAACTCTGCCTCTATTGTAGCCAAACATCAAATTGTTCACCACAGTAAAGAGATGATCCTCTGTTTCCAGTGCTTCATCCAGTGTCCTTTAAGCAGTGAAAACCCACACCAATTTTCCAGCAGGAAGTGCAAAAAATGTTCATGTTCACAAAAGTACTACAGTGTGAATAACAAGGTCTTGACAGAATTAACTCCTAGAACAATATAGCAGATTATCCTCAAAGACAGTGCATGTGTTTCTCCCACACAAATTTATTTTCTTCAGATGAGAGCGGAATAATTTTATCTTCTTAAAATTTCACCTTCTTATTTTATTACTTTCAAATACCAATTATGTGCATAGTTCCTGTATAAAAAATTTCTGACATGACTTTTACCCATGGTACACAAGAGCTTTTGCACTTGCTGAAGCTTATGCTCTTTGCATAATGAAAAAAAATTGCAGTCTTTTTAAAATAATGATCTCTTGTACTGAAGAAAATGTAATTAATATAATTCTGACTTATTCTAAATTAAAAATTATTTTAAGCTATTTCAAACTTATGTCTCCAAAACTTTAGTACTTGGTCAAAAAGATACCCAAGCAAAATTACCATTTTTTATTACCTATTCTCTGGCACATAATTTTTCAAGTTTATTGATTCTTAGTCCACTTTAAAATTGTTACAGCTTCCATAATTCATGCTATTTTATTAGGAAAAAAGAGTTTTCTTTGTATCTAAACCCACATATGGATCTTTTTTTATCAATTAAATTTTGAATAATGCTTATTGCATTTTCATAATACAATACAGACTGCTTTCTGGCTTGAATAGAGAGAGTGTGGGGATCTTCAGAGGAGATCTGGGGGCATTCTCACTGTTCCAGAGCAAATAAGTGTTAAGTATCATGAACAAAGTGAAATGTTTTAAAGGGCATTTTTAGCGTGATGCTCTCCTGCCACAGTAATGATCAGCAAAAACCTCACACATATGACAGCGTCTCTGGAAAGAGCCTCAGCACTTTGTGCCAATTCATGTGAATATTGACATGTTCACATCTGACACACGGTGGGACTGGGCCCTCCTTGCCAAAGCGGGCAATCAGAAGTTGGGTCCCAAGTGGGTTTCTCACACCCCAGTGGGTACAGCCACCAAGGATGACCCATGAATATGCAGCACTTATTCTGTATTTTAAGAGGTTGTGTGCTTCTTTTTGGCAGGACTAGAAATCCATGCAAGAGGATTCTGCTTTTGATTTTGTTCATGGTTTCTACACAGAGGGCTTTATCACCTTTCTGCTATCTTTGCCATGAAGCTGCTAAAAGTTCTAGTCAGAATTGCACAGGAGCGGCACAATGCTTTTCTGCTGCTGCTTCACAAAGACTGCAATGGAAACTTCCTATGTAAAATCAGCTCTAACACTGAAATCAGGAGCTGACATATGAAAAGCCTGTTACTTTTTTGCTCATTGCAGGGGGATTGGACTAGACAACCTTTAAAGGTCACTTCTAACTCAAATTATTCTATTACTCTATGATTTTAAGATTTTATGTACTGAGTGAGCTGTTTGGGAAATTTTTTTCTTTTAATTTAGATAAATAATGATCTTTATTTTTTTTTTTCCATAGGGGTAGAAGGACAGAAAGAGCTGCTTATTTTTTTCATGTTTAAACAATAGGATTAGTTATTCATTATTTCCGAGCTTTTGTTCATCTTTTACTTTCCAGCCCATCTTAGCACCCACTGGATTACAATCTTAAAATAATTGTAAGACTCTTGAAAAATGTTGTGTTCCAAAGCAAATTCTAGAAAGCTATTATATCAAAGCCAAACAAATAATTAAATGAATCATTACTTGCCACCTTGCACTCAATGCAGTGTTATTGCATAATAAAATCATCTGAGTGGAAGGAGAAATAATAAATCCAGAGAGAAATCAAGTCTATATGCTTGAAACTACTAGAATTCATTTGAATAGAAACAAAAGCCAGAAGGAATGATGGTGGTGATCAATATCAGCCTAGAAAATGTCTTTTATTACACCAATCCTTGCTGCTGTATTGCCTTTGCACAACAATTCGTGATTTGAGCCTGCACAAATCCAGCAGCTGGACTCCTCCAGGAGATCATTTTCTTCTACTGCTGCTACTGAAATCTCGGCCTTTAGCCTCGAGATCAGAGAAAAATAAGAAAGTATTACCATGCAAACAAAAGAGGCATGAGATGGGGAGTTACAGCAGCTGAACTCTGAATCCTTCTTCCTAACATGCTTGCTCTTAAAACCAACTTTTTATTTTGTCCCTCTGTACTAACAAGGCCATCTGAGGAGTGGTAGGGTAATGGTCACAGCTCTTAATGACTTGGTAGGACTAGGGGTGCTTGATGTCTTCCAAACCAAGTTCACAGACAATGGAATTTCAGGCCCCTGAGCACAAGAAGAGAAAAAATTCCTGATGCTGTAAGGCACTCTGCAGTCCTGGTCATGGAGCAGGATGAGGCCATAGCTCCAGTTTCTCATCTTCAACCTTGTAACAATGCAGCAGGAGGCTTACAAATATTGCTTTTGAAGCAGATGTTGGAAAACTGCCACTTTGCCTCTGACCTGCACTGGGCCTATCACAGCCTCTTTATTTCCCACCAGGTTATTACCCATCTCCTGCAGGAGAGGCAGCGCTGGGCCCTGCAGAGGGAGAAGAGGCAGCTCCAGCAGCACCTGCTGGGGGCGAGGCGGGAGGGCAGGGTCACCAGGGAAAACAGCAAGGGACTAGACAGTAACTCCTGGCATCAATCTCTGCGATGGAAGCGAAAGTTCTCTTGCTTTGCATCCAGCTGACAAACAGGAGTTTTCAGTTGGCTCTCCCTCAGCTCATAATGGAGGGAGATACATTGAGACTGAACAGAACCGAGATTAAAAATTAGGTACTTGAACATCTAATAATGGCAAGGAAGTTTCTAGGTATCTGAAATGATGCTTTGTATTTGTAAAGTATCTTACCAAACCCAGGCATTTCTTTCTCACAATGGAAACCTGAACTAGTGCAGGCATGCTGTAATTTCCATTCAATAATTGCCATAAGCAGTGCTTCCAATGACACAAAATCAAGGTATGTATGGTTGAGGTTTGCACAAGGTCGAGCAAAAGCTGATTAGCTAAGTTTTCAATGGTTTCATTTTAACAGAATGGTGCAAAATGACATGTAAAACATATAACATTATGTGGTCTATTGAGTTATAAGTGGTATTTCTTAGTCCTGCAGCTGTCACAACCATTGCCATAGCCCCAAGCTACAGACATATTAACTTAGAGTTCCAAGAGTGGATAAGACATGTTGTACAGCTCCAACAGGATTTGTGGAATATAAGCACCACAGGGATAGCACGTATGTTGTCATAGTACTTATCAATAAGAGGAAACATTTGTCCATTTTGACAGTGGTGAATGGAAAGGCATGGGAAAAAACAGTATGTGGCAGGAGATAAAGAGTAGGTGCACTCTGAAATTAATTAGCAACATAATTAATTTGATCAGCCATTAAACTGGAAATATATATAAGAAAAATGAACTCTTTCTAAGAAAAAAGATTATACACATCCAAGCCTTAATTTTTAGCTGCTGTAATTTTACACAGTAAATATTTGAATAATAAGAAGTACTGTAATATTCTGGATACTTAGTTGCAAAGTAAGAACGATTTCATAATATCAAGAACGGAATATAATTTTAATAATAGGAAAAAAAATCAGAAATATGAATAAAGGAAGGGTTTGCCAAGTTATTTGCCAGTGACTATCAGTGAAATACAGAAAACACTTGCATGTAGAAACAAAGTGAACCATTTCCAGCATACTTCTGTTCTGGATAATTTCACATTTGCCTGAATAAGTTATTATTATTAGGCTCCCTCTGGTTTGAAAAATGTGTTTCAGCTGTCAGATTGTGTCGAAAGGCAGCCATTCAATCCTTTGTTTTTAGCCCCAAATTACACTTGACATTTATTGTTAAACTCAAGGTGCCTCCTTACAAAACCGATTCACATTGTAATTGTGCATTTTCTACTAACTAATCAATAGATAAGCAGTTTACATGGCCTTTGGCTTCTAGTTCAGTCACTAGCTTTTAACAAAAATCACTGCCTTGGAAGCAACAAAGACCTTTAAAGGGATTGAAAGAGTCATATACAATTAAGCTTTTCTGCTTATATATTTATGCTTTTATACCAGAACACAGAGAAAAAAATTAAATCTGCAGGGATTTTGCCTCTTTTATTTTAAAAAACCCTCCTGTTCTCAGTTTATGTATTTTCTTTACTCATGGACAAAGAGGTTCTATGCTATTTGGCAAGAGAGAGCTAGGAAAAAGACAGAAATCAGTGGAATGCTTGTAGAAAATGTAGTAGTGGTAACACCTCTTTGTAATTCTTTAGACATTTTGGAATTTAATCCTTGCTGAAAATTAATGGTTTTGTACTGGGAGGTTGGCTAGGATCCATTGGCTGCAGATGCAGAGTTGATGACCACTTCCTACCTCTTGTTTGTGGCCCCTAGGAAATTGCTGTGTGACAGTGCACCAAAATTCTAAAGATATATCCTTGATAAGAGTGGAAGAAGAGAGAGAAAAGATGATTCACATTCTCATGTTTTGTATTTACAATTGCTGACAGAAGACCAAAGAAATCTGTCTTTCATACTCAGTGAAGACTGCAGAGCACTGTACTGCTGGTAAGTTGTACTATGTCACATTCATGATATTTTCAAATAAAAATATTATTTCTCATGCACCAAAGTTAGGTGAGATATCCACCTACAATGTATTTGATATCTACCGGAATTACTGACTTTAAGAGAGCCTTCTGCATGAATTGTGGAGTAGCAGCATTTAATAATATCCTCAGTGTGAGGGTGGAAATAGTTTCCATGAGTCAACAAATAAGTACTATTGTACCCTTCAGAAAGACAAAATGCTTGACAATATCTGCTTGATATCAGTAGAAAGCTGAAGCTTTCATACACATGAGATGAATAAAAGCAGGTAGGTAAAGGGAGACATTGAATTAAAGAGCTGACTCAGTTTGTGAAGAGGATACTTAGATGTCCTGTTTCAGGTCTGGGAAGCCTCAAGTATCTACTGCCTGGAGAGATCCAAGATTAGGGGAACACACCCTTTTAAGTTTCACTCTCTGTGGCTCCCTTCCTGTGATAAAATTTAGAGTGTACCTTCATGGCATCTGCAGATTCGTCTGCAAAGGCAAAATGTTGTAAGTTGGACATTGGAGCAGTGAACACAAAAGTTCTTTCTGTGTGCTCTTTCTTTCCCCATGGCTTTGCAGTGCTGTCCAGGCTCATTCATTCAGTGGTCCAATTTAGGACCTTTTTTTCTTTTTATTAAAATCTTCAAAGATCTTTCTGCCTTGCAGTCTGTACACTTGACACATTAGACACAATATAGCTCTTGGAGACCAAAGGCTCTCATGCTCCATAAATTCTTTTGAGACTTGTTACCATCTGTCAATCATGAGCCTGATAAATCTCCCTACTTAAGGCAGTTTAGAACTTTTCAGTAGGTCACTTGAGCTTACAGCATCTTTTAAAAAATTGCCTGAAAGGAAAAAATGTTGATGAAAAGCAGAAGACAAATAACTTTCATTCCAGTGGGTGTTTTTTAAGTAGTTTTTTTCTGTCCCAGTGTCTGTCTTGAAGCCACTGGGCATCCACTGGGCATATGCTTCTTAATAACTGATGTAGACACTGTTGTCCATGGTCTTGTTTTTCAAGCTGCCAAATTCTGCACTCTAAGTGTGGTCTAACAAAGAAGGCAAATGCTGATTTAAGATGGATCAACAAACCAGAATGTGTCCATGAATGGATTTTACATTATTTAACAGAAGCATCAAGTCTCCACCCTATTGAGTTAAGGAAAAGCTAAGTCATGTTAAACAGGAAACTAAGGGTGATATCAATTACCCAGTAAAGTCTTTTTCTCCTTGTTCCAGCCAGAGGTTCAAGGTGACAGGTAATTGTGCACATAATTATTACTGGTGAAAACTGAGTACATGGAGATTTATGTGACTGCAAGATATATTTCATCTTTAACCATCAAAGCTTTTGATAAATATGCAACCAGTTTTCTGTCTGTTAATTGTATAAAACTTTGGACATGCTTTGAGTAAGAGTAAAACCTGATATTTCTGCATTACAAAAGCAGAAACAAACACTTTCATATTTGACTTGCTCAGTGTACTACAGAAATGATACCAGTAAAACACATTTGAAAACCCGGAATCACTGAGAACAGATAATGAATAATTTCTGTCTCAAGTGATTTCAGGTGATGACCCTGCTAAAACAAGAGCCTGACAGAGCACAGCTTGCTGCAGTGTCATAAAAAACCTAAAAATGTCTGCAGTGGAAACAATCATCATCTCATAAAGACAATGTGGTAAATTTTATGTAGAAAAATGTGTATAAAAGCTCAGGGTTATTATTAACAAAATGACTGACAAGTTCTTTTTATCTTCTCTTCCCTCCTGGAACCACAGTCACGCTGTGTCATTGGTTAGAGGTGAAAACCAAATAGCTAGAACTAACTATCAAGGAAGTATAAGTACTTTTGGCTACTTCTGTCATTCAAATAAACCCTGACTAATTACACAACCAAATGATTCAGTTGCATATCAACAAGAAAACACAGACCTTTCCCTTATCTGGGAGGTGGTTGAGATGTGCACAGCATCACATCAGAATACCTCTGGGGCTTCCACATAACAGCTTACAAGTAAGCAAGGATCCTTTCTGAGCTCAAGAAATCCTAGAAACTAATCAAAATCCTCTTGCTTTGAGGTAAAAAATACATCCATCTTTCTTTTTTCTAAGTACTTTGGTAATTAATTTTAAGAAAATCTAACTTGAAACAATAATTCATTTGTATTTCAGGAATATTGTATGTAGTTGCAATGATTCAGAGTGAATCTTTTGCTCTGCAAAACAATTAGATATTGTGAGGCTTTGTTTTGCCTTAGAAATGTAAATTTTGCAGAAATATGTTGACATGTTTAGCATTGTAACAATGTGTCCTAGTTTTGATTTGGAAAATTATTTGAGCAATGAAAAAAACTGGAAATTGGCATATAGAGCAACAAGAGCTGAAAATTATATTATTTTTGTTAAAGGGACAAAATAAGCCTCCTGTAGCTTTACATCATTCTGAGCCTTGGAGTGTGGGGTTTTTTGTAATACTTAAGCAAATATTCATCTGCAAATAGGGATTTCATTACACTGTTTTCCTACTAAGAAATGGAAATAGGTATAGGAGTTATGAGCTCCCCTAAAAGTTGGGATAATGTAGTATCTATGGGTGAAAGAGTGGGGAATTTAGGCCAAAAATCCATTAAATGTTGCATCCCTCTGGTTCCTAGAGAAGGAGTTGTGCTATCTTTTCCTTGCACCTTGTCTCAGTTCAGATGGCTAATTCTTTGTTGTTAAAGTGCTGGCTGCTCTTGTATCCTTTCCCTTCTTTCAAACTCTCGGCTTAGCTGCAGGACTGGTTGGACAGAGCTGTTTCAGTGGTTTTGGGCTGTGGCAGCTGATGTTCCAGCCGTGGGGATGGGAGAGTGCCACTTTCTTCCTAGGCATGGGCTGAGTCTCTGCCAGCTCTCAGCTGTGGCATATGCTCCTGACCTGAAGGGCTTGTAATTGGCTTTGGGATTCACAGTAGCAGGTATTGCCATGAGCAGTAGTCCTGTCTTGTCAGAGGGTGGTGTCTGTGGTCTGGTGTGCTGCTGTTGCTGATGACTGGGATTCTTCAGCTTGTGATTTTCTTGGAAAAAACACCATTAATTAGGTAAAGAAACCATCAAAGGTTTTTGCTTATGAAGGTGAGGCATCGTGGTGTGCATTTAACCCTCTGCATCAGAGGACACATATCATTCACCCTCATTAAGACTCCCACAGCATTTGCTAAGAGTGAATAAAAGCACTAAAGCTTGGTCCTTCTCCAGCTGCATGCTGACATTAAATGTTGTCAAGACAGGCTCAAAGGTTAGACAACATTTCTGCCTACTGTGATGTATTGATCTCGTTTTTATGTTGTTAAAGTAATTAAAATTATGTCTGTGACAGTTTGTAAAGTCTCTCAGTTATAGAAATGAACTGTCTTTAGAGAAATAAACAGTCCTGTAAGAAGGAGAAGCAATGAAAAAGAACACGAGCCAGAAAGAAAATTATATTCATTTTCACAAATTGAATTATCTGAAATAACTGCTAACAATTATAGACAGCCATTCTTCATTCCAAATGGCAGCAAAGGTACTGAAGCAAACTTACATACTTGTGCTTTTTTGGATGACTATTTGACATACTCATAAATAAAAGACATTTCACATTCTGGATTATGATATCTTGCAGCATCCAGAAACTCGCCAGTGGAAGGGGAGGAGGGGCAGGTTAATTGCAGGAGTTGGAGGAACTGAAAAGCTGCACTGCTGTGATGGACAAGATGATTTAGCACATATTTTCTCAAATGGCTGCCCAATAGCTTGACTATTTACTATTATCCTTCAAAATTACCATACAATTTCACTGTACTTATAGAATATCCAATTGTGCTTTCAGATATTTTTGTGCTCATAAGATAAATTTAGATGGAAGCAAAATCTCTGCTTGTATAAATTGCAAATGCAAGTACATGTTTGTTGGGTTATATGTCAGGTGACTGCTAGAGTTATCTCATGCAGTTACTGGACTTGTTCATGAAACCTAGGAGATAAATTTCTGTATTACCATAAAACAATGGGCTGTTCAGATGGCAAAATCAAAGAAATAAAGAAAAAAAAACTACCCTGTTTTTTAAAGTTTGAATGCTTTACATACAGACAATATATTTCAATCTTGCATTCTGTGATTATCAAAAATTTGTATTACAATTTTTTCAGGCATAGTATGCTCCTCAATACAGGAGAGACATGGAGCTCCTGGGGAGGGTCCAGTGGAGAGCTTTGAAGATGATTGTATTGGGTCAGGGTGAGCTGAAGTTCATTTTCTCTTCACAGTGCTCCCTGTGCTGAGCTTTGCATTGATAACCGGAAAGGTGTTGATAACCCACCAGCGTGTGGGCTGCTGCTGAGCAGTGCTGGCACAGCATCAGGGCTCTTTCTCCAACTTCCCTTCCCCTCATCAAGGGGCTGTGGATGGGCAAGACCCTGGGAGGGGACACAATCAGGCCAGCTGACCAAAACTGTCCCAAGGGCTACTGCTTACCATATGGCATCAGCTGGGATGTGAAAGATAAGGAAAGGAGGATGAAGGGGAAGCATTTATTATTCACAACATTTGCCTTCTGGAGAAACTGCTACATGTGCTGAGGCCCTGCTTCCTGGGAGGTAGCCAGACATGAATTGACAATGGGAAGTTTTACAAAAGGAGAGAATTTTGTCATTCTCCCAGCAAAGTAAGAATTCTATTAAAAAAAAATCCCCCCCACCACATAGGAGGGGTAGAGAGAGTGCAAATGGTTAAGAAACAGGATCCTAAGAAGCAAAGTAATTAGCAGGTACTCCCAGGTGCTACAAGAACCTTCTTTTTCAATGTCTGTTCTTACTTCCTTACAAATGGCAAACTCACATTATCAAATGAAAATACAAATAAACAAACTGGAAGCAAATTTTATGACTGCCTGATTGTTCTTCCTAAAATGTCTTTATTCCAGGAGAAAAGTAAATCAGTATATTAAATACAGGTATAGGAAATAAATATCTAGTAACATTGTGGAAGAAAAATGCTATATCAGATCAGAAGGAAGACGGGTATCTGACTGCCATTAGAAACAGAAAAGACATCTGAGAGGCAAGGACATATCCAAAAGTATTCATGAGCAGCAGAAATCATCAGTGAAAGGTGAAAAGCTTTCAAATGTTCATGATTATGAAAAATATTTGATCTTTGAAAGCAATGAATATGATGACTGCAATGAGAGTATCTGATAGTTCTTCTGACATAAAATCCTTAGTCAAGAAAGTTTTCCTGGTAAAGAACATTTTGTTGCTCTTGTTTTACTTTTCAGCTCCAAGATAATGTTAAAAATAGTGAGTCTCACTATAACTAGTGATCACACTTTCTCAGTCCATGATAGTTATGCATTACCTTCTTATTGCAGTTAAAAAGTAATAATAAAAGAATTAAAGTACAAAAAAGAAAGGCAGATCACGGTTATTTTCAACATTACTTGCTACTTCCTGTTCCTGGGAGAATTCCTCCCTATTGCCTGTCCCATTCTATCAAATGTCTCAACTTCTTTTCTTAACTTGGGTGTCACAATTTGTTTTCCTCAAGAACCTTCTTTATCTTATTAATGGCTTCCCTGTTTATAGAAGAGTACAGCTAAGCCACGAAATGCAGTCTCTCCTGAAGAGACGGGGGTTTACCAATTGATCCAGGCTTTCAGAGCAGGGAGGGTGCAACCTCCTGAAGCCAGGGAGTGTGCTGAATGTGAGCCTGCACTGAAGTGCTGACAAGGCAGGGGAAACTCAGACCCAGGACAGTCGCATCGTAAGCATCTAGATTCAAAAGACATTCTGCCTGTGTATCATTTAAATGAAGCCTCAATCTTTGCATCTCCAGGTAAATTGAATTATGTCTTTCAATTATGTCTTGGTAATAATGTCTTGCAAAAGAAGAGGCTGTATGGTGGAGAAAAACAACAAAAAAATCTTTATCATCTTCAGCCTATATTCATTACACATTGTTGGGAAAGATGTGAATATGTCTTTCTGAAAACAGGAGAGATTTCCTGCCAGGAGACTTAGTGATGAGTTGAAGTCCTTAATACAAGCAATAGTAGTTTAAACTAATATGTAATGCAGTGTTAGGAAATCTGTTGCTGTAATTATAAGATTTTTCTTCTCTGCTGATCAGTATTCTACCAAAACCCACTCATTTCAATTTTGTGGTTGGAAGACTTTTTTGTTTATTATCAGATGGCCACAACCATTGTGTATTCAAAGAAACTCTTCAACATGTCTTTATTCCTCTCTGTAGTGTTGTTTTATTTTACTTTGAGCCTCTTTCCATTACTATAAAACAGCATCTCATTTAACAGACCAGCAGTTGATGCTGCTGCATTGCAAGCTGTCTGTCAGGTGATTCTGCAGCTGCATTGTGGTTCACCTTGGAGACCACAGATGAACAATGCTTCTGGAATCAAAAACCAGTGACAGTGATGCAGAGAAGGAATACAAATTTGATTATTTTCACTGTACTCTTGTTTTCAATATTATAATTACCTGGATCAGATTACAGCAGACTAGATTTTTTCTAATCAAATTTAGCTCACCCTTGCTTCTGTCTGTGCTTATGATATGCATACAAATGCCTCTCCATTTAGGATAAAAAATTTGACTTTATTCTTTTCAGGTTCTTGTTTGACACTAGTGCATTCACTGGAATATACCCATCTAGTGAAGGGGAAAATTAAACCTATGGATAAGCAGTTGAAAACAATTATTAGCACAAAACTAAACAGCTTTACTCTAGTACTTGCATTATTTTAGGAGCAAGTGTGTGGAAGAAAGAAGATTCTGCCAGTGAATAGCTTAATGGCACATGACATGAAGTTGAGGATTTTATGGTGCTATTCTCTATGTCCTATGAGTGCTAGAGAATAACATCAAGATGTCACAGGAAAGTCAAAGTTTTGATGGTCCTGAAGGGAAGACATTTTTTATTTCCTTGCTTACAAATATTAAAAAACTTAATCATTAAGCAGAGAGGGAGTTAATATTGTGTTAGCATAAAATAGATTCTATTAACTATCACTAAATGGTTGAACATTGCTTGAATATAACTTGAAATTTCTTAAACTTTTCTGTAAGGAATTCATAGACACACCTGAGAGAAGACAGAACAGGCACCTAATGTCAAGACAGCATTTTCTTCTTCGGAATTTCAGGCAACTCCAAAGCAAATAATCTCTAAAGCAAATAATCAGAAGTTCATAGATCAATATGTTAATAGATTAGGCACAAACTGGAAAACAGAAAGATTAATCATTTAAATACCCACCTACAACAAGCAGGAAAAAATATCTGGTATTAGGGAGGACATTCATCTGGCCAACATATTCAGGAGGCTTTATGCTGTCAGTATTCAAAAGTTTTCTAGAAAGTAAACAAAGAAAAAAAACTTAAAAGACATGTTCTAAGGCAAGAACTTGTCCTCCATTTCTGTTCAGATGAAAATAATTTTCACAGAACTAATAATACATAATTTAAGTGCAATTGATCAAGACTTGATTAAATTTATTTTAAAAAATTACAAACAAGCAATATTCATGGCTCAGAGTTTTAAAGGTCAAACTTCACAGAGCAAAAAGCAATATGCTGAATCATTTGGAAAAATAATTCAAACACAAAAAAGGGAAATAAATTAGTTGTAGCTA
The DNA here is from genome assembly GCF_027887145.1 of Ammospiza caudacuta. NCBI lineage: Eukaryota > Metazoa > Chordata > Aves > Passeriformes > Passerellidae > Ammospiza > Ammospiza caudacuta. The sequence continues at coordinate 97,409,628 of NC_080595.1, read as the reverse complement.
TTTTTTGCATTGTCTTCCAAGATAATTTCAACTCCATGTGCCATTTGTGGGAGCTGACAACCTACTTGACATATGCTTTCATGAAAGAAGGAATCATTTCATCACATTGCTGTATCATTAGCAAACAAATCTGCAATAGGTTCAACATCTGATTATGACAAACTTCTGTCCACAGTGTGACTGCTCAGATCTACAATTATTTTCCAATAATCTTTGCCTTTTGCAAGCATGAAGTTTACCTTTAACTCCTATTGAAGGAAATAGAAGTTTCAGCTAAGATGAACTCATATGCTGAAAAAGCGTTTTCCTCCAGCATCAGTACTTTACTTAACAATCAAATCTTTTCTATCTATTCTATCAATATTTGCTCCCTTGTCACTGTCTTCTTTAATCAGTAGAAAAATGCTCCACATAGTAGTACGTGTATATTTAATTTTATCGTAAGAACTTATAATTTTTGCCTGAAAGGATTTATCCATCATCCTTTTGCACAGGTTAAGAAACACAGCTTAATTAGTTTTTGCTTACTTACTGATAATTCAACTCACTATCTTCTAATCCGTTATATTAAGAGAAAAAGATTTGTATACAATAGGATGCTTTGTCTTCAATCTCTCTTGAAGGTTGGTACTACTTTTACCTTCCTAAAGTCTTCACGTGAGCTGCAGCTCTTCATTGGTAATATCATAACACAATAAGTTCCATGGATTGCTGTTTAAGCAGTGGCCTCACAAAACCATATGTAAATACATGAGTTAATCTGTACTACCAACTTTATTTTAATTATTAAAATACCTTAGATTATGCATAAATTTGAAAGCTTGTAATGTTATGATCTACTGCAGACAATAAATTTATCCAAATACATATCCTAATAAAGTGTAAATATGCCATTGCCAAGCACTCCTAGATAAATCTCAAATGCGTTTCTCCCTGAAAGAACAGATTTGTTCTTTTAGTTGACTGTGAATTTTTAGGAGGAGTTGTACAGGCTATGATGAGAGAAAGAGAGAGGTTTTACAAGAGTGCTAAAGCAATGGGGTTTTTTACTTCCGGGGAATGCCTAATAGGACAACGGTCAAATAATGTATATTCACATTTTTCAAGTTTTATCAAACTTTCTCATGTTCTGAAATGAATTTCACAATTTTTTTTTGTTTCTTAGCAGTCTTTAACAGCTTTATTATGTTCTCTTGCTGGACTTCCAGTTTGGACATTTTCATCTACAGGGGGTATGTTTACAAGGCAACTTCTGCACAGCTGTACATGAATTCCTTGGGGTAACATCCAAACACTGTTTCATAGATGATTCTCTGAAGCATGAAGGATAAGAGGAGAAAGTGGATAAAATGAAATAAATGAGAAGTAAATATCTCAAATAAATAGCAGTGGATTTTGTCTACAATAGGTCAATATATGTTTAAAGGACATAATTTTTGTCTGCTCTCCATGGCATCCCTTTTCTTAGATGGCATGAGACAAATTTCTGGAATATCTCCAACATTTTTATAACAGACATCAGAAAATAAAGAAAAGTGCTTCCAAAATTGCTTTTAAAACATTTTTAACACTATATCAATGCTCACTGTGGATCATGCCAGTTGCTTTAAGTGAGAGTAAAATTTGGTTTCCTTCCCTGAATATCTTATGAAGAAGAGTCATAGAAAAACAGACCAAAGCCTTTTAAGCTGATACTTCTGGCAGTTCCAAAGATAACGTTTCTCACCAACTGTGTGAATGTTTGGAGACTAGTTAGAGGCAGATAAGAAACCTGAAAATTACCTAGCCCATTGTGTGCTTTCTTTTCCAACAGACAAGACAGAATTTGTGAAAACATGTGGTATAGCTATATTTCACAATAAAATGTATGCTAGCATATAACTCACATTTTTCTTTATATAGCTTGAATGTCAAGACTGCAAGCTGTTAGCCCCAACCTGTAAAAGCTTTATCTGGAAAAAAAATGTATAAACAATGTTTTTAAAGCATTCATTAAAACCAATAAAGAACAAAAATATTTCTTAGAGATTTTTCATAGAGGCCAGTGCTACCGGCAAGATTCTCAAAGCAGGAATCTGTGGCAAATGGGTACACATGGACAGTGTCAGAGAATGCACTGGTCTCATACAGGGCAGATCACACAAGAGGCAGGCTGGAGCTAAAGCCGTGCCTGCAGAGAACAGGCCTGCTTTCAGTCACATTGCAGCTGAACTTAGATAAGGGAATAAAGAAGCTTACCCAGCAGGGGACTGTGTTATCACTCCCATGCAAAGTCTTTTTCCACTTTCTCTGCAATGCTCGTCCTTACTCCTGTGTCCTTGCACTCCTGATTTCTGTGGTCAAAGCTACTTGCTGCAATTGCCTGAAAATCAATCAGAAAATACTGAAATTGCCTTCTACACAGGTAGAAAAATACTGTAAACCTCAATGACTTCAGAGGTTTTTTTCCCCGTACCCCTGCCAGTGCCAGCAAGGAAGCAGTACTTATGTTGCCACCTCCAGGGAAAATCTACACCACGAAATGGGAAGTGGTACAGAGACACCTGTCTAGCAGAGACCTTTGCTGGGGAAGTACTGCATTGAGTCATGTTTGTGCATAGAAAGGTTGTGTTAGACATTGCTACATCTGGGCTAAATGATCAGAACTGATGTGCGCTCTTGTAGTTACTTTTATTGTGCTCTTTGGGAAGGAGCCATGACATGGAGTAGAAAATTTTCTTGCTGGTTTATTCCTCTGGAAATTATTCTGGAGAACTCCTTAGGGAGTAATAAGTTTGGAAGGGCTTCCTGACACTAAGGCTTCAAAAAACAGAGGTGGACAGTGAACCATATCATGAAGCATCAAGACCCATCTTAATTACCCAAGTTCCTCTTGTCATTTAAAGTACTTGTCTCATTGGGGAGTAACTGCTGAGAACTTAATCTGGTGCCTGATGGAAGAAGGCTGGCTCTTGCACTAGAAAAGAAACCACAATATTAAAAATACAGACTATTGAGCAACCCAAATCCTGGTTGGGGATTTTTGCTTGTTTTTATACTAAGATTACAAGGTAGGTAGATATTAAATTCTCCATCCAGATGATGTGTCGGTGTGCTCCATGGTTTGGGTTTGTCTTTTGCTTTCTAATATCTTCACAAAGGATATCTAGGCATTTCTTGGGGAGTAGTGTAGTGCTTTTAATTGCTCATGTACATAAAACCACCATCTGCTGGGTTGGAGAAAGGTTTAGTTGCAGGGTACCAGCTCTGCTGTGTCAATTGGCCTCAGCATCAGAAGTCGATCACCAGCTCATTTTACTTACTATAATGTACCTGTGCTGCCTTTGTGCAAGTGTTATAGTATCACCTATAGCTGAGTTGGGTTACCAGCATCTTTGGAATAAGACAGTTCTGTAAATTATTTGGTTTTGTGGAAAAAACCTCTCCTTCCCTATTTTACATTGGATAGATGTTTCCAGTGTTCATCAAACACCTCTCCAGATATATTCAGCCATCCTAGTTTATTCAATAACACAGCAATTGAGTTTTTATTTTAAATCTTCCTCTCAAGCAAAACCTAAATAATATGGTGCCAGACTTTAAACCAGTGGTTGCCCTATTCCTCATGTTTCCCAGTAAACTTTAATAAAGATAATATTTTATGCCTGGATCCCAAAGAAGAAACTGGGCAACTGTATTTGGTGCTTGTTTTCTTCACCCTCTACACCTGCAGAAAGCAGACTTTGACAGCAGATGTATACTTTATAGTACTGGGGAACTTGCAAGTTTCTTTCTGTAAGAGTTGCCAATTGCAACAAATTATGCTCAGGTTTATGAGCAGTGGCCACTGGAGACTGAACTAAATTGGATTTGCACTCAAATCCCACAGCCCATGCCTTCTTAGGAGCAGCTGCTGCACGGATGATGGTAGGATTTAAATATGTTTATTTATGATATGCTAGAAATCTACTTCTGTAAACAGAAGTATTTTCATTTGGAAAAGGAAAAAGACGATGCCAAGAAGAAAAGCTACAGGGACGGATGGTTGCTGCTGCCCAGTATCCTTATTTTCTGAATAAGCGTATTATTAATTGAATAGAGCTTTACAAAATTCTGACATTATTGCAAGCTGATGTTCAGACTGTAGGAATTGATTAAGCTGATGATCAATAGCAACCCATGTCTTTCCAACTAAATTAAAAATTCAGAGTAGGTATTCTGCAGAAAACTGAACACCCAGGAGGAAGGTAAGTAGTGCTGAAGCAAAAGTTTTTACCTCTTTTCCCTCCTGTTTTACCAAAATTCAGGGATTTTTTCTGTTTGGATGAGATGTTTCTGTTTGGATGAGATGTTTCTGTTTGGATGAGATGTTCCATCTCTCTTTGATGTGAATTTGTTGATTCACAAAGAAAGTGAAATGTCTTCTTTGTCTGAATGCAGAGGATCTAGTTTTTTCTAGCACTCTTAGTTAAGACACATCTTCAGAAACTTTTGCTTTTAAACCTCAGAAACATTGTCACATTTCTATTAGACTTACTATGCAAGCCCGGACTTGGCAGAGGTATTGACTGAAGCCATGTGGGGTGATTTTCAGCAGAGTGGCAAAAGGCATATTCTTGCTAAAAAAGTTCAGCCCTGAAGAATGTCATGGTCTTTTTGCAGAGCCTGAGGCTAACAGAACTTCTGTAAGAAAGAATAAAAGCTTTTAACATTTAATTTTTTTTATAGATTCCTAGATGAAATATTCTGGAATTTCTCCATTAAATTGTGATCTCAGGCAAACATCTGGACTGAAAAAATTCTGCTAATTTAGTTTTGCAAGCTTAAAAGTATTAGTAAGCAAGGTGTGTTGCAGTGGAAAGTCCCTGAAATCATTACGAATGGGTGGTGTCAACTGAAGTGCATAAGGGTCAATAATAATTCTATAATGCATGCATACACAAATGAAGCTCAGTGGCAGACTCCCAAATGGAGTAATCACATGATTTGAAGGAACTCTTAAGCAAGCCTAATTGGAAGCTTTGCTATTTGAGTAAGTCAAATTGAGAGCTTTTACCACTATGTGCAACATTTGCTGGTGAAGGTTTACTCTGCAGCCTGCTGTCTGCACTGTGCCTATGGGGCTCTCTAAATCGCTCAATCAATGCTATTGACAGTCTTCATATCCTGAAGGAGGATTTTTTTCTTTTTTTTTTGACCATGTTACTGGAGACATGAAACTTGGAGACATGGAACTATGTTAAGTAAAGCTATGGCAAATGATGGAGTCACATCCCTTTCACGGTTCTTGATATGTTTTGGTAACATTGTCTATGTAACTGGCTCTCAGAAACAGAGAATCACAGAATATGCTGAGTTGGAAGGGACCCACAAGGATTATCATGCTCTTAGCCCTTCACAGATCATTCCCAAGGCTCACACCATGTGCCTTAGAGCACTGTCCAAATGCTTCTTCAACTCTCTCAGGCTTATTGCTGTGACCTCTTCTGTGGGGAGCCTGTTCCAGGGCTCAGCCACCCTCTGGGTGAACAATCTTTTACTAACAACCAACCTAAACCTTCCCTGACACAGCTTCAGGCCATTCCCTTGGGTCCTGCCATTGGTCACCACAGAGCAGAGATCAGTGCCTGCCCCTCCTCTTCCCCTCACAAGGAAGCTGTAACTCAGTCTCCTCTTCTCCAGGATGAACATATTTCCAGTTCTCTCTCAGTTTTTTCTCCTTCATTGTCAGCCTAGCAATGAAATTGAACAAGTTCCACTTCATGACCAAACCTCTATCTATCACAAATCTCTTTATCACTTCATTTGAATCTAAACTTTGGTTTCAGAGTTGTGACAAGGGATTAGGAATAAATTCACCTCCCATGCAACTTCTCTTGTCTGAAACAGGTGAGATGAGAGAATAAAAAAGAAGACTTTTACATGACTTCATCTAAATTGGTACTTGTCCTCTAGCTGTCTTGATCAAACGGTCTTGGTACAGTACATGGGACTCCATTATTTGGGACAATGGTAATTTTTTAGACTCTTGTCTTAAAGCTGTTCAGGAAGGCTGAATGCATAAAACTCCCTTCTAAATTTGCATGGGCTTGTTAATGGAAAATGCAGATGCAACCAAGGTGAAGGCATTGCAATGTATCTTCATCAGAAAACGACAAATTTAGGAACGATAACTTAATGAAATTCAGTTTAACCTCTATAATTTTCTTTGCTCAATATAAAAATTAAGCAATCACCTCCTAACATCAAAGTCCATTTCACAATATCGAAGTCTGATTTTGTGACATGTTGTTTCCTGTAAAACAGGCCTGTAGAAACTGATGATTCTCTGCTGGGGGCTGTACCTGTAAGATACGTTACTCTGACATTCTCTTCTCCTGAAAGAAGCTTCTCAACTTTATTCAGAAAAGTCTTGGTTTTATGTATATGTATACATATAAAATTTTTCCATTTCTACTGAAGACTTGCTTATATGGTGATCTCACAGAAAGTGGGTCATGGCAATTTTATGAAACATTGTGTGCATACTTATGTTCCTACACATTTTTTTTTCCTTCATGTTTATGATTATACAATTTCTTGTTAATTTTTTCCACCTATTTAATAAATTCATGTCAGTTAGATTTTAGATATACCGGATTGGAGACTGAAGTTTGTAATTACTTTTTTGATTTCCTGAATGTATATGTATGTATTTATGTATGTATGTATTTATGTATGTATGTATGTATGTATGTATGTATGTATGTATCTATCTATCTATCTATCTATCTATCTACCTATCTATCTACCTATCTATCTATCTATCTCTAAACACAACCCCAACAAATGGGGATAAACGTAAACTGAAAAGTAGAGACTGGGTTTCTTTTCAAGACCTGCTGGTAGAAAACAAGATGCTTGAGTCCAAATCCTGGAATTATCTCAGATTTACTTTGTGACCTTGGAAAGGTCAGCAGGGCCCTGAATTAACACAAAGGGCTGCAGACCTTCCTTTTGGCAGTAATGCCATCCTGAGCAGCAGTGGGATTACTCATACATGTGCTTAAGGGTTTTGCTGAACAATGCCCTTAATCTTATCTCTCTGTGCATTAGTTCCTTGCCCACACCAGCATGTACAGATGGACACTGCCTCTTCCCAGCCAGCCTCACCCTCTGACTTATGTTTCCATTATTTATGGCCTGTGCTGCTTATGCAATGCCTTTTTTGAGTGTAACACTATAATCCTGCATGAACAAGGGAAAGTGCTGAGTTCTGCCCCTGGGATGGGCAACCTTGGATGTACAGACAGACAGGGAATGAGGTGCTGGAAAGCAGCACCATGGAAAGGGACTTGGAGGTCTTGGTCAGTGGAAAATTGAACGTGAGCCAGCAGTGCCCCAGTAACCAGGAGAGCCAACCCTGTCCTGGGGGCATCAGGCCCAGCATCACCAGCTGGGCAAGGGAGGGGATTGTCCTGCTCTGCTCTGCACTGGGGCAGCCTCACCTCCAGTGCTGGGGGCAGCTCTGGGCACCACAATGTAAGAAAGACATTAAACTATCAGAGAGTGTCCGAGGAGGGCAACAAAGATGGGGAAGGGCCTTGAGGGGAAGCTGTGTGAGGAACAGCTGAGGGCACTGGGTCTGTTCAGCCTGCAGGAGACTGAGGGGAGACCTCACTGCAGTGACAGCTTCCTTGGGAGGGGACAAGAAAGGGCAGGCACTGATCTCTGCTCTGTGTGACAGTGACAGGACCCAAGGGAATGGCCTGAAACTGTGTCAGGGGAGGTTTGGTTGGATATTAGAGAAAGGTTTTTCACCTAGAGGGTTGTTGGGCACTGGAACAGACTCCCCCCAGGGAAGAGGTCACAACACCAAGCCTGAGAGAGTTGAAGAAGCATTTGGACAATGCTCTCAGGCACATGGGGATGTGCCATTTGGAGATCATTCTTGGGGATGGTGCTGTGCAGGGCCAGGATTTGGACTTGATAATTGTGGGATCCTTCCAACTCAGCATATTCTGTGAATATATGTAATTCTGTGATATTTTTTCTGCTTTTAAACTTCACTATTGACTAGTAGGTTAGTAATATTTTATTTGGAAAGATCAAGGGAAAGGATGCTTACAAAAATATGTAAAGTACAGCCACCAAGAAAATTTTTTTATGAAGCCTTTCTGTTAAAAACTTTAAATAGTCAAACCGGTAGTAATTTCAGGGCAAGGGCTTGGTTTAATGTAATTGCTCAGTGATGTTCTCTTACTTTTGATTGCAAATTCTTGATGCCTCATTGTTTTGATAATAAAAATTAAACTTTAAAAAAATATTTGATATAAAAGTATATTCAAATTTAATCTATTTTATAAAAATATAAAGTCAACAGTAACAAAATAAAACAACTTAATTGGCCTAATAGTTCTGTTTCTCAGGTTTTGTTTGTCAACATTTCTGGAAATTAATTTTAGAAGCTTATTTAAGATGTAGACATTCTTCCAGAGGTAATTTTAGTTTGAAACATTTTTCCAGTAACCTACCTAGGGCTGCTATGAAAGTTAAGCTCTTCCAGTAGAACTTAACTAGGAACTGGTGGTGCACCTACAAGTAAGTACAAGCATATTGTCTGTATTAACCTAATGCTGGGTTAGCATCGCTGTTAAAAAGGAAAGGTACTGCTAAGAAAAATGAGAAAAAAAGCTTAAGTCACAAGAATTATATCTGAGAGAGTTACAAGTGAGAGAGAGTAGGAAAGGAACTAGATCTCTCTTATGTTTCTTTGTGTGACAATGAGCCTTAGGTTGGTCTCCGTGTATGAATTTCTGAAGGGTAAAGGATGAGATGTATTTGGAGTTCGGCCCCATTAGGAAGGTATCCTTAGAAAAGTCACTAAACCAACATCAGAATAAGAATAAATTTTCTTGCTCAAAGATTTTTCTTTGTTCATCATGACCTGAGTGTAATACCTCTACACCAGGTAAGAATCAAGTCATGTTTCAGATATTGTGCAGAACTTAACTGCAGAATTAAAAGTCTCCCCTCATTAATTCCCTACTAAAAAGGGGTTACTTTGGATTGCTCACTTACTGATTAAACAGCATCTGATTTAGCTCTTAGCTAATTTAACACAAAGCATGTCCTCTTTTTCTGTTGGGTTATTTCTACATTCACATGGTATTTCCTACCATATGCTGTACCTATATTCTCTTTTTATATGCTCTTTTTGAACACTGCTGTAATGTGCATATACTTGAACAATTTACTGGTGATATCAGCTGCTGATTTATCGGTGAGGAAAAGCAGAGTGCTAACTGAGTTTTTGTTTCTCCTCATTGCCCTGGTTCAATTACAGCTTGGAACTATGAAATATTGCAGCCTCTGCTTTTCAGTTGCACTGCAAATCTCCATTTTCCATTAAATGAGCATTGCAGAGCTTAGCAGCCAAGTAAGCCTTGTACCACCCTTCTGTAGGTAATCCAAGTAAGACACTAAAGTAGTGCTTTAGTCTCAATGTCCTTCTGCTGGGATGCTCAAGTAACAGAAGTTCAGGTTTTTCACAAGAAATACTGTACTTTAGACAAAGGTCTGATTCACAGTGTGCTGAGAGTAATGTCTCTCCTTTGTCCTTGAAGAGACCCAAACTAAAACAGAGTGAAAAATTCTGTGCTCAAAGCACCTCAGTGCCTGAACCTGGGAACTTCCAAGGCCACACATAAAGCTCTGCTACTTAAGCTAAGCAAGCAGCTATGCCAGATGGTAGTTGGGAAAAACTGCTCTTCTGTGGAGTACTCAGAACACAGGAATGAGAGTTAGAGCCTCCTATCTTACAAGCATATTTCAAAGACAGGAGGTTAACATACACATTTTTGAAGGCCACACTGGGTATACCTTTGTGGTTCTTCAGTTGTGGGATCAAGAGAAATGCTGAAGTGTGTACAGGCAGTTTACAAGGCTGCTGCATGCAGCCAACCACTTGCAGAGGCACATCACACCCCCCATAAGCCCAGGGAGCCTCAGACCACAGCAGGGGCAGTGCTGCTATTGCTGCCATCAAATGGTTGATCAACCTGTTCTTGAGTGCCACTGTGTGCAGACTAGAATATGTGATATTCCATCCCTCTCCCTGGATGGAAACAGTTACATAAAACAAAGAAAGGCCCCAGCAGTTCTTTCAATCCGTAGAAGTGCATCAGCTGCGAGAAGGAAATAATGCTTCAAAGACATAGGACATCTGAGAAAATTATTCTTGATTTGTTTGGATCAATTTGGCCTTGAAGTGAAATTGCTCCTTATTCAATTGACAAGAAAACACCAAGGAGATTGCTGCAGTGTTTTTGTGCTCTTGGTGTCAGCTGACACTGTATGATTTTCAGAAACACTGGCTGCTGTTTTAATGGAAGAAGTGAACTGAAATGACATCACAATTACAAATAAATCTCAGTGAAAATAGTGCCATTCTTGCCATTCTTTGCTATCTCACAGGCATTTAATTTCTGGAGGAAGAGGTAGTGTGCTTTCCTCTGTGTGCTGAACAATGTATTTCTTGTATTGATTGATCAATTTGTACAGAATGCCATAGCTTTCTCAAGATGATCTGGAGAGTGTTTGTCCTCCTAGATCTGTGTCTAGAAAGTTTTTTCTAAAATTCGTTGAGATTTCTAAAACATATTAGGTCTGGCATGAATAATTAAAAGAATATGACTTTATGCAAGACAGAGTCCATTAGACATTTTGTGTATGTGCTTGTGTCATCCAGAACTTCAAGATCCTATCCATTTAAAAGCTCTTGCATTTACTGCTCTGATATTAGTAGGAAGCTACAAAACAAGAACCAACAGCTAAACCACTGTTCATTTGTCATGTTAATGTTTTATTCTGTGTTGTAATTTTTTGTGTACATTAGCTGCTTTCTGTGCTGTGCTAAAGTACTACCAGATTTCTTACTTCATTCTTCTCTAAAATGTGTTCCTGGTATGTCACAGATGCTGCTGGCTGTACATTGTGTGTTGGCTCACGAGCACCACTGCATGTGAACCATGTAAATCTGTCTTGTTTGTACAGACACCACAGCAACCTGTGTGAATCTGCAAGGGTTTGAAACCTTGTTCTGGGGATGACAGTGCATTGCTCTGTGAATAAATTCAGTTGAAGAATTCTAACAGAGCTCACTGGCTGTGCAAGGATGAGCCAGTGAGTTTGGGGTAAGAAGTTTCTGTTTAGATTTACATAGAGCAGGAGTGCTTTGAATCACAAAGACTATATCCTGAAATAATAAATATTCATAGTTATTTAATGAAAGACAACTGCAATACCGGTGCACTGAATGTCTTAAAAGTAGATCCAATGATACAGTTTGCCCAGGGTTCAGTTTTGGGGGCTGGGCTTGTTTAGAACAGGAGCTGGAATGGGTAATTTCCACCCATAGGTCTCTCCCAGCCTACAGATTCTATGACATAAATAACAACATGTTAGAGAGTTCAGTCACGAAACACTTACTAAAAACATGTTGTTCTTGCTGTAGTCATCTCTGAACTTCTGTGGGAGCCAGGATTCCCTGGGTAACAGGAAGGCTGGTTACTCTAGAGCTGCCACATGGGCTGCAGTATTGCACTGCCCTGCAAACTGCCCCGAAAAGTCACTTGGGCATCTCTGCATCCGGCTCCAGACAAGCACAAGGAGCCACTGTGAGCTTGGCATTGCATTCAGTAAATGCACCCTGCTGGAATCTGGAGCAATGAGGGTGTGTGGCACAGCCTCAGCCACAGGGCTCTGCCCAGAACAGTCTGGATGTGTTCTGTGCTCTGGTTTCAAGTCAGTGCCAGCCTTGCAGAGTGGAAACTGACTCTGCAGAGATGCTTCTGGGCCTCCCTGCACACAAGTTTCTCCAACAGATCTGGGGGCAGTGTGAATACAAATGCCAGCCTGTGCTGTGGCACAGAGCCAGCCTTGGTCTTCAAGGTTTATTGGCACGGGACCTGCTCTGGGCAAACGTGGCAATACTGCTCATCAGATGTAGCTGGCAGTGGAAGAAGCAAGGTAGCTGTGCTCAGCACTGAGCAGGAGTCTGCACAGAGCCAGGTTGTGATGTTTGTGGCATAATGAGTCACTTATCGCGGAATGACCTGCCCATGATAATCAGCTGCCAATGACAAAAGCCTCAACTTTTTATGTAATGTTTGTGGCAGAAGGAAGCCAGGCTTGCTGCTAGTCCCCAGTGCCGCCACACTGGCTGGGCCTCTGGCACAGGTCTGGCTCCAGCTGACTTCAGGCAAAGAGCTTGGCAGTGGGGCACGCAGAAGGCCTGCACTGCATTAAGCTGTGCCCTCGGCAAACATCACAAACTGACTTGGAAAGGCAGAAATTTCCAAATATATGAATGAATTGAGGGAAGAGAAGTGGTACCTAGTTGAATTAAAACCTTGAATTACAAATATACAAGAATAAATTAGGTATACCTAAGAGAAACACTGATTGGGCATTGGAATGGGCTGCCCATGGAGGTGGCGGAGTCACCATCCCTGGAGTGTTTGAGGACAGACTGGATGTGATCCTCAGTGCCAGGGTCTAGTTGATAAGGTGTTGTTGGGTCATAGGTGAGACTTGATGATCTCAGAGGTCTTTTCCAACCTAGTTAATTCTGTGATCTTGTGTAACTACAGTAAATACTGGTAGTTAGAAAACTGGCTTCAATTCTAAAATTTGTCCTGCTCAACAGAAAAATTCTTTTAAAGGTAAACATGCAATTCCAATTTCAACTTCAAATGGAATTTGACATAAATCACAAACTGATCCCTTCTCTCTAATTAAGTTGTTCATAATTTCCAATCACTGGACTGAACAAAGGCAAAAGGTCTGAATTATGTCACATAATCACATAATTAGATTAGCATATTTGCCATGAGAAGTAAACGGAAGATTTAAGATAATTGATAGTTTTTTATTGATACTTTAAACTATGCTTGGAGTCATTATAATTGCAGCCAATCTCCTCTGATTCTTTGCATAGATGGATAGTAACAAGTTTTTCATTTGCAGCTTCTGTAGATCTTTCATGCTGCAACGAAGATAGAATTTTAAAACATATAAAAGTTACTGTAAAAATCCTCAGAGCTCACGGAGGAGCTCAGAAATGAAAAGGCAGTTACAGGTTCTAAAACTAATTCTGTGTTAGAAGATAATTTTGGTTTCAAAGTGCCAGCAGTCTTTTCAATTTGCATTTGTTGGATTTCACTTCTGTTTGAATGCCTGTGTCTGAGAGTCTAACAAATCTTGTTTGCTTTTAGTAATTTAATTGCCAGATTGCCAGATGTTCAAGAATCAAAATTAATGAATATTCTGGAATGTGTTATAATGATATTAATCCTGCATAATCTGAATGTGATCAAATATAGAAAAAGTAATGATTTTATAAAACTAACTACCTTTAAAAGCATTTCTATAGCAGTAGTAATTTGAAGGAACACTTCTTCTATAATGTAGGGAAAATATAATAACATAAAATTAGGATATTCATATTCAAATGTGAAACAACTACTGAAAACCAAAATCTTAAATAATAACACAATGTTTATGAAAATTAATCAGTAATTTTGATCTGGAGCTTAATCTCTGGAGATTTTAACCCCCATTTTCCTTCTCAAAATCAACTGACATATAAATAAAGAGTGCAATCTCTGTTGAATTGATTATTCTAATACTATTGTTTGGCATAAATTGGCTTTCTCTGTAGAGAAAACTGTGTAAGAACTCATGGGTGCTGTATTTACTCACTTTACACCAGACTGATAAAAGGAGTCAGAGTCACTCCACAGGGAGTTTTTGCCACTGTAAATATGTGCTGGGAGCTTATTTGCTCCTGTCTTAAGTGGGCATGGTGAGGCAGACCTGACCCAAATCTTCTCAGAAGGATGAGGAAACTTGAAATCTGTCACCTCAAGGATGACAAAGGTAAGGCATTTCTCCTCATCATAAATGGCAGCAAAATCAACTGTTATGTTGATGGCATGGTTTAGGGGAGCTGGGGAAACGCAATGGTGAAGGCTGAGCAGAGCCAGCACCTGGGTAATGAGGAAAAATCGTTCTTGAAGCAGTCACCCACCCTCTGTCTGTCTAGGGGAGGCCCTATCTGTGTGACAGCTTTAAATGTTTATTTGAAACATTCATTCAGACCAGCGCAACACAGATGTGCACGTATGTTAAAAAAAAAAAAATGAAAGAGTTGCAAGTAATTTGCTGCATATTTTCTTTCTGCTGTGTTATGAAACAAGAAAAGTGTTGAAAAATTTCAAGAATTATATTGAAAGTTATCAGTCATGCTAACTGCATGTTTCTAGTGTGAGTGCCTAGCCATATATTTCTGTGAAATACAATAGCCAGAGCTGTGCAGCATTTTCAATAATATTCTTCCATCATTCTGCAGAAAATGATTGAAGTAAGGAGACTTGTTTTTCTTCTTTGAATTCCTAATTTTGTTCTTCCTTTAATTCCTAATTTTCTTTCCATTATTTTCTAGGTGATAAATATGTCAAAATATTTTAGAGAAAGAAAGCTGGGAACTGATGCCTAGAATTTAATTTTCTGTTTTATCTTGCATGTGGGATAGTAACAAGCAAGGAAGGTGGCAGCAAAAATATTTAGCAATCTCTTTTTTCCCTTTGCCAAAGTATTGTTCTTTTCCCCTATTGATTTTCTGTCCCAGTCACTGCTGCTGACCTGATTTGCATGAAAAGAATTTTCTTGTTTAAATAAATATATCTGAAATGGTCAATGTTAACAATGATGGGGAAAAAAGGTGATATAAAAGGAAGAAATATACTTTTTATTAGTAGTATTTGAGCTTTGGATGAAAGTGATGAAAGGTTTGTTTTTTCCCTTTGCTTAGGGAAGCAACAGATTAAGCATACAAATTCATTTGTAGGTGAAAATAACACTGAGAAGCCTCAGACATTGTGCTTCTTCAGCTGCTCATTTCCCCAGCCTTGGGAGCCCTTGGGAGAGGACAATACAGAAAATGTCCTCCACTAATAAGAGTAAAGTTTTGAAAGTACATCAGTGAGTAAAGAAATCTTTCAGGCATCTTAGACCCAAAATAATTACTGAGCTCATTATTCTTTTTCAAATCCAAAGAGATTGGATCCATTGAGATACAAAAATAAAAACTTATATAAGACAGTGTAGTCACCTTACTAGTCTACAATACATACAGAAATAAATTATAAAAACTGTTGTGATGAACCTGAAATTTCTCTTGATTAAATTATGTATTTAACCTTAAAAGTTTTGAATGACACTGCAGCCTTTTATACTTCATTTTCTTTCTTTTTGTTTTCCCCTTTTTGCCAATTTAATTCCTTGTTTGCAACTTTCCTTTTCTGAATAGTTCATCCCTTTTCCCATTGCTCCATCACTTTTTCTGTTTTGGTGCATTCAGGCATACTATTATCCTAGAGGCATTATCTGTTTTTGCAGAGTTGAGTGTATTTTACCGCTCTGCATAAAAAAAAACAAAAAAACCCCAAACAAACAAAAAAACCCAAAAAAAACCAAAAAAAAAACAAAAAAAAAAACACTGTTGGGAAACTTGCAGCATTTTAGACCTCATTAGTTCCAAGTTACACTTATTTGTTGGTGTTAAGGTAGTTTATTTCATATTGTGTTGTCAATAAGCACAGTAACTAGGGTGGGGTAGGTGCAATGCAAGAATATTAGGCAAATACTAGTGAAAATAAGACTCAAATCTGATTAAAACTGGCTATGCATGTCTTGCTCTTTTCATGCACAGGCTATGCAGGTGGAAACTGCTGCACCTTCATTTTCCTGCATATGTTCTTGCTCTTTTCATACCAAAATGGGTTTTGGGAACAGGGCTAAGGGAAAATATAACTCTGTGGTAATGCTGGAGTAGTGGATAAAAAATAAAAAGTTGAACAACTTATGATGCAGGGTAAGGGATGGAATAGTTTTCTGATGTTAAACTTGGAAGTCATCAGGGAAGAGTCCAATGCCAATAGAGAGCAGAATGAGGACTTCCATTATGACAAAGGCTTTTGAAAGATAAAATTCTATACGAGACTTCCAGGATGTTATTTTTACTGACAGTAAGATAACTCCAGCTGAAGGTATTTGAGTGCAAACCAATTTAGTGTTAGCTTTACTTGTAGCCATAGCTACAGCATTTACAGTGCATGAGGCTTACTAAAAACCAATTAATCTAGAACAAAAGTGCTTTTGCCAAATGCTACAGTTTGTTGTGGACTAAGGGGTAGACAGAATGCATTACCTGTAATGCACTTTATCACAGGCAGAACTGCACAGTTTGTGTTTGCAAACTCTTGGAGTTCTGATGATTCCATACACTTTCTGAATAGTTCATATACCTCTGCACTGGTGAGTACAGATCACTAAATTGAATCCTTAATATAACAATGTAATTTAAAAAATGGAAACATCCAGTATTTATCAATAAAATTGTAATGAAATATGGGATTTTCTAAAAGAGATGCCTTCAAGTAACTCAGAACTCAATGAAGAATTCTGCATCCAGGGATATAATGTACAGCTTTTAATGTGTAGGCTTATAATAAATCAGTGTCAAAGGATATAATACATAGGCTTTAATACCAGAAGGATTTATGAGATTGTGAGCAACATTAAAAATGAAGTACAATTAAATGGAATTTAAACTTCATCTGTCTTCACATGGTGACTTTAAAAAGGGAAAAGCCAGATATTCTGGTGCTGATGCATAATGACCCTCAATTTAAAAATGTATGTACTATTTCTCATTTCACTGTCTCTAGCTTTATTTTATATCATTACCTCTAGTTATATTTTATGTCTTGATTCTGTCTGCCTGAGCAGATGTAATTGCTCCCCTAAAACATTTGTATTGACTGAAACGACAAAGCACTAGCCCAAATGTTTAATATAAAAGATCTTGAAGCCAATGGAATTTTAATTAAATGAATGTTTAAGGGCTTCATTGAAAGGCTTGAATTGTTACAACTCACCTGGCTAGATAATTTCTGTTACCTGTCTGGACAATGACCTGCTCATGTCACCAAAGGCATCAGTCAAGAGTCTTAGGGGTTTTTTTGTCACCATTAAAAAGCAAGAAAATTTTGTGTCTGTATCCTATTTTGGAACTTTTTTTAATTGTCAAAATTTACTACTGGATTTTTATTGAGTTTAATTTTTAAAACTATGTGTACAGTACAGTATTTGAAAGGGAAGTACAGTATTTGATCAAACTGATTTCTCTCCTTTTTCAGATCCAATTCTTGAAGGCTAAACTGAGTGGTTTTTGTTGTGAGAGAACAGTTTCTGAGATCACGGTGACTTCTAAAATTTTTCTTTTACTTCATTGTCTTTTAATAACAGAAAACCCTACCACAGTGTAGAGGGAACCCTGGTACTAAAACAAAAGTTTTACTTTGAAATGGATTATAGAGAGTGGAGAACTAATATGAAAAGAATTGAGCATGATCAAGAAATGTGAGTGCCTAAAAATAGACATCCAGTGACATTTTAGAGGATGTAGAGTATCTGAGAGAGAGAGACCTATATTAAACTGACAGATGCTATTAGCCCTCCAGGAGATCCATGCCTTTCTTCTGTAGTAGATGGCATCCACATTTTACCTCCTGATATTGGATTGACTTGGCTAATATGCTTCCATATAAATCTTATATCAGTAATAATTCGTCCTTCAAAATACCAAGTTTCTTCTATGAAAATATTGACAATAGGATGCCAGCCTTCATCTGAAACTCTCAAATTTGACACCTTTGCCACATTTCTTTATATGTAAACTTGGTTATAGAAAAGGTCCTTGTAGAGCCTTGATGCTGTTGGTAAAACAACAAGTCTTCAAAGCATCATTGGTGCATTAGAAAGATTAAAGCTGACACAAGAAACTGTTTAAATAAAAAAAGAATTTTTTTGAATAAACCTTTTATAGACAATTACTGCTACTCAACTAACTTTGTTTTTACTTCTGCCAACTGTCACATTCAGATCGACCTTTAGCATCACTATTTGTTTACTACAATTTCCAGTAGCTGTCCAGCCTTATGCTCACTCTTTTTCACCCTACTCGTGTTACAATTTTTAGAAGAATTACATTACACATTGTTGGATTGTTGGCCTTGACTGTATCTTCCTATCATTTCATAAATTGTTTCATTACATCAGTACGTAAGCCCAAGCATTGTACCTGCTAATTATTCCCCTCTCTTTTAACTTGGGGGGAATTCTGTGAGCAATGTGCAGTTGCAAATTTATGTAGTTTGTGCCACAATCCTTTCATGCACTGCTTCTACTGGGGGTTTGGCAATAGCTCTGTCTTAGATACCGTATTTTACTCTCTCTGAGTGCTTCAATTTGGTCCGAGTAAGAAGTGTTTCAGAGCACAAAAATATCAGACGGAGAAAAGCCTGTTCTGATGGTTTTTCAAGGAAGACTGCAGTTATTAACCATAAACTAAAACTTCAACCAGGAACAAAGAGTCACAGTTTAATTATTACCATTAATGCAAATCAAAAGGAAAGGAGGAGGGGAGACTCTCGTGTCTGCATTTCACATGTCTGTGTTTCTGACAGAGAAAAACTTGATTAAAAATGACAGATGCCATGCATATCTCATATTCTACTTTTCTTTGTCCTTTCTGCTCATTATCTGTCTGTTAGTGCATTCCAAGGGACTGCAAGAGCCCCAGCTTGTGCCAGTTCAATGAATGGTTGGATGAATGGTTAATCACTGAGGGAATGACTGGCCACAAAACAATAATCATTTAACTAGTGCCGATGCAAACTTCCAATGCACAATCCACCATTATTTACAGATTAGCTCAATGAGACAGAGGGAATATGCATCTGCAAAACCATCCTTCAGCAAAGGGGTGAGGGGTCCAGTGAGAGCACACTGTGAATATTCATAATTTGGGCATGATGAACGGCACAGAAGCTGCCAAATCATTTCAAGAGCCCAGAGAGCTTTTAGAAAAAAAGTGAAGATTAGCTGCCCTCATCTCTATTGCTACGAGGTGACTAGCTGGAGACAAGAGATACTTTGTTCTCTTCACAAGCCCATGAAAACACTATGTTCCAAGAAATCTGTCCCAAGGGAAGCTGTTTTGTTTTTAACTTTCCATTAGATAGCATCGGGTACATCTCTTATTTTAGGGTTGTTTTTTAATTTTTTTTTTTGATTTTGTGATCTACGTGCCTTCTTCAGGTTATACAGAAATCAGTATTTCTTTTTAAAATTAGGAAGAATAATTTCCAAATGTGACCTGTGTAATTGATCCCATGTGATCCTTAAGCCTGCATTCAGACAAGGCAAGATTTGGGGCTAGAAATTCACTGTTTCTGCATCACCTCATTGGGTGATCACCATTCAGAGAAGAAACTGAGTCAAAACCAGGCGGTTTTGCAGATTGAGACATGGTTTTTTTGTCTGTCTCAATAGTGACATGCAATAGTGGCCTAATGCAACAGGGTATATTGCAAACCTGGTACACACTTGTTACAGTATGTAGCTTATCTCCTGTGCATTTTAAATAGCACTTAAATAGGCTACGTAATTCTGAAACATTTGTGTTTGCAAGGTCAGCATGCCCTGGGATCTCACTGGTCATCCCAAATTCACAGAGCTGGACATGTATCAGTGTAAGCTGAGCACAGAAAGGCACACAGGGCAAAATAATATGATTTTTTGCATGGCAACAGGCAATTTTTCTGTTCTTTCTGGGATTCCTGTCTTGTTACTATTACTTTGGCTGTGACTAAGCAATGATGATCTTTTGTACAATATGGTTCTCTTAAACCTCTGTTGTGCTATAGGTGTGGGCACATAAAAACAACAGACAGACACTAAGAAGTTTTCTTTTGAAGATTCTGTGGATTATAAACATTAGAGCTGCCCCTGTTGCAAACACTAACTATGTTAATGCCAAATTAATTTTAGAATGAAGAACGTAATTATGTCAGGTAGGACAGCAGTAAGAAGGAAAAAATAAAAATGGTAGAGAGAATTGAAAGAAGAGAAGATGGGGAGAAGGTGAGTTAAGGAGCAAAGGATAAAACATGGGGATTCACAGAGAATTCTCCCTCTCTCAAAGGGGAAAAAGCAGTCACAGCAAGTCTCATTGAAGGACCTTTAAACTAGATTTGAAGGGGGAAGGGGGAAAAAACCAGGCTTGCTAGAGATAAGCCTGAGGTGGCACACCAGTGTTTGAGGGGCAGTGTTGGTGAGGCCCTCTGGTCTGCTGACACGGCAGAGACAGGAAATGGAGACCCATGCAGCAGCAAAGCTGCAAGAGTTATTTAAGGGTTAGAAGTCACAGATGCACCTGAGAATGGTCACATTAGGAACTACGTGAGATTCTCCACCCAAAAAGGTGGTGGGATCAATCACCCAGCTGAAGTGCATCTACACCAATGCACGCAGCATGGGCAGCAGACAAGAGCAGTGGAAATCCATGGCACAGCAGGAAAACTGTGACATAGATGTCATCATGGAAACATGGTGGGATGACTCACAAAACAGGAGTGCTGCAATGGATGGCCATGAACTCTTCAGAAAGGACAGGAGAGGGAAGAGACGTGGTGGGGCAGCCCTGTGTGTTAGGAAGTGTCTGCATGGTCTGGAGCTTAATGATGGTGAAGATAGAGTGTTTATGAGTGTTTATGGGTAAGCATCAGGGGAAGGGTAACTAGGCAGATATTCTGGTAGGAGTCTGTTCTGACTACTCAATTAGGATGAATATTTTATAAGCAGCTGGGAGAAGTCTCACAATCCCTAATCCTTGTTCTTATGGGGAACTTCAATTTACCAGATGTCTGCTGACACAGAGTCAGACATGTTTTCTGAAGGAATTAATAATATTTGCTGGAAATACAAGGCAGCAGAGAGGTTCCTGGAGTGTGTGGGGGATATTTCCTGTCACAGCTGGAAAAGAAGCCAACTGGGAAGGTGCCCTGCTGGATCTGCTGCTTGTGAACAGGGAAGGACTGGTGGGTGCTGTTGAAGGCCTCTTAGTGGTCATCAAGTGAGATTCTTCCATTCTCATATGGAGCGGGTATAGCAGAACAGACGCCTTGGACTTCTTGGGGGCAGACTTTGGTCTTCTTTAGGATCTAGCTGACAGTCTTATCATGACAGTGGCCATTTACAAGAAGGTTCAGAAGGAGAATTTAGGGACCTGAAGGTCTGTTGAGCTGACCTGGATGCTGGGGAAGGTCATGGAGAGGGGATCATCTTGAGTGCCATCACATGGCACATGCAGGACAATGAGGGGATAGACTCAGCCAGCAGGGGTTCAGGAAAGGCAGGTCCTGCTTGACCAGCCTGACTTCCTTCTATGACAAGGTAAGATCTCCTGCTATGCTCAGTCCCCTTATTTTCCACATTACAGAAAAATGAGCAGTGAGGATCTGTGGGACAAGGTGCACTGGTGCTGTCCTAGAAGGGTCGCATCGATTTTTCATTTGAGCTTGGTGAAGGCAAAGCTTCTTCTAACAGCTCTCTCTGACTTAATATCTAAATTATTAAGCAGCTGGTGGCATGATTTTCAAATGATTTTGGTCTGCCTTGCTTATCTAAAACACATTTTCCTCTTTTGAGCTATTCTGCAGATTCTCAGTTATGCTAACATTTCTGCACCTCTAAAGTCTCAGCTCAGTTTTATTTTCAGGCAGTTTGATTTGTCACTCCTTTCAAGTTACTAATCAGTTTTTGTCTTACATCTAGTTGTTTCAGAAATCATAGCTTTTTTCTATATTGAAAATTAAATTTTCCTTGGTTCCACTGCTGTACTAATTCCTGTTGTGAATCATCTTATTGGAGATAGAACTTGCCACCTTTTCAGTGATTGCAAAGCTATATCTCTATTTATCACTTTTTATATGTGCCTGTGGTTTAATTTAATTTCAGCAATGTTACACTTTGACTGGAGCAATCTCAGGCTTCTCAGCTGCCCATGCTGCTCCCAGCCTGGCTGTGCTATTTGTGCTCTTGTCTCTTGCCAGGGCCTGGTACCCATGGTTTGTTCAGATGCTGTGCTGAACTCACTGCCTCTTGCTGTAAGGTGCAGGGGCAGTGTGGTCAGAGCAGGAGGGCAGTTTGAGGGAATCTTTCATTTTTTGCAGAAGTCCATGCATCACAGGAAAGGAAGAAAGGCAGTTCCTAAGTACTCTCCTGACACTTCCAGATATCAGTGCTCATTTCAGGCTTGAAATGAATTGGCTGCACTACTGCAAAAGCCATGGCAGATGGATTATGGCTGTGGACAAACCATACTTATTTACCATGGCATTTTTGTGCCATGAGGTTCTGGCAAGAAGTCACCAGAAGCATCTTCCATGCTGGCAGCAGCTGGCTGTGAGCATAAAACTGTGAGAAATAAAAGCCTGGCTGGGGTGCTCTGTACCAAAGGTTGTGTCATACTCTATTGTATTTGCGTTCCCCCAAGACGAAGGAAGGAATGATGACTCTGATGATGAATTTCAGAAGGCTAATTTATTATTTTATGATACTATATTATATTAAGGAATGCTATACTAAACTACACTAAAGAATACAGAAAAGGATACTTACAGAAGATTAAAAAAATAATGAAAACTCATGACTCTCTCGAGAGTCCCGACACAGCTTGGTACTGATTGGCCGATGAGTGAAAACAACCCACACCAGAAACCAGTAAAACAAACATCTGTTGGATAAACATTCTCCAAACACATTCCACATGAGCAAAACACAGGAGAATCAAATGAGATAGTAATTGTTTCCCTTTCTCTGAGGCTTCTCAGCTTCCCAGGAGAAAAATCCTGTGCAAACGGATTTTTCAGAAAATGTGAATGTGACAATAATCAGTGTTTCTTTTCCCTCGAGCACATGAGAGCACAATTCCCTGAAACCTTTGGAACAAAAGATAATTAGAAGGTGTCTTTGTATAAGGCAGCTTTCCAATGAATTCTGCTGGTGTGTTCAACAGCCAAGGGGGTAGATTTCCCTTTCTTTTCCTTGGAAAGTGAGATGTCAGAAGCTCCCACTCAGCTTGTTCAACTGCCTAACCTAAGTGTGCTTACCATGACACCCAGACTACCTTTTCTCAGAATTCTTCCAGACCACATAAAATTCATCAAGAAGTCCTCTATTGCTACATTTCTGCTGGCTCAACATTCTTAAGGTAGGATTTAGAGTTGATATTCTTCTCTAACTAATCGTGAAGAAGAGACCAGACCAAAAAAGATGCCCTTCCTTTTCTGCAGAGCAGAAAGGCCAAATATGCTTGGCCAGCTGCATATGAGTTGCTGTCAGAGCCTGAAATAGCTCGTGCCTCAAACATTGATGTAAAGTCTTAAGCTGTATAAAGAAGGCCATCCCTCCCTGAAGGATGCCTGACTGGAACTTTGGACTGAAAGTCAAACTACTTGATTAGATAAACGGAAACCCATTATTCAATCACCAGGCCTAGGAAAAAACAAACAAGGCTGGGGGAAAGTAATGCATCTACAAGAAAACCAGTAGACTCAGCAGCCATGCTGAGAGTCACCTCTGGCTAAATTTGGAGTGAGGGAGATCACAGCCCACAGAAGCCAGGTTTACACAGACTCCCAGAAACAAGGTGGGGGGAGGAGGTTTCAGGTGTAACCTCTGATCAGAGGCAGGGACCACCCATACTCCCTTACACAGACTGGCCCAGCTGTGGAACCCCCAACCCCACAGGCCACATCCACAGGACATGCATGAGAGAGGCAGCTGAGGGGGTGTCACAATCCATCAAAGACCCCCCCAGAGTGCTCCCCAGAGGCCTTGCAGGTAATGCAGCAGATCCTGAGTCTGCGGCAAGAGACTGCCTCCACTCTTTCCCCAGGGGACATACTTGGACATTGTCACCTGGCCTGAGCCAGTATTAACCCACAGGATTCTCTGCTTTGGGGGACCTTCACCACCAGGAAGACCAGGTGGAGTGAATCCATGGAGCAGTGATATTCTCTTTATTCTGTCTCTATCAGTCTCTTTCTGTTCCAATCTCTCTTTTCTATTTCTCTCTTTTCCTTTCTTTCTCATGTTTACAATCAAATAAAACCAATACTATTGATATTGGCATACAGTCTCGTTTGCATCTTAATTTGGGCAGACATTTCTAATAACCTTTTAATAACTGGATTTTGACAGTTGTCTACCTGGCAAATATCATTAATTCCTTCAGAAAATGTGTCTGACTCTGTGTACCAGTAAATTGAATGGTACCCAAGTCAAGAATTCCCAGGCACTGGATGGGATTACACATGCTGCAACAGGGCTAAGACAGCTCCTTATCATCCTTTTGGCCTCACTATCTAGGGTCTCACAAAATAATTTCTGACTTAGCCTGGGAGTTATCGCAGGTCAAGCAACATTTCCATGTGGTGCTTTGGATCATTTCACACTTTTGGGGAGTGAAACATCTAACTGTGCAGACATACGCCACTCTGGGCCACTTCATTTTTAGGAGTCTAACTGTTGTTGCCTTAACTGGTGAAGAATGGTTTGGGTGAAACATCCAATTTACTAGCTGTAGCCTCTAGGTCCAAGCAGGGTTGCTTTGGGATAAACATGCAGCCAGAACAAATGAGAAATAGTCATACATTCTGAGGAACCCATCATTTTGTGCCAGAGTCAATTCTGAATAAAAACAAGAGGTAAACATTGTGAATCCACTAACATGACGATACATACATGATCAAGAGTAATTCTTGGGGTTCTTGTTACATGAGTGTTTATCAATTCTTGGCTTCAAAAGTGATCTTTTTCGTGCACCATAGCTTAAACTCCTGAGACACCTTGGCCTTAGGAGTACAGGAATAGAACTGTCCAAACTATTGCACCTACAACTCCAGTAACGTGCCAAATGTCCCAAAGGGCTTGGATTGCAACAGTTTTCTGAGTGTCTTAGAATCCTAAATCAAATGGAACAGGATAACAACCGGCTCACCTGAACTGTAACCTTCATCCCTCGACTCTGAATCGCTAAAAAACTCACTTGGCAATTCAGTCCTGGCAAACTTTTAGGGACCCAGAATAAAACTCAGCTTTTAAAATAAAGGCAGAAACTCTTTTCTTCTAAATATGCATTCACAAATAAGTATTGTAGATAATATTAATCTCTTGTTCCAGCAGGAATCAGAGTGCATTGGTGCATTTGGACTTTTAATACTTTCCTTTGATTGGCTAAATACGCCACTTAAGCCTACATAACTCAGTAGGGATCTTGCTAGCTTCCAAAAAACTGGAAAACTGTGATGCACGTTAATTTCCCTTGTGCAGATAAGAATGTACACCCTAATTTGGAATTTATATTTGTGAAAGAAAAAAGCTGTATTCAGCAGCAAAGATGAGGTACATCAATGTAAAAATGAAGCCAGGAGGAACTAGGGCTTTTGATAAACTGCATAATTAGGAAAAACTATGAATCTCATTTTTAATGTAAATGCCAATAGGACCCCTTTTTACTTTGGCGTCAAACCTCCACCCTCAATCTACGAAAGCCAGCATTTATTTTGAAAGGATTGCCACAGATTATTATTTAGAACCTTAGGTTATGAACTGGGGACAACAAAACTCATAGCAATGTCCCCAGGCATTGCATTTAACCAATGAAAATCCCAAAAAACATACCATTATTTGGTAAATATATATTCTCACCACCACTGAGCAGCAACCTGGGAAGGCAAGCAATTATCACTCTGTTGGCAGTTTGTGTTTGAAGTGTGTAATTACCTCTCCAACTCTTGACACAAAGTGTTTCACTGTACTTTACAGCTGCTTAATGAACATTTACTGACGTAAATGAAATCCAACAACCATCAGATTAATTTAGTGAAATTGTTTTTTCTTTTAAATTCATGGAACCATACAATGGTCTAGGTTGAAAACGGACCTTAAGGATGATCTACTTCTAACCCCAGTCCCATCTTTAAAACCTAAATACTTTAAACTAAATTACTTCAAATCTTTCTTTTGTTCAAATGTAAGTTGTCACAACCTTTCTGATACTTTCATTACATAAACACCAAATATACAAATATGGACTAAATATAAGATGAACCCTGAAGGTTTGCAGTAGCCCACTGGAACCAGGGCTAACTGCAAGCTCTACAAGGCAAGCTGATACAGCCACAGCAGTGACCAGGCAAAGGATGAGATACTTCTGTCCTGAAGCTCCACAACCAAAGCCAAAACCAAGAGAAGGAACAGGACAAAAAAACAGAGGGAACCCCGTGCAAGGGGTTAAATAGTCACAAACCAGGGGGTGGATACAGAAAATCAACCAATAGGAGGATTTCAGGGGTGGAGCAAGGGGATTACATCAACACTGTGGCACAAATCAGAATAAGGGGAGGAGAGGGGAAAGTCACGCGGGCCAATGGGGTGTCGTGGATTAGGGGAGTTCCAAGTGGGTGTTTCAATCAGGGATTGGCCCAGGGAGTGAGTGGCAGGGAACATTCAGGAAAAAGGGGCAGGGTCTCCTTGACAGGCAGGGAAAGGGGTGGGCGGTGGGTGGTGGCATTGCCTTCATAGGCAGGGACGGGACTAGAAAAAAGGGAGGGGAGTAGCTTGAGGGACAGCTTTAAGGGAGGGAACAGCTTAGGGAAAAACCAGTTTGGGGATATAAAGACCGGCTTGGAAGATAACAGAATGAGCCATTTAACAATAACTTAATGAAGTAAGCGCAAACTGCAATAAAGGTTCACATGTTATTGGTAGGTATTTTAATTTTTTTTTCTGTAGAGAGGAAAGGTTTTTTTTTGGTGAGATACAATGCATAAGCTTTCAGAAAATTTAAATAACTATAACTTGCACTTAATGCTTAATTAAACTAAGTAAATCTTAGGTTTTAAGTTTGAATGCGTTTATCTTTTTTTGTCATATCTTGTCTATGGCTGGCCAGACAAACACAGGTCAGAAATCACATAAGTAAGAAAATTACAGTGTTGTAAGGGTACTGTCGTATTTTTATTAAGGGTGCTGAAATGAGTTTGATGAAACAATAATTTTTCAATATTCATTCAAGAAATATTTCTACATTTATTAGCAAACTTTCCAGCACATTCTTCATTGTTACAATCATCACATTGTTACCAGATAAAATTGAATTTAGATTCATATCTAAACCTCTTTAGTCTTTGTTAATTCAACTAACTCAGCTGAAGTTGTTAAAATAAAACTTTCCTTGCATTTTCCCAAAATCATGAACTGGAATTTGAAAGTGTGCTTTGCCATATTTAACCATGATGAGTATTACCCTTGTGTGTAGTACCAAAGAAGTTCCCAAGATTGCTTTTGAAGGAGGACATTATTTCAATAGAGAACAAGTGAGACAAAATCCTCAGACTTTTGTCAAAGTGTATGGGCTTTGTCCCAGTTTAGAAAATAAGGCAGGGTTCCATTCTCAGGACACATGGAAATTGTGTTATAACCTTATGCTCACTATGCTCAGCAGGACAGCAACTTGATTAGCAAAACACTTCAGGAGAAAGCCTGACATTAAAAGTGTGATTGCCTATTATGTGTTGAAATAGTTACTGTGAGAGCGCAGAAATTATTTCTATTGAAGAATATATCTGAGTTTTGCTTATTCATGTTTAAAAGTAGATTTTTGAATGGATTGCAACACTTCGAAAATATTCATTACTCAAAAGGAATTCATTGCTCAAAAGTACTTATCAACTTATGAGCCTTTTTTTTTTTTACCTCACTTGAAATCTGGTGCTGTTTTGTTGTGGTTAAGTGTTCTTTGTGTTTTATAACAAAGATGGAATTATTGTTTTGCTTTTCATAACAGACTAGCATGTCTACTCCAAGAGCTGCAAATTAAATATTATTATGTTGTTTTCTGAGAAATATTCATAGTAATAAAGCTCAGCTGCCTAAAAATTCATCAAAGAATATAAAGATTATGAAAATAAGAATTAGAATTAATGTGATCACAATGTGCATTACCCAGCATAGTGGCACACCCTGCTGTGTTTACAATGAGATACAAATTTCAAAAAAGGCCTGTTTTCCTTCTGTTCTCCTCTCCCCTCAACCTAGTTCTATTGTAATTTTAATGCCATCATTTTTTCTTGATGCCACACAGCATTTGGGGAGCATCTGCAACTGGGCTCAACACGATAAGGAGTAGGCTTTGTCCTGTACTACGTCTCGGTGAGGAACATTCTGAGTGAGTTTAGTGCTTCATGAAGTTAGTCAGAGTCTTGTAAGCTTTACCACGCAGGCCGGTCTGCGTGATGTAGATTTTGCATTAGAAGTGCTCAAGCCAGAAGGCTGCAAGAGACTTCTGTGCTAAAACAGAGGACACTTGGCTTTTCTGAGCCTCGCTTTTGAGATTTGGAACTTGCAGCGATGACTGGCCGGAGACCCTATGACCTGGCTAGCTGAGAAGGTGGCCAACAGTCCCACTGCAGCAGGGGGTGTCAGCCCCGGTGGCAAGGCCCCAGGGCTGGCAGCTTCAAGCACCCCTCGGCGGTAATAGCCTTGGGCTGTGCCTGCAGGACGAGGTCTCGGGGTAGAGCTGCTGAATAGGGCGGAGCAGAAAAGAGCCGGACACTCTCTGGGGTCAAACGAGTTTAATGTCCCGGGGGGCGACCAGCAGGGAGTGACCGCGCCAGAAAAAAAAAAAGTTGGGCATGGGATTATAAAGGGAGGTGGTAACTGGAGGTGGGATTTACAAAAAACCAATCAGGGGAAGTCAGGGGACGTGCTTAACATAATAGACTGTAAGGGAGAACTAATCGATACATTATAAAGGAGGGGCCCCGGGACCTCAGCCAATCACTACTCCCACTGAGAGGAACATTCTGGAAGACTTGGAGTGGTGGGGAGTGATTGACTGGGCCCAGGGAGGAGGGAAAATAATACATATTAGGAGATACAGGGTGGGGAAATTACATGACATGGGGGCAACCATAGCAACTAAGTAATAGACAGAAACTAGGGTGGGGAAAACTGGGAGGACAGAACCATCGTAACAAAGGGGGGGAAGAAACAGAACATACCAACACACCACAACAGGAACTCATTCTGCTTAAAAGCTTGGGTGATGTTAACAATCCTTTCTATTGGAAGCCAAATTCATGTTGCATGACTAGGGTAAAACACCAAATTGTGGAGGGAGAGTGAGCTGACGTTCTGTGGATGTACCTTTGATTTTCCCTGTAACCTAAAAGTCCAATGCTTTGCATTCCAAATACCTCTTTTTATTTATGTTAAGCAAATTGTACTTGATATGAAGATGAAGTAGCCAGTTATGATAATTTTTTCTAAATTTGCTAAGTGACACTTGGCCTTGTATTCTTAACCATGGGCATGATTTCAGATGACTGAGTTTGGAACTGCTGATAGTACATCTATTTTGAATGCCTCCAGGTAGATGCAGAAAATTGCAATGTTCTCCAAATCACTAAATACTCCAAATCACTTAAATGTACCTGGGTGTTTTGACAGCGCTAATGAATAGCTGGCAGGCAAATATAAAGCAGAAATATTGTGCCAATGGAGAGTGAACAACATTTTAAAATAAGGTTGTACATATTTAAAAAGTAAAGGGTGATAAAATATTTAACTCATTATATAAGTAACATTACCAATTTTGTTACTTGAGAAAAAAAGAAATTAAAAATCCTTAGAATATGACTGTTTTACTAAGTATAGTAGCCAATCAACACAACTTATACTCAAGAATATTTAAAATATGTCCTCTACTGTTTATAATTAGTACTTTACAATTATTTCTTCTAAAACAATCAAATTACAATCAATATGATTTTCATAACATCTATATTTCTCTGCTCAAAATTTCAAATGATTATCCACTTGGCTTTTAATTATATTCTTATAATGTAAGACTAATTGCAAGATACACCCTTCAACTTTGTTACAAGCAATTAAGTAACTGTGATATATGTGTACATAATACGAATGTTTATATAAAGAAAATACAGGATGGAAAAATTTTGTATGGAGCTTGTTATATTTTGAGCATATAATCCAGAACTAGAGCTCATTAGTGTATTTGGTCTGCTTATTTACATGGAAAAGTACAAGTGGTGGCAAAAGCATTATGTAAATGAATTAAAAAACCCTGGCTGACCTATTAGAAATAGTAGATGTCAGTATTGTGCAGTCCAGCAGTACTGCAAGAGAAAGATCCCTGGAAGAGCAATCAGATTAGAAGAACTACTTGGAACACCTTGTTTTGAACAGCTTTGTTTCACCAAAAAAAAAGAAAATTTTTTTCAACAGCACATCCATTTTAAAGGCATCTTTCATTTGAAAATATTTTCCCAGTTGTACTGATTTTTGTACTTGCATTTGGTCAGATATTAAAATAAGAAAATTTACACTGAAGGAAAATGTGGTCATTTCTGAGAAAATGGAAACTCTGTGCTGGAAATAATGGGTGAAAGTTCTCAATGGCATGAGCAGTTAATTGTGTTTTGTGCAGCAATGAGAAGCAGTTTAAAGCTCTGGAGAGCCCACCTGAGCTTCAGTGACACAGGGGTGAATTTGCTGGGCAGTGGGAAAGTCAGGCTGTGAGACAGTCCTATTGCATCCATTCACCATCAGAGGGAAGGAGTGCCTTGTGTAATGGGTGCTGACTCATGGTGCATGGCAGAATTATACTCTGATATGGTTTAATTTCATTTTTGCCATGGTGATTAGTTTCACTTTGTGAATGAAGCAAAACTGATTGAAGTTTCACAAGTGCAGAAATCCTGCATGGAATGACTTTCCATTTTTTATCATCATTTTTTCTCTGGAACAATTTTCACTGTGCCACAGTGAAAGAAGGAATCTGCAGCACCATTCTAGTTTGACTCTGTCTCTCCTTCCCTACTCTTTCCCATGCCTGAAAGCACCCATTGTTGGGGAGGTACTGTGAGTTCACAGCCTCCCTGGAGGGGGTCCTATTCAAGACAAGCTGTGCAGAAGCCAGGAGAAAAATCAGCACTGGCTCTGCCCTTTCTAAGCAGTCCTTTTTTCCTTTTCCCCCATTGTTGTATCTGTTCTGAATGGTACTACACTATGCACGTCTGCTGAAACCTTAATCAAAACTTATTGTGCATGAAATTCACTTATCGAGTATTAAGTGCCCAACTGGGCGTGCAACTAGATTCTTTGCCTGCACATCTCTGGAAAAAAGCCTGGGGTCTGAGGGAGATTTTGTTCAGTTTTGATGATTTCCATCAGAAAAAGGCCATGTCTCTTACAGTGGTGGATGGTAGAAAACTCCTCTCCTTCAGCATCAATCCTTTATTGCCTTGTGCTCCAGTTCCTGCCCAGCTGCTGCAGCTGATATGTGGCCCAATAACTGCTGGGTGCCAGCCACAAGACTGTGTTTAGGACTGGTTTAGCAAAGAGAGTCTTTGCTCTCCCTTCCTGCTGTGAGGCACCTGCAAAACATGACCAAAAAAAAGGGTGAAGCTGACTTTTCCCATTTTATTAGACTATGACCCACAGAGCTCCCTGGAGCATGATTTGAATGTTGAATTTTATCACGCAGACAAATCTTTCTCTTACATTTGGTTGCTTGTCCATTGAGTGTGTTGTGTTCTGTAATTGCTAGTTAATGCAGTACAGCAGGGTCAGGTTGTACTCTTGACACATAGAATTTTTAATCCTTTACAGTGGCCCTTAAAATCAATGTAGCACTCAAGGGAAGTAGAAGCAGGCACTAGAGGTCCAGATAGTTGCCTCTAACCAGGGTCCTTAAAACTTCTCAAGCCTAATCTCAAGAAAAGGTATGAAAGCACTGACACCTCCATGTCTTCTTTTGTATTGCAAACTGCGTCTGAGTTTTTAGTGTGCTTTCCTTGAGCTCCCCTGTGCACCAGAGTCACAGGTGTTACATCCCTTTCCAGCAGTACTCTCCTCAAATTGCAGCCTTTGGGGCTAGAAGCACTCCTCCAGTGAACAGCACATGGAAGTGACAGAGGCAAGAAATACATTTTTAATTTTAATACTTACACTCTGCTTACAAACATGACAGTAATTTGCAGAAGTAACATAACCAGATGCATGTAAATTCGTCCCAGTTCCCCACAATTGTGAATGGTGAGTCAGACCTAGTAGTGTTGCTGTTACTCCTCAGAGAAGATCTTCAGGTTTCATAGGTTTTCTTTTGTCCCAAGGGTAATCTGCAGGCTGACAATGGTGGAAGGACCTGCCTTTCCATCTGGAAAGAATGGCAGCAAGAAGGTGAACAGGGACATTCATTTAAAGGAGATGCTAGATGGTGGAACAAAGATAGGGAGTGTGATGCATTTCATGAGGCTGTCCAGATCTGTTCAGAGGAAATGACTGAGCACACAAGGAAGGCACTGTACCTTGAGAAGTGTTATAGAGCAGTGTGTGCTGGGGAGATGCTCTCACAGAAAATCCTGCTTGATCTCCCTAAAGCTCTCCTGGTGATGGGCACATGCTTCTCTGTGTCTGCCCAGCTCTGCCTTGGAACACACGGGCTGGGCTGCTGCTCTGAGCATCTGAACAGCAACAGAAGCATTCCAACAATGCCATGGTGAAAATGCATATCCAGCTCTGCAAAAATATTGTCTTGGGGAATTATTACTGTGCACTTCTCCAGGCAGGGACTTAGTCTCAATTAAAACAATGCCTGTTGCAGAAGAATTACTCAGGTCTAATTATTTATGAAGACAGATGATAAATCTGTGTGGAGGTTTGAACACATAAAAATCTATTATACAATATGTGTTTGACTGGCTTCTCTCCAGCTAACACGACATTTCCAATATTCACCTAAGATTATTGTTCTCTCCCAATGACATTCTGTCTCATAACCTCTGCAATCTAAAATTTAAGTGCTCAGTTTGAACAAGTCATCAGTCTCCTAAGGTGCTTTTTAAGTTGGTAAGGTTATCATCCTCTACAGATGCCTTAATCCCACCTATTTTACAGAGGAGTCTTGAATGTTTAGGCTATAATAGATATCAGGTTTTGGTAATAAAATTGGAAGAGAATTCTGCTTTCATTTTTCTCAGATATATGTATTTCTGCTATACTGTTGTGAGCATTGTCTGTGATATGTTGGGTTTTGTTCTTTGTGATTTAATTCCCTCTGGGACAACTGGTTTATCTGCAGGCATGAGATTTGGGGTGATAGTACTGGATAACTGAGCAAAATGATGATATTTTTCCAAAGGAAAGTGAACTTTCCAGAAAAAGGAGAGGTTTTTACATCTTATTGCATCACAGTTACTGTCTGTGCTTTCTTGGTTGACTTGCCTGTTCACACAATGGCATAAGGACGGAATGGCTGGGGTAGGAAGGCACCTCTGGAGCTCATCCAGCCTGCTCACAAAGAGTTAAAATGAGCAGATTGTCTGGTCTCTTCTCCAGTGAAATTTTTAATATCTTCAGAGTTTAAGAAGGAAAGAAATACTTCTTTTTGATGATACACACATTACTGGAATGCAATCTGAGTTTACAGCCACCGATTTCTTCCACAGACCCTTTCAAATGGTGAAATTGTCTGTTTTCATCCATTCTACCTTTATGTTGGGGGGGCCTTTATTTAACACTGTATCCACTGACAGGGGCACACTTAAAATGTTGTTAATTAATATATCATGCACTGAGCAGATCTTTGCCTTTCAGCTGCAACTCCCTGCTGGGTTGTGTTTTGATTTTGGAATTAATTCAGAGCTCATGTCATATAAAATATTAGAGCATCCAAACCAAAACTAAATTTTATTTAACAGCATTTATGATAACTTTTCAAAGCAGTATAAAAAATTAGGAAATATATTTTATTTTTCCATGCCCTAGGGAAAGTAATTATGTTAATTGCATATTGTATATAACATCAGTTATAACTTGTGAAAGACTGATTTGTGTGTGCCCACATTCTCACACAATGAAATTTGATTTAATAATATCTGCGCTGCAAAACGTAATTTGTAATATTTTTTTTAAATTATGTATTCAAGTTCAAAGTGAAGTTACTATTAAGGTAAGGTAACTAATATTACAGCACTATAATAAAAACCTAACAAATATAAATGTATATCTTCCTTCTTCATAGAGCCTAATTAGAAATCTCTTTCCTGGTATCAGGCCTAAGATTTCTCTGTAATCCATAAGGGTTACCATTTGGAACTTTTCTTCATATTGTATTTGCATTCAAATGTACATTGGCTTAGTTTTGTTATGAAATATTGAAAGCAGCTGAAAGAACTTTGTCAACCTTGTTGAAGTCAGGAATGTTTTCTTCTAGTCGAAGGCACACACAATTGCCACATACTGCAGGGGACAATGGAGTGCCATTGCTCGAGGGTTAGGCTTTTGAATCCAGCCCCAGAGCTAAAGAAGCAATCACATCTTGGTTTTAGAGAGAAATTGTTTTGCATGTCTGCCTTCTGGAAGCTCCTCTTTTAACAGTCCATCTGATTTGAAAGTACTGACTCATAACATCACAACCTCCTTCAAACAATCCCTGTCAAGTTGTAAAACATTGCAAATATAACTGGATATATGGAAGACGCAGCACCCTCTCAGCATGACCCCTAAAGCAGATTTGATCATTTACACTGCTGCTATTTAATGAGTAGTCTGATATGAATTGAGATGCAGGTGCCTTTTCCACTTTAGGATTGCTATTTGTTCCTTTCAAAATCTCTTCATTTGCTTCAAGGCTTATCTTGGCAATCCACAGAAATACTTGATTAGTTGATGAACCTCCCTGTGCTGCCAAGAGACAGACATACACAGTAAACAAAGCACCTTGTTTAATTTGGGCAGTAAAAGTCAGGTGAATTCACCTTAAGAGATGTCTTGCTTCTTAAAGAAGGAGCCTTATAGTGCTTATCTAACTTTTAGATGGCAAAAGTGAGCTGATATGAATCTCAAACTCTGAAATATAAAATATATAAATAGATAAAATATTATGGTTCTTTCCTATTGATCATGATCACAGATTTTTTTTCAATACAGAAGATGCAAAGTTGTTTCCAAGCTTTGTCTTCCAGCAGAGACAGTATTCCAACAATTACATATAACAGTTAGAAATTAACTTAAACATGACAGCTAAGGCTGCATTTCCTCCCAAAACTGCTGTGTGGAGGAACACTCTTATCTGTATGGGCATCACAGCACAGGAGCAGCAAGGAGCTCATGAGACCCTCAGTGGGCTCTTGTGCTCCGTGACAAGGGTGACGGGGTCTTGGTCATTCTTGTCAGATGTTTGTTTAAGCAGTTCTCAAGACTCTCCATTGCCAGAGCCTCAAAAGCTTCTCCAGGTTGATTCCAGTGCTATACTACACTTAACATCAGAAAATTTTTGCTTTATTTAATATAATAATTCATTTAATATAATCATTCTAATTCAAATCAATTACTTCTTTCGCAATCCACCACTGGCATGGCCAATTATTTTATTTCTCCTCTCAGCAGCCTTTAATGTATTTTAATAATGTCGCAGGGCTCTTTGGCATGCTTTAATTTAAATGACCCTACAAGCTTTCTTTACAGATCACGATTTCCTGACTTCATTGTTCTCCTAAGGATTCTGCTCAGCTGGTCCACAATTTTCTTGAAGAACAATGCCTGAAATCAGAAGAGATAAATCCCTTCTAATGTGGGTCAGAGAAAAGGGATTACTTCAAGTATTTTGCACAATGTATATATTTTATATATTCCTGTACATTGTCAACTGTTTTCCTAGGCGTGTATATGAAAATGGAAAAATGCAAAGACTATGATGCTGATAAAACTGAAACCATGGAAAAAGTGGCCTAATTTTTCTGGGACCCTTTATTTTTGTAGTATCAGGAGCTATCTAGCAGCTAACGTAGATATTAATAGACAGATGTATAAAAAAATAAAACCATGAATATTCCATTTCAGAAACAAGTCTAGAGTTCAGACAATTGATATCTGTACTTTGGTTGTGATTGCTTGACAGTGGAGCCAAACACATGTGGTTTCTTTTTCCCTGTATAGCAGGCAAGTCCTAAGTGTTAGGAATTCAAGCAAGCCCTCACAGTTAGTTTGGTATTTTGAACTGTGACTTGGGCTCCCTTCCTGGAATGGAAGTGCACTGCTGCCATGACTACTGCTGACGTTAGCTGCCATGCAAGCTTGCCTTTAGTGGCTCAGTTATAATGACAGTAAAAATGAACAGAGTCTAAATGAGATTAAGCACTTATGAAATATATAACTGGTTAATAAGAAATAAGTATCAGCGTGAGCTCAACATGACCCAGCAATGTGCATTTGTAGTTTGGAAAGCCAGCTGTGTCCTGGGCTGCATCCAGAGTAGCGTGGCCAGCTGGTTGAAGGAGGGGATTCTGCCCCTCTACTCCTCTGTGGTGAGATCCTACGGGCAGAGCTGCTTCCAGTTCTGGGACCCCAGTGTAAGGACAAGGAGCTGTTGAAGAGAGTCCAGAGGAGGGCCACGAAGATGATCAGAGGGCTGGATCACTTGCCCATGGAGACAGGTTGAGAAAGTTGGGGCTGTTCAGCCTGGAGAAGAAAACACTCCAGGGAGAACTTACAGCAGCATTCGAGTACCTGAAGGGGGCTAAAAGAAAGCTGGAGAGAGATTTTTTACATGGGCATGTAAAAAATCATACATAGGTCACTGAATGGGAAACTCAAAGAGGAACAGTTTAGGTGAGATATTAGGAAGAAATTCTTTACTGTGAGGTAGGTGGGGCACTACCCAGAGATGCTGTGGCTTTCCCATCCCTGGAAGTGGTCAAGGCCAGGTTGGATGGGGCACTGAGGAACCTGGGTTAGTGTCAGGTGTCCCTACCTGTGCCAAGAGGGCTGAAGCTAAATGATGTTTAAGGTCCTTTCTGACCCAAACTATTCTATAATTCTGTGATGAAACCAGAAGTCCTTCAGCCTTTCTCTGTTCTGTCAACAGTATTTTTGTCCTTTGATCAATAAAGGAAGAATCAGTTGCAGAGTCCACCCTTCAGGTGCTACACAGATCAGTTCCTTCTGTCCCACAAATGCCCTGGAGGCTGGAGCTGCTGGAGATGTGGTTGCTTGCACTCCATGGCCAATGGAGTTTGAATGTGGTGCTACTCTGGCTACTGCTTCTTCCCGGGCTCTTGAGAGCGGACACAATGGCATGATGTGTTCTCATTAATTAGTGTAGCCTTCCAGGGCATGCTGCCTCTGTTGTCTGTGCTGCTCAACAGAAAACAAAATTCTCAGGTCCATATTTGGAGTTTTTAAATCATTTTTTTGGAAGAATGATTATGTCCTTTGGTGACTAAAACCACTGCATTATAAAGAAATAAATTTATTAATCCCATCCCATTCATCTCTGCTTATCTACATGCCATTTTGTTGTCAGCGATTTAACAAAACAAAAGCCAAATCTCTGTTTTTAATTGTGTGGGTACAAATAGATTAATATATTATATCATGGTATATATTTATAATTATAAATGCTGAGAATAATATTTAAATGTTTACAAAAGTCTGTTTTGTGCAGTTAATGGACTATGTCTTCCAAAACCTGTAGATAGTATGGAACTTTAGAAATGATAACTGCATAAGCAACAGAATAAAATAGATGGGTAAGTTTTGCCACAGTTTGCCAAACTTGACATTTTTCGTGAATTTTTTATATGGTGATTAGCTTCTAAGGTAATTTTAATATAATTCAGAAACTGCATTCTGCCCTTGAATATGATCTGCATAGGTCTTCATGACCTGTCTCTGTAGATGTGGTTGTCAGGGCTCTTTTTTAAACTAATGCTTTAGCCTAGGTTAATGCACTGATATTCAGCTTGCTTTAAGAAGAGAATACCTAAAGTTAAAACTTGCTTTACTTTCTTTTACTTACTGCCAGAAAGATACTGGGGTTATATTAAATTGAAATAAATTCATGTTGCAGTAATTATAATTTGATATGTCCTTTTCTCCTGAATTTATTTTCCTAAGCGAGACAAGGACTTCTAAAACTAGATGTTATTTTCCTATTTAGATAAATTATTTAAAATTGCCTTGAATTTAATTTATGTTTGGAGCTCACTGCAACACATTCATGTTCTAAAGCAACTTTTCTAAAACTTTGCTCTGATGATGTGCATTTAGCAGGGTTCCAGCTGGCAGCTGGACACTTTTGAACCCTCAGCAAGATTCAGCCTCTGTGGAACCTCGGTGGTAAAATGTTGGAGTACTGGAAGTGCAAAACATCCTTTTCTAACTCATTAATAGAGTTCAGAAGGTTTCATAGAGAGCTCCTGTCAGCAGGAAAATCTAAAATTGCTGTAATGCTCACTTACTGCAAGCTCTGTCTGTTGATGACAAAATAATTTTTTTTTTTATGCATCAAAAAAGAAAAATCTAAGTAACCCATGAGGCAAGCACAGTCATTTAAGGCATACATCTTGCACTTAGTGTAGGGATTGGAACTCTGCTGTGCCAGTGTTCTGTCTGCATTCCAGGGCCTTTGGGCTCTTTGCCTGGGCAATATGCAGTCTATTTGTCCATGGGTGCACACTATTACTCATGTGCAGTAGATTTAGGAATATTTTATCAGATCTGCTGTACCTGAACTTAGAACTGATGGGAATAAGCATTTATTTTTAATAATGAATCATTTTATCATATGTCATTTATATGGTAAATGTAATTCCAATTTACAAGAGGTCTGAGTATACTTTTCTTCAACAGAAATATATGAGAGAGCAAATTCAGGTCTTACATTCAGAGATGCCATTCTTGAACAAATAAAAAAATAAAGATCTTAAAATGCATGATACAGAAATGCTTTTGTTTTCTTGAAAAACAGGGAAAAATCCTAAAAAAACTACCACCAAGTTATGAACATTGAGTATAAAAAAAACAAAACTAGCAAGGAAAGCAAAGCTTTCTACACCAATGAAAGGTAATTTTTTTCTCTAATATATACACAGGTTGAGAAACCAGTCGAATTGCTGTCCCAGCTCTTGATTCTCATTGTCATTGACCCTGGAGCAGTCAGTACTTAAGCAGCAGCCTCAGGTCAGGGGTGTCCTACGAGGTTTTATTCAGGGCTCAGAAAACGTTGTGGTGCTGGAGGAGGTTGGGAGGGCAGTGGGAAAGGCAGGGACAGGGAAGGCTCTGCTGTCTGGGTGCCTCTGGGTGTGGGGGGAGGCAGAAGCCCCTGTGGGCAGTGCTGGACCTGGGGATGTTGATGTTTTCTGCATAACTGACCTCATTTTGCTCCTCCTGTCTCTGCAAGACTGGCACTGCGGTGTCCCCCTGCTGACACCGAGGGACTCCTTGCCTTTCAAGTTCATGAACTGAGGCAGGGGAAAGAATGCAAAGATTCTTACCCTCAGGTCTTCTGCTGTAACCTGGCTGAATGCTATGAAATCTGACTTACTGTTCCTCCAGATAAATAGTATTTCAAAGAGTAATTTTTTGTGATTTTGTATTTGTTTGGTTTTTTTTGTGGGGGGAGTATGTGTGGGCTTGTTTTTTGGTTTGTTTTTTGTTGGTTTTTTCTTTTTTTTAATTTCTAGGGGATCTTAAACTACTTTTCAGTCAGGACTATCACAGATATTTAAAATAGTAAAAAATTGCTGCAGCTTAAATAAAATAATAGATGTTTTAGAATATCAACATCTAAAATAGTGCATTATTGTTCAAGATATCCTTATAATTTTGTCTTTTTTTCTGAAGGAAGATACTAAAGAAAAAACAGATCTCATTTCTTCTGCAAGCTGAAATGCTGGGGTTCTTTTCTAAAGTCTTCTTTTAGCTTTCAGGGATATGGTAGCTATGGCAAGTAATCTGCTCTTTTATCCTTCCATAGCCTCTGATTAACATATGTGTCCTTTAGTGTTGTCTTCAGTTTTGACCTCACACTTGCTGATGGCAGACAGGGTCCGCTTTTAACAGCAGCACTGTATTAACATTTACCACAGATTAGCAGAAACATAGATTATTAACAACTTTTCCACTTGATAGGGCTTTAAGAGAAATGGGACCTTTTCTTTGGACTGCTTCTACCACTCATTTCCTCAGAAATCCTAGCACCCTGAGAAGAAATTTAAGTCTTTTTTCTTGTGAATCTTGGACACTCAAGTTACAACATTGCAACCTGACCTCTTGTTTTCTTAACTGGCATCAGAAAATTACTTATTGCTTTCTGCTGTAGGGCTGAACTCTGATATAAGGCACAAAGCAGCATGTGTAGGTAGAATTGCAAAATTGAATTTGTGACTGAGGAAATATTGGTTACACTGTGGTTGCATGCCCTCTAGCTGAGGAAATTGGCCTTTTCATCTCATGTTCACACAAGCCCCCTCCTCTGGAGATTTAAATTTGCAAATTTCAGGATGTCTTAGCTACTGTGTTATCCTGTATTGTGTCTATGACACCTTCCACTGACTCTCTGCCACTGTATAGACGCTAAATATTCTCTAAGACAATAAAAAAAGCGTAAGTGCAACTTGCTTAGAGTACATTCCTGAGAAAAGAGAGACCTTGATTCTTAATTCTGCTCTGAATCAAAACATGGACTTGAGCCAAGATTTGTCACCTTCCAGGAAAGTGCTCAGGAAAGTGCTTTAATACTGAGTAATTTTCCTTCTCACTGGCTTAATGAATATTTAAATAGTCCATACAAGATGGAACAGAATCAGTGGGAGAGACTGTGAACAAACCTCTCTAGAATATCTTACAATGTTGTAGCTAGGTCGTTGTTGAGGAGACACGGCTTCAGATCCTGTCAGGAAACAGAAAAATTGCATCTGCCTCCTATAGTTTGAGTGAATATGCTTCTGTTTCCTTAGCTTGCTTGTCTCCCTCTCTCCTGCCTTCTCCCACAAGTGGTACCAAATAAACGTTTGGAACACAGCGAAACAAGTAACTTTGGATATTTCAAATATTAATTCTCTCACCACTGCTACAGAGAAATTTTATCTTCATTCACATGAAGGACAAAACGGAAGCAGAGGGAGAGCTGATGTGGTTTCCTAAAGGGTTATGTCAGTTTATGAAGCATTACATTATACACAGAAAAGTGATTTTCTAACACTAGGGCATGGCAGTTGAGCTCAATTTTCCTGTAGGCTATGCAAAGCTGAGGCAGATTGGGCTTTCTGGGTAGTTTAAGATGACGTAAGACTGTGCTGAGGCTGAACCATCTCATCCTCTTCTAGCCTTGGCATGGTGTCTTCTGCTCTGGCATTAGTCATCCCACAAATGGAGTTTGAATATGAATGGCTCACTAGTCTGAGAGAAAAGCAGGTATGGGTTTTTTTTAAAAATTTTCTTCTTCCTTTTTTCTTCTTTTCCTCTGTGCTACTTCCATGTTGGTTCACCAGTCTTGTCCATTTGATGGCTGTCTAATTCCTAGAGCCATCTGGCAGATTTGCTGTCTTAGACTTGCTTCAGTCAGACACACAATTAGAAGGTGAAGGATAAAATAAAAAAATAGTTTTAAGAAATGAATAGATGCCAAGAATGGACAGTTGATGCTAGTAGAATTACATTATAAGGCAGAGACCTCCATTTATCCATCTGCGAAAGCCTTTAAAAAAGGCAGTACATCCCCTTTTTCTTGTGTTGAAACTATGTGCCTTGCTATATTTGCATAAACCTGAAATTAGACTAAAATTAGATATTATTACCCTTTCCTTGCTAGAAGTCATGAATTTTTTTAACTGCAGCTGTTCTACCCAGGTAAAGCAGATCCCTAGGATAAGCTGACCAAAAGTAAGCTTGCCTTTCACAACCCTATTCACCATAGTGGAGTCATTCAGGCTTTCTCATCCTAACAGGTATGTCCTAAAGAGACATCTTTTAAAGAGTTAAACTTACTTTTTAACTTTGCATGATTAAAATGATTCACTACAATGTTTCTATTAGGAATCATAGTTTTTGCAGCTAGATGAATCTTTAGGAAGATAAATGTAATGTTTCAATGGCTCTGTTCACACAATTTTATAGCTTAATCAGTGATGAATAGTGTGAGATGTAAAATATTGCTATTTCTTAAATTATTCAATTGTATTATATTTTGCATTTGTCTAGTATTTCTTGTACTCAAACCTTAACATCTATACCTAAACAATAGCAACTGTTGCTATGGTATTGTTCTCGCTTATAGAAGGACATTGTCAACCATAAACTATATTTCTAACCTTCTCAGCTATTAAAGGAGGTAACACCTCCTTTCTTTCTGCTGCAATTTTATTATGTCTCATGATGGATGTTGTTAATTTGATTTTCAGGGCTAGAGTGGTTCCAGAACTGATGAATCTATTTGCATAAAATCTCAGTCTTGTGCCTGTCATGGATGGGCTGTGTTCATTATTAAAATAATGAGTTTTGGAGGAATCACTCAGTGTTAAAGAATCTCTTCCTATACTCTTTCTGCTGCTCTTGTTTGTTATTTGTATTGTGATGGCAGGCACAGCAAGCTGGATGCTGGCTATACACTCAGGATTAGTCTGTCTGTAAAACAACAGGACTCACAACCAGATTCCTACCTCTGTTGGTTCTCTACCAGCACAGAAAATTTCCAGGGTTTGAACAGTCTTATTGGAGTCAATGTTTTGGTTTAAAATATCAAACTAACAAAATGGTCTTTGAAACAGAATAAAGATATTTCAAAAATGTCGACCTTAAGAAAAAAAAATTCCCAAAGTTTACTAGGTCTTCTTCTGTTCTTGTTGAAGGCTTTATTTTGCAGAGAAACCCTAAAGGATAAGAATGAAATCTTTGACTTAGACAATATTTTTTGGGTTTTTTTAATATGATGTGTCCTTTTTCAGTGCATTCAATAATAAAATAGATAATAATCTAAAACATCTAAGTACCTCCATACTTCTGGACTTCATACACCAGACCATAAGGCATGGACAGAAATGGGAAAAAATACCTGAACAGAAGGAATTTACTAGTTACTACAGCTTGGGGCCAGACTGAACTGTTAGGCATGCAAGCATAAATCTGGAGTCATGCTCTCAAGAGCAATCAGATTACTCCAGGCTTGTGCTTGACTACCTAAGATCAGTATCTGCCCAAGGATTTTTTCTGTAAGTACATTGTTGTAATTAGTACTGTCAGTAAAAATTACCAAAAATGTCAGACTCTCCAGGTTTTGATAAATACCTTGAAAACTCTAAGTTTTTTTCATCAGGCATTCTCTATTTTGAATTAAAATGGACAGAGCTGCATGGCAGATTCAGTCTGCCAATTTCTTCCAAGCTGTATCATAAACACTGAAACAATAATTCGAAACAAGGTCTAATGCTGAACTAGAACCTATCACCCTCCTTTCCCTATCAAGATATTTCCTATTACCTTTACATAAAAGGTGGAACAGTAATTGTATGTAGATTGGTATACTGAGAGATGCACTTTTTCTACAGTTAATCATTGTGTATGAATAGCATTTATTGGACTAGTCTAATAGTATGTCTGCAGCATCATGTCTGAAATGATTGCTTTAATTCATAAAAGGGTTAATACATAAAAATTAATTCTTTAAGCAATTTAAACACAGCAATTTCCTAGCTATATTTCCATGTAAATTCTACATGAGCAGTTATATTGCTCCCAACCTCACTGGTGGGTTTTCATACCAACTGACTCATGTTTGGACAGAGCTTTTGTGTTCTCGAGCTGTCAAACATTTCTATAGTCTCTTTATTCTCTTTTATTTGAACATTAGAATTTGTGTTCAGTTTTAGGAATTAACCAAAGTCTTGCTGTGATTTTCTTCCTAATACAAACATTATGTTCCCTAAAATCTTAGCCCTGTCAAAGGCATTTCTTTCTTTAGGCTGGCCTTCATTTTTTTTCACTCTTATAACTTGATTTTCTTGATAGCACACTTTTCTTACAGCTTTTTCAGTCTTAATAGCAAACAATGACTTTCCAATCAGCCATGATAATTTTGTTTCTCTTTCTTAATACACAAGCAGGGGAAAAAATTTCCTCTCTTCTAGACTTCCTCATCTAGGAATACAAATTTTTAAAAAATAATTATTATATGGGAAATATTCCCAAACTATAGAAATTTCCTTGGGGAAACTGATGATTCATAACAAATTCAGGTAAAAATATTGGATCGCAAAATGTCAAGTACATACTGTATGGTTTTTGCATCTCTAAAAAAGGAATGGTTCATGGTCCTTGAAGGTCTGCTTCAGGTGACTGATTATAAAATGGATTTTTAAAAGGGAAATTACCAGCTTAGGAACCTTGAGAATCTTCTCAAGAAA
This sequence comes from Ammospiza caudacuta, assembly GCF_027887145.1. NCBI lineage: Eukaryota > Metazoa > Chordata > Aves > Passeriformes > Passerellidae > Ammospiza > Ammospiza caudacuta. Next base: position 97,365,427 of record NC_080595.1, on the reverse strand, counting down.
AATTGCCTTCTCGAGGACTGCTGAAGAAACCATGGGAGGATGCAGAAGGAAAAAGGCCTCACTTTATTTATGTATACCAGAATAAAATATAAGTAGAGGCTAAAATGGCAATTGATATCTGAAAATAAGAGTAGGTAAAAAGGAAAGTTATTAAGAAAGGGTCCTGATGTTTAATTTTGGAAAGGGTGCTGGAGACAGCAGTATCTTCAGTAGAGCAGAAATACTGGAAGTGAAGCTGGAAGGTAAGCACATGCAGAAGAGGAAGCTCGTGCATTTGTTGTAGGCAGTGTGTCTCGTGGTTTTAGAGACTGGGGGATATCTGAAATGGAATCACTGTTTGAGAAAGGAGTCAGAAAGGCGTACAGAAACTGGGGAATTTTCCAAAACAGAAAAAGGAAATGTAAGAGGGTGAGAGACTGAGAATGGTGATGAAGGACTATAAAAGGAAAGTCAAACCGATGACTGTAGCAGAAGAGAGAGTTAAATATCTAGTATAGAGTTGAAAACTACGTGTAACTGCAGAGACCTGCCAGGACAGGACTGAAACATATGGTGTTCCCAACATGTCAAGTTTGAGGAGCAGTTACTCAGATTTGGCAGTTTACACTAAGAGGATTGGCTCTTAGGTTTACTGTTATCATCATGACAGGGAGAGGCAGTGTTTCTTTTAAAGATACTACCACCAAGGAATTAATTACTTTTGACAGAAGTCAGTTTGACAGTGGTACTCAAGTGAATACGATAGTCAAAAGGGAAACAATGACAACATGACAACAATGACAGAGCAAGATTATTCTTTTTGCAAAGCATTAAATAAACATGTTCATTGGCTCATATGATGAATCAGGAAGCCTTCAAACTCTTGGATGTAAAAGCTAAGCATATTATACCTCATTGCCATGCTGTGCAAAACCTAAATTTTTTAGCAGTCTGTTCACAACAAGATGAATTAATGATTGGCAGAGAAACAAGGAACACAGAAAAATAATTCAGATAATTACAGGATCAAAGAATTTGGCTCTGGTGAGGCAAACAAATAATTTAAAATTTGAAGGGGAAAAAGAGGATAAGAAATAGGGACAAACCCAAAAATTAACTTGGAGCAAAACTAGAAAAATATGTTCTTTTTTAGTTCTTTTCTCTCCTCAACTTGCTACTCAGTTGAAGGAAACTTCAAAATGTATTTAATTTACTTTGTCTAAGACAAATCAAGGATACTATATAAGTAAAGGTTTTTTAATGTGGGGTTGTTTTATCTACAAATGATTGAATCTATACACGGTGACTGAAATAGAGTGTGTATGCAATGAACCTGAAAGTGCAATTGAAATTTCTTATATATGTAATAAGTGCAGATAAAAAAGTTAGTCTCAAGGAATCTCAATAACAGTTGATCGTAGTGCAAAACAGATTTCCATCAAATTTATTTTTTGGTAAGAGGACTGTAAACAACATTGCAGTTAAAAATCTATATGCTTACCTTGATCTCTGTTTTCAGACAGCTTGGAATTTACCTATGAGAAAGAGATATGTAGTAGAATTTGAAATATGATCTGACATGCAGCCCACTGTAGATACATCTACCTTTCAGAAACACTGTGTCTTGCACAATTCATGCTTTCAAACTAATGTCTTTGAAGAACAATGAAGGATTTTGTCCTGCCATCCTTTAATTCCATCTTAACTCCTGTAATGGGAGAGTGGCACTGTTGAGTCATTGATATTTCATGTATTTCTGTTGAGAGAGCTGTTTTTCCTATCATCGCTTCCTAGTTTGTACCTTAGAAAAATGCACCATTCTGCTTTCATTGCTGTGCTATCAAGAGATTTCTAGGCGAAACAAATACTTTCTAGTTTTAAACTCTGTGCCTTGCAATGGTCTTATTCTTTTAAATGAATGTCTCAGCTGCAGTGTGTTGGAGAGGGCTGCACCGTTGACTTATGGATCACTGCTGTATTAGGGCCTAAGGTGTTGAAAGAAACATCTTTGCTTAGTTTTGTACAAAAGATGAGCTGCCTCTGACAGCATCCATGGGTCACCAGAGTGATCTCAGTGAGTCTGATCCCTCCCATCAGGTGAGTTGTGGCATCACAGGGAAAAAAAAGTGTCCCAGAAGCCAGTTAGCAAGTACATAATAACCCGAGTAGCAGGGGGTGATATTCTGGGGAAAGACATTCAGAACAGACCAAAATGACTCCATAAAAAAACTGAAGTCATCTTCTATACAGCATGATCAAAGCACTCTTAGCAGGTGGTGCTAGAGGGTGACTTGGTTCTCATGAGGATGCTAGAGCAAATAATACATATAAAGAGATAGTAACATTGGTCTCAGCTGTAGATTTAACAGTGATTATGAAACCTGGATTTTTTCTGATATGTATTTCTGTGGCCAGAAATGTTAGTCCTTCTTGTACATTCTCCCTTGGTTGCTATTACCAGAAAAACTATCTTTTTTGGCCTAGGAAAAAATAAAGCTCTTGCTAGAAGTGTGTTGACTTGCACTCTGTGTTACAGGGGATTTTTGAAGGATTTTTCAATAACATAATGCAGAACAATTTGAATGTGAATCTGATTTTTTCCAAATTTGGGAATATTTGGATCTCAGTTCTGCATAACTACTTAGTGAAACACAGAATGACAGAAAGTTACTAAAATGAGACTTGTTTTTTTTTTTCCTTAAGCTGTCACAGATCAAATTACAAGTTATGAGTGGGAAGGAGGGGAGAGGGAAGAGAAAAACAGAATTATGATATTAGACCTTTGAAGAAAGTGTAATGTTTCTGACAGAGAAAGTGGAAAAAGTTTAGAGACAAGTTAATGTAAAAAAAAAAGATTATTGAGTGATAGTTTCTCAGTATATGCTTCAGTTAATCACAAAACAACTTGCAGATAGAGGCTGTTAAGAAAATCAGTAATAGTGACCATAAAAAATTGATTTCTCAGATATAAAGAGTGGCTTTGGTCCAAAAATCAAATTGAATATTAAATTGTAGAAAGCAGTAATATAACAGGGTAATTGCCAGTATGTTCAGATGAGATAACAGATAACAGAAAATTACTTGTTTAGAAAATGACAATACTATATCAAAAAGCACTTTAAAAAGTCACTATTTTTATTGTCTACAGGGAATAAAAACATACTTTAAGAAAATGAAGATTATGTCAGATTTTCTGGTATAAGAATTTAATAATGGCTGGATAACAAAGACCTTGCATAAAGACTTATTTAAATTCATACTTCATAGATTTCTTTCAAGATGACTTAAATTATCAGCATTTATAGGTTTTATAATTTTTTGTTTTACAATACCTGGAAGCAGATACACATGAAACAACAGGAACACTTTGGGACAGAGCTCAGGATGAAATTGAGCCCAGACCTGGTGAAGGTATGATGAATGTCATGACTACAGCAGGCTGGGATAAACCATCTCCTGACATGGACCGAAAGACCTGAGGAGAATGACTTTGCCCCATCTTGATGTAGCCACAGGATTTGTCTCTTTTTCCTTTGCCTTTTAGCAGTTGCACCAGGATGGTGCTGGGGCTACATCTAGAGACGAGAATAGGGTTAATAAAGGAGGGCCAAAAGAGGCCCTATCACTTCCTCTTACTGTAAATCTGCCTCTGACACCACAGCTGGGTGAGACTGAGCATCTACATGGGTGCTCTACATCTCAGCTCCTTTTTTAGTCAGTGAAGGTCCAGCCAACATCGAGTGGAATATCAGCCCAGGTTTCTTTGGCTGTGCTGAGGCTTCACCACATGGACATCAGCCTGAACACAAGGTCTTCTAGGGCTGTTTTGGATGGTTTGTGCAACACTCCCTCAGGGTGTTGACTTGTTCAAGTGAGTTTAATGCATGTAAGCAAGTGAGACTTCTAGTACAAAGTACTGTGTTTAAAGGCATAAAGCAGTTCTTTATTTGTTGAGTGTGTGCAATGGATAGTCAGGACTAATGAGTTCCTAGGGTAGGTACTACTATGCTTTTCATCTCCACTAAGCTGACAAAGAGTTTTCATTGATCAGAAATCATAAGTCAGGAAGGGAAGAGTGGGCCTCTGGTATTCACTGAATGCTCTGATCCTTTTTGCTTCTGACTTGTCATCTTCTGACTCCCAGGTGTTTCACTAAGGCCTCTATATGTTTCCTGATCACAGATTTTCCCTTGAGTTGTGGTCGATGGCTGTTCTCACATTTCTTCCTTATATCTTAGCAATATCTTCAGAAGTCTGACCTGTTCTTATGCAGTGAGGCCCTGTCAAAACTAGACCTGAGGAGCAGGTAGACAGCTGAGGAGATAGGAAGAAGAAAACATCTAGGTGATCCAGGAGAAAAGGCAGGCAGACACTGGTCCTATGGGGAACTGCACGCTGGAGTACAAGTTGAAGGTCAGGAAGTAGACTGGAAATGGTTTTGGGTGTCACCAACGGAGTTAAGTCCCACACAAGGTAAATGTAAATGCCTAGTGCACCTGCAGACACCTAGAAGTGGATGCTTAAATGTAGGGATTTGAATCTTGAAATGAATCTTGCCCTAGATTCCTCGCTGAGAACAGCCACCCAGATCCTTGATAGCATAAAATGGGTTAGCTGAATTGAGGCTCATGTCCTAGGGTGACTTTATGATCCTTGTGTCCCAAATCATCTGTTCTATCTGTGCTGGATATTAAGTTCTGCACCTATAATATTGCTTTGGAGAGTGAAAGAGGGGAAAAGAAGAGACTAAGAACAGGATTTTCTGTGAAGGACCTACACTCCAAAATCACTGGCTCAACCCAAATATACCCTTTCTTGTCTGCCACTTTTAGACACTGTTTTATGTGTGCCAGTTTCTACCCAATTCATTTATTCTGGAAATGCTGGCTATTCATATATCAGACTAGCATTTCCTTAGGCTTTCTAGGATAATGGGGAGTCATTCCAATTTAGGCAGTGTAAGATGATTTGCCTTCTCTTTCTGACTCTAGCAGCTGCTGTCTTCCATAGCTCTGGCTTTGGGGTTGTTACTAGTCAAACTGTATTTTCCTTTTTTTGCAAAGATGTCTTTGTCGTATAATACTACCATTTATGATGCTTGCAGCTGCCAGTAAAAATCCCCACCCAGTAAAATTCTGTGAGCAATGGATGTAAACAAATATGCAGGAGGGACAAAGGATAGATGTGTCAATTGTGCTTTTATGTCAAATACAAAAAAGTGGGCTTGGGGCAGAAAACTAGAGGATTACTGTAGATCTCTACAGCTGTGAATAAAAGAATGTTCACAGGGAACATCTTGCTCTTCAGAACTAAGGCTCAATGCATTTTTTACTGAGTTGGAAGGAAACTGATAACCCATACATATCGAACTTGACTAATATTAATTTAATTAACTGCATAAGGGATTATTTATTTCCAAAAAAATAACAAGTTTAAGGGTAACTCTGCATTTTCTCAGTTAATGACCTTTTAATTGTTTTGTGTAGATTGCTGGATACTTAACAGAACACCTTGACATAGATCCATTTCTTGCAACTGAATGGAAAACATTAATTACTGAAACAAAACAGCTTAAAAATATGTTAAAAAACCAGTTCAGAGCCCTGACATTAGTTCCACTGACTGTTAACAAGAAGCAAATTGAATTTTACATTGTCGGATAACATACAATATTAAAAAATTATAATACTAACCAAGCCTAGTGTATTTATAAATTTCTCAGGAAGTGATGCAGGAAGCAGCTGCCTGAAAAACTTGTGCTGCTTTTGTTCCTTTCCAGTCTTTACTTTCATCTGCACAGGGAACAAGGCTATTTGTAAATTATACTTTCATAGAATCAGGTGTGCCCGTGCTTATTCTGAATCAAGCAGAGAGATGTGCCTGAAAGTCTAGAGTCCATGTGGGGATTTCAGGGATTTGGTATGAGTCTGACCATGTGCTTCATTACTTTTTGGTAGTGCTTACTTGGTATTATCTGTGACTTGTTTTCTTTCTCCTCCCAGCAGCACTGTCTGTGTACTCAGGTTCCAGGGAATGAAGTCTGTCCTTCAAGATATTTGTTTGTAAAATGTGCTTCCTCCCATCCATGTCATACATGGCAGAACACTGTTTACAGTATTTCACCCTCCCTTATTTGTGAGCCTGATGATATTAGGGAGGTAATGAACAATGAGCAAGGAAATAGGTTGTCACAACAAAGGAAGCATTTGGGGGTTTTCTGTCTTTTTAATTTCCAGGAAATAAAAAATCTTGATTGCAGGTACAGTACATATAATTTTAATAAAATACTTTTAGCTTGCTGCAGAGCGTTTTTCTTTTTACCTTGTGTTGGCCCACTGGAAACACTGATATTTCAGGGGCATCTGAAAAGCAAGCATGACATTCCAAGCCAGTGTGTAGCCTTTTCTGGATGTATGCAAAGAAGATTTTTAAAGAAGCTAACACAGAAGGTCAGAAAAAAGAGGCTGTGTCTTATCATGAAGGTGAACCAGAAGCTGGCTGTCCTTGACAGCTATGGAGAAAAATTCTTCCATATGGCTGATTTGAAAACTCCACATCACAGAGGAGTAGCTAAAATTTGGAAAGATGGTCATAGATGGCAAGAGTGCAGCTTGACAGCTAAGTTGCAGACCTGTGACATTATTCTCCCCTGTCTGCCTCCCCTGAAGCTGGAGAGCCACTGAAATTAAAGACAAGGACGTTGTCACCTTTTCCCCATTGCTAGAATAGATGATTATCTGATATAGGACCCATGAAATATGAACTGGAGACCACCCTTAAAGAAATGAAAGGAATAAGAAACTCTCTGTCAGAGATCTACAGCCACAGCCTGTCCCATCCTCCTCTCATACCTATTTCCCCATCCCTGTGACATTATCCCAGAGGAAAGGCATTTACAGTCATGGAACTGATTTCTTGTGAATTTTCTTACAATTCTTATGAGCGTTATTTGCAGAAGAAATTGTTTGACTTGTAACAGACACACCATTCTAGTCTGATGTTGAAGTACAAAATGTGAAAGGGAGGCTGTTAAGCACTGGGAGAATTTTTTTTAATTGAGGAAAACCCTTTGATTTTTCTTTGTAAGAAGTTCTATGGATTGTGGCCATTTGTGATCAGGTCAAAGCAATATGATTTATTCTGCGGAAGAAAGAATAACATAAAAAGTATGTCATGGATGGATGTCACTTGTGATGAACTGACCATAACCTTAATTCCTGTTTTCCTGCACTGCTGGGGACGTTGAGGTAGACCTGGGAAGGAGGGAGGGGTAGGGGGAAAGTGTTTATTTTGCTGCTGCTCTGATTTTGCTGTTAATAAATTCAATTAATATCCTCAATTCCAGTCTGTTTTACCCATGAGGGTATTTGGTGAGTGATCTCTCCTGGTTCTATCTCAGTTTATGAACCCTTTGTTATATTTTCTCTCCCATGGCCAGTTGTAGAGGGGAGTGATAGAGTGGCTTTTCCAGGTGCTTGGCATCCAGCCAGGATCAAAACACCAAAGCACCTGTTCATTCATGCAAGCTTATGTTTTGCTTTTTGTTTTTATGGCCTAGCTGTGGAGATTTGAAGGCTAAGTCTGCACAACCCAGATATAGTCCAAGGCTTTTTATTACATTAGAGACAAAGCTAAGGGACAGTTACAACTCAGCTTTATTTTCCTCTGAGAGTAGAAGTAATGCAGTTACTACATTTTTTTCTATGAAATGTATGAAAAAGTGTGTTTTGTCTTTCTGAGCTATGTAGTTGTCCTGAAGGTAAGAACTGCAGACTTTTTCAAACTTTTCAGACTTTTCATCTCCTTTAACCATGCAAATCCCATGCAAGTGGTAAAAAAGAACAAAAAATTACCTTTAAAGACTTTTTTTTTACGAAAAAAGTCCTTTACTCCTTTTTTTGAGGAGTAATTTTGTTTATGTACCTTTTGACTTAAGACTTCCAGCTTTTCACCACAGCCAAAATAGTGAGAAATGTACTTTAAAAGTCTAATAAAAGTGAAAGCAGAATTTCTCTTAAAATTGCTTATTTAATCAGCTGAGTACCAAACCAATACATACAATGGAACTAAAACAAGAGAAGCTGACAACACTTTGTTTTCACCATAATTTGATTTTCTGTATCAGTTCTTTTTTTGCATCTTGTTTGATGAAAAATGCAAGGGCATGAAGAATTAACATTTAGAAGTTAGGTTTTGTTTAAAATGAGGGAAAATTTATTTCACCTTTTTTCCTCATGAATCCAGCAGGAAATGGCAAACTAACAGTAGAGATTATTTATTTTATATATGTATATGTATATGTATATGTATATCTATATCTATATCTATATGAATCCTCTATGACAAGTAATAATGAGTTAGCTTTCAGATCCTCTCAAGCTGAAACTTCGGTCTGTGTATGGTTTTTGATGTAACAAAGCCAAAAAGCTGAACCTTTAGAGAGAGAAAAGAAACAATAATAGTAGCAAATGTACGGGAGTTCAGCAATATCTGTTGGGTAAGAATGGATATAAACATTCATGTGCAAATATAAAATAGATCAGAAAAAATAATTTTATGTATTTTTAAAAAAGAGTTGTATCTTACAGTGTAAATCACACATTTGCACACTTCCTAGAAATGACATGTCTTAAGCCCTGAAGTTAATCTGTTTTCTGACTCATTTTGGTAGCAGTTGATCTTGATCTGTCCCCTTAGCTAAAGTTCAATTCTGTCAGAATAACACTTTTTTGAAAACATGTTTTTGAAACTCAAAAGCTACAATGATGGCTTGAACATTGACCTAGTGTTAGCTCCAAATTCTAGCTTCACTCAACTCCTCTCTGAGGGAGTGTTTTTCTGCCCAAAAAAGCATATATGGGAATATGTCTGCTCTGGTGGGACTTCAGTGGAAACAGGATGGTTTCTAAGTAGACTTGATGATCACACCAGTGTCTTTTCTGCTACTTTATCTCACCCCAGGACAGCCCAGGAGACGGGAATTCTCATGACTAAACAATTTGCTGTGGGTTACCCCTGGTATGCAAAGCATGAAATGAAATGAAATGAAATGAAATGAAATGAAATGAAATGAAATGAAATGAAATGAAATTGCCCAGGTGGACAGCTGGCCAGCACAACATTTTGTTTGTTGTGCTCTTCTCCAGTAACAGGGGAAGCTGAAATAGGAAGATTTGTACTAAAAGATGATTAAAAGAGAGATGAAAAATCCATGCCCCCCCAAGTCTTGGTAAAAGGAGAAGGGTAGAAATTGCATTAATGTTGTTGTGCTCTACAATAGTCAAAAGATTTAATCCTAAATTTGCATTATTTTAAAACTTGTAATACAGTGAATTTATAGTGACTTTTTAGTCAGAGTAAGTTACTGCTTAAGGTTCTTCTTTAACTTGCTAGGCTAGTGAAATTCACAAGCTGAGTTTTTAGAAGAACTGTGCTTTTTCTGATATCTGATATCTCCTTTTTTTCCAAGATATACAGTATGTACCTTTGAGGAGGGACTGTGAATGGAAGTGGCTGGGATTATATATTTGTACCAGTGATCTGAAGGATGACATGAGATGATAGCAGGGAAGGAAAGAAAGTGCAAGGGCAAATAAAAACCTCTATTTTAATTCAGCAAAAGGTCCTAGATTTAGATGTTCTGTGGATAGATTTGTTAATTTTAACACACTAAGTAGATAGCTGATAGTAGAATAGGGGTTTGTGTTGGCTATTTTTCTTTCTTTCTGCCAGTGGCCAGCACAAGCCCCTCAAATGCAAATGTATTGCCATTGCATGAAAACAACCTATACAGGCTATGAGTGCCTGTACATTCCCATTTACAGCCTACCAGAAGAAAACTTGCAAGGGCTAAGTGAGATACTGCCACTTGTCTGAGTGAGTTGGTGTTACTCACATGGCTTTCCAATACTTTTTCAGCCTTGCTAAAATTTGTTTTCAGTACTATCGACTGAGCATGCATTTCACAGTGTGATTGTACATTGTATGGAAAATTATTTTTGTATTGAATTTCTTTCCTATCCAACTTTTCATTTCTATGACTGATATTCTTCCATTCTAAACAAGGCAAATAGAAATTTCTGATAGATCTTCTCTAGAAATAATAGCTTTGCATATTTTATCATGTTAATTTCTGTTCTCATTAGTGAAAAGACTTAAAATTTTCATTTAAATATTCAGTCATGTATTCTTTTTAGTTTGCATTGTGTGTTAGTGGAAAACTCTCTTCTGCTCCATTAACCATGAGACTAAGTGATGGCAGTCCAACAGAGTGTGAAACACTGCCTGCTATTATTTTATTAGAACAATTTTGAAATTATTTTTATCCCATTCTTCAGTAATCTTGTTAAATATTTCATTTGCCTCCAATTACTGCTGCACTCTGGGTGAAAATCTTAATTAACTAGAGTGCAATGACATTCATGTCTACTTCCTGACCTGCAATCATTACTTTAAACCCTAAATGTGGTTAAAATATTTCAGTGTTTCACCTCTAATGTTTGTTTTTATTGGTATGGATGTTCATTTGTCTTTATGATTCACTGCAGTTTTTCATGTCTTCTGAAGGCTTTTCATGCTGCTTTTTGATTCTAACAGAACTGTTCTATCTCATTACAAACTCAGCTGCCTTAGTATTCCCTCTTGCCACATTCTAAATCACTTTCATGTGTATTAAATATCAAACCAGGAACAGAAGGTAAAGATACATCATCAGAAAGTTATAATGAAGAAGGAAATATAATGCTGTTGGATCCTCTAATTTAATTAGCAGTTCCTACCCAGTCATCAATTAATTATTTCCTTTTTTTGCCTTTTACCTCAAGACCTAGCCTGTCTAGTAGCATTTTGTGGATCACCTGTCAAAGTTTATCAGAACAAAAAAAAGCTTTAAAGAACTTAGTGACTCTAAGGAGATGGAACACATTAATAATTTTGCTTTAGGTCTCCCTCTCCTTTAGTTAGTATAATCAGAGGAAAAGGAAAAGATTACTTTTTTGATTAAAAACTTTGTATATCAGTACTTACAAGTCAGTAAGTACTATAAACAAATGAGTTGTTTTGACAGGTTTGTAAATACACATTTAAAAATAAATGTGTGTATTGACCTTGCATATCACTGCATATCTAGATCTTCTTGCATGCATAACTTTGAATCTGTAAATATGTCTACACTAGAAGTACCTTCATCAAATCCATGACTAAGAATTGCACCTGCATTTATACTATATAAGGAAAAAACAGGTCAGTAAAATTTGTTTAGTCTGCTTTCAAATCCTTCTGTCACTCTTCTAAAGATATGGTAGCTAATTTCTCATGCTCCTTTTTGAAATTGTAGATGAGATGCTGGTACTAAGGAAGTCAGCAAGAGTCAAGTTTCATTGATTTTGTTTGGGTCATTGTTTCACTCTCATCTTAAAACCAGTAATTTTTAATTTAAGTAAATACTATATTATCAGTAAATTTGTCTTCTGTTATGAGGGAAAGAACATCAGTAGAGCAGATAAAGGGAGTATTACTAACACCTGAAGAAGACAGGCTAATTAAAAAAAATAAGTAGAGAAGATACTTGTCAAGAAAAAACTGAATGAATTTATGCATTTCTGTGTACACATACATGTGCTTAGAAATGTTACCCCCATCTGAAATATAACATACACAATGTACAGAGAAAGCTAAGAACACATGAACAAAGACATTCAGGGTACAAGCCCTTCCAAAATATTTGTTTTGAAGAAGCCTCATTACACACTGTAGACTAAGATTGTGTGAACAGGAAGAGAACATGCATTCCTTAGCAGCTCTGCTTTTTTCCTGTCTGACAATTTCTATGGCCCAGAAGCCTTAGGAGTTCATAAGTAAATTGCTGCTTTTCTTCAGGGGGGCCAATTGTAATGTTAGTCTTACTTTAATTTGTTTTTTGTACCATAAGACATGGAAATTTTTGAAGAGAATGAGAAGAAGTTTATAATCTCATATGCTGGCACGGGTTTTTACTTTAATACAAACAATAAATAATATTTTTTCAAGAATTTTAGAATATAAATTAGGTTTGATGAAACAGAGAATGGGAAAAGGGGGCAAAAGATGTAAATTAAAATAGACATGTATGATGAATATACCTTGACACTGAGAAACTGGAAAGTTCTCTACACTGATAAATATGATTTACCTGTGGCATGTTCTCAGCCTCTGTGAAGGGATCTAGGGATTGTCTAAAATACTCCACTAACATCACTGCATATTCACAAGTTCCTAGTGAACTATGGACATAGTGGGGATTTGATTTTCCTCCTTCACTCTTTATTTTGACTAAATTCACTTACAAGTAAGTATATTTTTCTATTCTAGCTTTATCGATGAACACAGTTCCCAGTCTCCATCCTTATCCTGGGTGTATATTTCCTATAACTAACGGGCTTTAGAAGAACTTCCTGATTAATTCTCATAACTTTTTAAAATTAGTCTAATTGATCATGTCTGCATAGTCACTGCTTAAGTGCAACTGGGAAATGATTCAGATGAAGCCCTAAGATTGCTTTGTGATTGTATTTTCTAATAGACACTGTTACAGACTTGATAATAACAGAATTTCAAAGAAATCTGCTATGAACTTTCCTGGTCCTGAGGCTTTTCTCTTCCTGCACTTCCTCCAGGCCATGTATTCTTTACAACTAAAGTGTATTTGCTGTGAATTGTTCCCATGACTCACAAGCTGCCTAAAAATGCAGTAGCATTATGACAGGGGAGAAAAACCAAGAAAATCAAATGCACAGGCTTGTATTGACCTATGAAAATAGCAGTGTCAGTAGAAACCCCTTTGAATTCCCTATGAAAGTGAGTATTCCCCAAAGGCAGGAAACTTAGGATTCATGAAGTGCTACATGTGGAAATCATATCAGCCCTTCAAGAAAAGAGAGAATCCAGTTTGCTGGTGATTGACTTGGAAAGGAAGCCTCTAAAAAAGGAGTCTACCTAAAGTAGAAACTCAAGTAAACCTCCTTGCCAGTCCCTCAGATACTCAGAAAACTGGATCATAAAAGAAAATACCTGGATCCTGTTACCAACTGATATGGTAAAACCTCTCTAGGAGTGATGCAAAGGTAGAGCAGTGAAATGTAAAATATTTGATGTTTACTAAAAGGAAAATATCTTGGTGGTCATATTAATCACATTCTGCTATGACTGTGATGTGTGTTCCACTAGAGGGAGAGGGGATCTAGGCTTTAGTACTTATGCAGCAGAGCAGCAGGATTGTGGAAAGACTGATAAAGGACTTATGCTAAAGGGAAAGCCAGAGACCTGAAAGAAATTCCTCTGTGTGAAGTGGTGAGTGAAGGAAATCAACAGCTAAGGGTGGTGGAAGGAAAAAAACCCAACAAAATCTGAAATTAAAATATATGATTTGACCTTATCTGATTATGTTGATTATGGAATGAAGAGCAATCTAGGATATAGGAACCTTATAAGGCCAAAGTTGGATTCTATCTAGTTTAACATTGTTAAAAGCAGAGTGCATTTCATTAAAGCAAGAAGACTGACAGGACCTCAGAGTTTTTTACCATTTGAAAGTTTTGAGGGACAAAAGTGATATGGCCCAGAAAGAACAATATGATAACAAGTGATTTGAACCATAAAGCATGCTCGACTTCCTCCACAGCAGCAGAAGCTGTGACAGAAGATAGGCAAGCCCTGACTATTATGTTTATCCCCTTTCTTATTTTCCAATACTGCCTTGCTTACAGATTCAAAGGGCTCACATCTAGTAGTGTCTGAGATCAAAAAGATTGTTTAATAAATGTATAGAGAAAGATGACAGCATTTCATTAAGCATTGAATGGTTGGTTTTTGGGGCAATAAGGGCTTCTGATCGCATTCTTATAGTCTGTCATTTGATGTGCACCAACAAAGGTAAAAAAAGGGTCACCTTTATTTAATATGGAAGAGTGAGGGGGAAGGTGATGACTGGATTTATGCTGGTAATTAACAGAATAGTAAGATGACGTGTCAATGTCCCTTCAATGACACCAGGAGTTTTTCTCACCTTCCTTAAACTTGACATATATTGTACTATTCAAGCAGTTTCATTTTCTGACTGTAGAAATGAGACAATTTTGCTCAGGCTTGGAACATGACAAAGAAGTGAAGACAATCAGCACTAAAAACAAAGGGCAGGAATCAAATGCCATACTGTGGATGCAGTGAATATCAGTTTCTATGTTGGTGTGGTGCCATTTGTCTAGTGTCTGGACTAGTTTTCTTAAGTATGTAATATATTGTGCCACCATGAACTGAAATCAGTTCATGTTGCTGGTTTTGCCCTTTTCTTACTACTGTGAAGAAGTCCAGTTCTGTCCAATATCAATGAAGTTTGTGCTTTCTAAAGGTTTCTAAAAGGAAGCCACTACTTGGGTACAATTAGGTAAACACTGTCAATGTATCCTTGAGTGAAAGCTGACAGGTTCACTCTCCAGTTCTGATGAGCTATCCATTTTCACTCACATCCACCTGACAACCCTTTCCTTTCTGTTTGCAAAGGCTGCTGAGCCACACAAAAGATCCAGGCTAAAAACATGCCAGGACATATTGTTCAGTCATCATTCTGCAACACTTACATACAAGGTTTATGAGAATCTTGATCTATGTTCAAAGTAATAAGTAAGTACACAGAATAGCTCAGCATGACAGCCATTCATGTTGGCAAGGACTGTGGGTGGTTTTCAGTACTATATGAGGTCTTCTAAATAATACCTGTTTTTCTGATTGCTTCCTATACAAGCTTGCATTCTTTTGCAACTAAAATAAAACTGAATTTTATATTTAAAAACACATTAAAAATAATGTTTAAAAACAAAAGCTAAATGTCACACCTCACAGGAGATGAGACTCTTTAAATTAAAAAATTGTGGCTTCATTCAGGAAACTACTGGTGTGTGGAGCTGACACCCTAACAATAGCTGTGTTGAGAAAAGAAACATTATTTTCTTTGCACAAAATGATCCAAGAACGCTCTGGTCAGCCTAGGAAAAGAAGAAGTAGAACTGCTACACATGTCTCAATAGTGCTTCTCTGCTTGCATACAGCCTGTCCTACCAAGCAGCAAAATCAATGTCTTCATAAAAAAGTGTTCTGGACAAGGCAGGTCTTCACCTGACTACTCAAGCTAGCTTCCTTCTCTGCCCAGTGGACAATTCAAGATCACTTCTGAGGTGCTTGTCATACACAAAATACTCACATGAATTGGAAGTTATGTGACTATCATGGTATATAACATTTTTTCTGTATCTAGAGGTCTGGCACAAGTAAACCACTGAAGTGCCATTAACATCCAAGGAAAACCAAGGAAACTGTGTGCCTAATTAAACATACTGAGTAAAAGAGGATTGGGATTGTGTTTATGGGAAGAATTTAATTAAATCAATATTCAATTAAAGCAAAAGAATAGTTGAAACAAGCTAAAATTAAATACATTTGAAGTGTGTAAAATTTTCTACATCTTTATGATAGGTGCAGTGATATCTATTTAAGTTAGTTACAGTACTTTTTTCTGTGAGACAATGGCATCTCCAGCACTCTTTTGAAACGTGCTCTACCATTACTCAGTATCTGTGAAATAAGACAGATACACTAGTGATTTTCATAAATTCCCCCCCCCCCCCATATCTGATTTGTATTGCTATTTGCCAAAGACTGTTTTCCCCAACAGAACTCATACTTGCAGTATTGAACTGTCACATTCAAAAGCAGTGTATTGCAGTGGTGATTCTTGTGTAAATATTGTGTTAATGAATGTTCTCTTCAGACCATTCTAGGACAGAGGTCCAAGTCTATCCTTCCTGGAAGATCCACTCTTTTTCACCTAAAAGCAAGCACATACATTCCAGGAAACACTTTTTTTTCTTACTTGGAAGGAGAATGATCTAGTAAAAATTACCTGAATGATGTGTGACTTGGAGAGTGTTGATACACTCTCTTATCTTGTTATTTGAAAGCAACTCAACAAATAAATGCCTGAAAGATTTTGACTCAGAAAAAGCACTCTTGAATCCGAGGACAACTACAGTCTTGAATCCCGTGATTCAGATTATAAGTGTATTCTGAATTAGAATCTGGCACTATATCTGTCTGCATGTTGGGAAATGGTTGTGCAGGCATGTTTGTATGTGAATGTTCCTAATTGTTAATGTTTCAGCCTCTTTTAAAGTGCAATATTGTAGACAGATTCAACTGAATTTGTGTACTCTTTGTTGTGGTTTCAAAGATCCATCAATCAAACTTCTTCAGAGGTACTGACTCATTCTTATTCTAACCATTTGTCTCTCATTTAACAGTGACTGAGGCAGACTTTTATCACTAGAGAATTTTGATTTCATCTGATGCTTAAAGAGGTGCTGGAAATAATAAAACGAATGCTAGTCTGATTAAAATGATTGCTGGTCAAATATGACATTTTTATTGCCTATTAAGTTTGATATTCTTCTTGTTAGTTCGATTCATGCTTAGTATATAACCAAAGAAAATAACTATCATGCATCAATATAAAAAGATAGTACCAGAGGAGGAGTAAGATGCAGAAAAAGAACATAAAATGTGGAAATCAAGGATAGACAGCTAAAGGAGTATCTAAAGGCATTGTTCAAACACTGTGGGACAAAGGAGAAAGGCCAATGACCATTTGGAGGTAAAACTACTTATACTACTTATACTTATACTTAGGTGCAATGTGTAAGAAGAGATTTTAGACATTTCTTAACACTGCCAAATATTTTGAAATTACAAACAGTGTCAGCATATAGTGCGTTATAATTTTTCTGGATGACTAGAAAAGCTTTTGAGATCAACCTGGACAGCTTTCAAACAGGTCTTTTTTATGATTTAACCTGTTTTTAATGAAGCTGACATGGATTATAAAGAGGAAGGATTTCCCTTCTCAAGCCTGAATCCATTAATTACTAAAACAATTTGCATGGAAGCTGAAAGATCCATTTGATTCAGAGACTGTAGCTGATTCAGATATATATTTCCTTCCTTCCTTTCTACTAGACCCTGGCACAAAGACATCACATATCTTCTGATAACTAGAGATGATTTTTGGTGGTGCAGGACTATATAAAAGCATGTCAGCCCCTATATCCCTACAGTGCTGCCATTGGTCAGAAACAGCTGCTCTAGAAATTTTATGTAGGAAGTTCTTTCTCATTTCTGGCTTATTTACCTGTTAATAAAATTCTGTCTTCCCCATGCACTTTTTCAAAATTCCTTTTAAAAGCCATTTTCTAGGCAAAGAAAATGCCATACGTCTAATATCTTGGTAGTTCAGTGATAAATTTTGTAAGTTTCACAGAGTACTATATAGAAAAAAATTGTCTCAACTTCATAAAGAAAGGTATTCAGAAATTTTTCTGTATTGGAAATGACAACAGCAAAATTAGGTCTTATTGAATAGAGCAGAGCTTCGTGCTTGGCCTTTGTCAAAGATTCATTTTGCTACAGATTTTATTAAAAGTTTTCATTAACACACAGGTGCAAATATTAGGAATATGCTGATGACTGATAATGACACAAACTTGGACCCCACTGTTTATATAGTGGGGAACTGAATCATCATAGGTATAATACTTGGAGGAATGGAAGAAAAAATATTTGTATGATTGTGGCTAATACACGTTTCTTTAAAATTAGAAGACCTCATCAGTTTGAACTGATGAAAAATTCAGTAATCTTCTTTGGTTCAGGATGTATTTGGTTGACTAAGAGGACAAAAGAAAAGCCAAAGAGATCCTAAGACAACTAATTTCTGGACAATAATAGTGTCAGTTTACTCAGTCTTGTAAGATCTCATGTAGAATTTTATAAACAAGTCAAACTCTGGACAAAGAGAATGGTTACTAAGATAGGAAGGAACAAAGAGCCTATATAGCAGGCAGAGATTAAAAGAGTTTTTCATGTTTCACTTTACATAAATTGTCTGAAAGTGGATGTGATTGCTCCTTGTGAATAGCATAAACACCAAGAATTATTAAAATTATCAGAATTATTAAAACTGAATGGTAATGCTACCAGCAAAACACTAGATATAAACTATTCACATTTTAAGACTAAAAAACATGTAATTTCAAATTATTATATATTTAAATTATGTACATATATTATTTATATACTTGATTTACCATTTTAATATATTATTACTCTTATATGTATGATTTTATATATATGACATATATATTATTACACAATACATACTATGTACTATAACAATGAATGAAAATTTCAAACATATATATACACACACTCATATTCTTAACCTTTAATGTTCTAGTTATTGCAGTTTAAGCACTCAGTAGAATCTTATTGTACTTGCTTAATGGTATTGCAATTAAAAAAAATTAAAAAAACATTGCAATAAAAGAAACATTGTTTAATTTAAAAAAATATAACATTGTTGAACTATTTTTGTTGAATACTTGGCACATGCTCATTTTGAATATAAGTTTTTATTGTGTTATTACATGAATCAAAGTAAAAGAAAGGCACTATTATCAAAAACCTGCATATTAAGAGTGGTCCTCAGCCTCCTAACCTTTCAATTATGCATAAGAATTGTTTAAAATGGAACATAATTTAATTTGGCTCCAAAATGGCTAGGGACCATTTCATCAGTTTGAAAGGTGGAAAGGATCACCCTGTGGAGCCCAGGTCTCTGTCTCATCTGTGGATAAAGTATTGGTACCAGCCAGAGTTTTATGGTGCTGTTTAAATTGATTCAGGTTTTTCATGTCCCACATAAGTTATCAAGTGGTGGTTGATTTAAGTGATTTTTATGTTCCTGATTGCACTGCAACTAAATCTAAACTCCTTAACAAGTCTTTAAGGACACTTACCTTAGTCCTAATTCAGCCTCAGGCTCTAGGCTCTCAGCTAAGACCATTCTATTTCATATTAACGACTGTAAATTTTTTATAGTAACTGGTTCACAGAAGCCTCATATATTCAGTTGCTAATTGTTACACCATGTTTACTGGAGTAATTGATTGGAAAATATGACTTGATTATGCTGCTGACTTACAGTCTTCTGCAATGCTGCAGTGCTTGAAACTGGAGCAAGTGTAGTGGATGACTTTGTCTTCTGATTTGGATAGTGATACAGTTTCTTAGGTTGAATTTAATCTTCAAAAATATCAATATAATTAAGCAGATGCATTTATTTCACTTGGTGTTTACTACACCAATAACACTGAAGAAAAGAATGCTTACAGTATATATACTGAACAAGATTGTATCACTACTAACAGAACACAGCATGCAGTTATGTAAATTAACCCACTGGTAAATACTGTAAGGTGACACCATCCACGTGACTCTTCTCTCCATTTGTGTCAGAAATCCCCTATAGGGATGAACTTGAATTACACTCCTGTCACAGAATTCTTTGTGCATACAACTAAATATTTTCCCTTACACCCTTTATCGTTAATTTACAGATGGATCACTTCCCCTTCCCCCCACAGGTATATATTATCCTGACCATCTGCTTCCATCACTATGACTGAGATCTCTTCTTTGACAGAATAAGCTCTAACAGGGGATTGTTAATAGCCTTAGTTTCTGAGCAGCTAACTGACAGCAACATTTTTTTACTGCTAGCAGTCATTACTGTAATTACATGTTTGTGCTCATATTCTGTTGTTGTTATGCCGCGAAGAAGGGTGCTCTAAGGGAAAAACATAAAGAGACCTCATAAAAGTTTCATTATAAATACTTGTGTCCTGTGTAGCTACTGAGATTGAACTGTGCTGACTGTAATTCTGCCAAGGTATGGCTGCATGCAGAGAGGTATGGGGCAGTATCACTGCAGCACTGCCAGGACCACAATTTCACTGCAGTGAAGAACTTTTCTTCCTTGATCTTCTTACTTCAAGACAGGGAATACACTGTCACAGCTGTCACAGCTTACCCCTGAGGATGCAAAGGGGAAAAAAAGTTCCTTCTTCCTAACTCAAAACTTGTACCCCTGGTGTTTACATTTTAATTGTAAAGTTTCTCATGTACTTAGAGCTTGTGCATGATAGTATGTGTCTGTCTTTCCTGGGCTAAGCATTTTCACATATACTTCACACAAAAATCCAAACAGCACTTCCAGTCATTCCCTTCCTCACAATAACTTAAGGAATAAGTCTCAGAGTATCTAAAAATCTTGCAATTGGTTTTCAAACAGTAGGGGGAGTAGAGATGGTACTGACTCTTGCTCATCTAATAGTAAGTACTTGCATTTCTTGGAAAAGAGAAATTTCTTCTTCAGCTTGAGGGTGTGGTACAAGATCATCATCTTGGAGGAGGTCTACTAGTTGAGTCGATTAAGAATGACCACAAAGGCTTCCAGCTCTTTCTGTCTCTTGTCAACGTGTGCATTGGTGTAAATGCTCTGCAGTTGTAGTATTGATGCCAAAATCTTTTTGGGGGAAGAAGTCCTAATTCCTACATGACAATTCTCAGCCTCTTCCATGATTTCTAACACATCAATAACCCTTGGGTCTTTGTTGACACAGGGATCTCCATCCCCTGACACCACTGAGAGGGCAGAACAAATGACCTTGCTGTCATGCCCTAGCTCACACTTAGTGAGCCTGGACTAATTCCTTTCCTCCTTCAAATCTAATTTAAAGTTCTTTTAATGAGTCCTGCTGACTCCTTTGCAAAGATCCACTCCCCCTCTTTGAGAAAGGTGTACCCTGCCTGTCGCCAGCAGCCCTGATATGTCCTATAAAACAACCCATGATTAAAATGCCAAAACTCCACCAGGCACAGCCATGTATTGATCTGTTGGCTCTTCTTGTTTCTTCCCTGGTAATTCCTTATAACTGGAAGGACAGAGTAGAACACTATTTCTGCTCCTGATCCCTTAAGTATTTGTCTCAAGCCACTGAAGTATCTTGTGATTGCCCTCAGACATCTTGTTCATCACTGCCAACCTGAAAAACCCAACACTGAACAGTAATCTGAGGGCTGTGCCAGGGCAGGAAGGTTTCCCCTTATGCCTTTAACCTGGACCCCAGGGAGGCAGCAGATTTCCCTGGGAGATAGGTCCAGTTTGCATAGTGGGTCTTCTGTCCCCTCAGAAGGGAGTGTCCTGTGCTAATGTCCCATCTTTTTTTCTTTGTGGAAACAGTTTTGACAAAGTCCTTAACCCCAGTGACACCTCCATACCAGACAAACCATTGTCCTTGCCATTGTTCAGCTCTGTGTGCAGAGCCTCAGATCAATAATGCAAGGGCAGTTCTGAAGAATGATGGAAAAGAGAAACAATAAATACAAAGCAAAAATAGAGAAATTTTGACTTGAATGAATATATATAGGTAATAACCAATAAATATTAAAATTGGAGTGAAAACATTGAATGTTTTTATAAAGACATATATATTTCTCATATTGTAATCCAATTGCTTCTACTTCTTGCATAATTTGAGTTGTTTTTCTTCTCCTAATACTTAGGCTTCTTAAATTGATTAAACATCAATATAATTTTATTTTCTTTGACATTTTATGGTGTTCAAATAAAAAGTAGGAAAAGTTCTCAACCTAGATAATGATTTTGGTATTGATGCAATGTGTTTTCTGAGGCTCCTGAGGCAGACGACTACAATTCAATACCTCCTTAAACATTATTCTACAGCAACAGAACAGTAATTATTATTTCAATACAATCAGATTTATGTAATCCTCTTTGATATTCTGGGTGTCATAGAGATTTTATCTTTCTAGATAAACCATCCTGAATTACTAGCATTTTTTAATAAATTATCTCCTACGATTGAATTATGCTTTTATTATAAAATGCTAATATAAATGGGACCAGAATACACATCAAAATGCTTTGAATACCTCCTGTCTATAATTTTTATTTATTGAATGAAATGGTAGTGTTTACCTCATGAAATCTCCAATTCCTCAGTATTTATAGCAGCCTTCACCTTCTAAAAATCACATGCTGGATTGGCATTTCATTAATAATGCAATAATAAAAATATCAATGCAAATCAAATTCAGAAAATAAAATAGCAGATGGTGAACTATTTCTTTCCTTGGCAGAAAGGCATTCTTAAGTTGCAGGACGTCTGCATGTCTGTAATCAATATATTTCACTGTGTTTGCAACGCCTTTTGATACTGTAAATATAGTTGCCTACTTTTAGCAAACAACAGACACATGAGTTGCCAATGCGTGATTGTATTGGCTTACTTATATATGATGTATATATGAATATTCAGAGGATTAAAAATATTTTCTTCTCAAGACTTACTGATGTGGCATGAGCATCATTTGTTGGAGGTATTACGTACATCATTGTGAACTGACTCAGAATGTGTCTAGAACTGTCAGTCTCCCACTTTTATGTAATTCACCAATTAAATAACAAAAAAACTACATTCTTTCTTCCTCTTCCAATCCTTACTGTGTTTCAGCTTGGTAAAGATGTGTAAAAATATAATGAATCTTATCCAGAAATTCCAGATATGGCAATTACCAAGAGTGTGTGGTAGCCACACTTCAAGGCTAAAGAGGTCTTCAGAATATTGCCTATAATAGAGATGTGCAATACGTTTTTTTAACCAGATTACTGCAGATTACAACAATCACCATGTATAGAAAGCTGTTTTCAGAAATGGAAGCAAAATTAGTAGCTTTAATTTAGTTTGCAGAGGAAATAATGGCTTTCTTTGCTTCTAATTGTTTTGAGCATTGGGATGGTCATTTTTATCAATGATAAATGTAACACTAGTAGTGGATCTGGATAAGTATGTCACTTCACCTACATTCACAGATATCCTTGGATAATCTCCCAGAGCATTTTTGGTATTAGGTATTTTCATGACTTTAAAAGAGAGGTACCTTTACAATAAGCTGTTTTTTTCATGTGCCACCATTATTAATAGGCTCCCATTGCAAAAAAAAAAAAAAAAGGAAAAAAGAAAAATAAATTGGGTTTTTTTTGTCATATCCCTTGCGGTTATTAAGAGTCTGACCCTATCTGCAGAGGGTCCACGTGACAAGTGACTAGGTAGCTGAAGACTCTAGATGGTACAAAGGCTCCACTAGAAATTTTGTTTAACTGAAAGCTTTGATATTTATTGAAATTCTGTGTGGTAGTAAACTACATTAACTACAAGAAATCACAGATAACAACAAGTTGTGCTAATAACTAAAACCTTTATGTAACAAGAAAGCTCTAATTTTAACTTCAGCCCTGTAAACATTCCTCATTCTACCAAAGGAGCCCGTAAAGGAACCTGCCTGTCCTGGTAGTGTTGGCTGACAGTGCTCCCAGGCTAGAGGAAGAACCACTACTGGCATGCATTTCCACTGATTTATGCCAATAGTTATTGTCAAGTTTTTCCTTCACCATCAATGCCCAAATTTTCAGTTTCTGCTATGCATCTGTGAGCTTTCAGACTCCATTGAAAAATCTCTCCTGTAGCTGCTTACTGCACATTCTTTTTTCCTTCCCAAGAGTTAACTAGTTTATTTTGAATGTAAACATGAATCCAAGTGACAGGAATCATTTGGCTCCCAGCAGGCTCTGCTCTCAGTCCTGTCTCCTTTGGTACATGGGTACTGTCACAGAGGATCAAGCTAAAGCTAAACATCAGCTGCATCTGAAAGAAAAAACTTTTCAGTAGGCGCGGAATTTTACATATTTCAAGAGAATTAGCTGGAAAATTCAATGTGAAGATTCATACCCAGTACAAAACCTGTTGTATAACTACCAAAACTCTGGATATTGTTATCCAGTCTTTTCTAGGATTTGATCTCATTAAGATTTTGACCTCACAATTGTACATGGTAATAAATTCTATGGACTCCATTGCATTACAGGACATTTTCAGTGATTTTTGTTTTCCATCACATGCTTTGTATTGCTTTGTGCTACCATGTGGAGAGATTTCTCCTATTCTTCACATATTTCCTCTCTTAACTTACTTCTTTCCAGTTCAGCTTTATTCCTTTTCAGTCTTTGATGCCCACATGTGTGAGGTAGGTTGTAAACCGTATGGTCTAGCACAGTGAATTTTATGACAAGGATTGAGACTTTTTTCTCAGGTTATAATTGCTACATCAAAATCAGTGTCAGTGCTGTATAAAGCATCTATTCCTTTTTGTTACAGAAAAAATAAATAAAAATCAAGTGCACATATTTTTAAATGAACTGACTTGCTTTGAGCTGGAATAGAAGAAGAGACCCTGTTGTGTTTAACTTTATTTGGCCTCCAACTTTATCTTGCACACTAGCCCTACTCTTATCCAACAGAAGACAGGGATTTAGGGACAGTAGTAGTGATTGCTGTAGTCAGACTCAAGAAGTTTAGGATCATTAGGTTGGAAGGGACCTCCAGAGGTCTTCTGATCCAACATCCTGGCCAAAGCAGGTTTAGGTGGAGCAGGTGGTGAAAACTGTGTCCAATCAAGATCTGAGCACCGTCTCAGCCTTTTGGAGCAGTCTGCACCAGTATTTGAACACTCTTACAGTGATATTCTTTCCCCTCCATATTGCATTGAAATTTCCCGCGATTCTCCTAGTGAATGCTGCCTCTTGTACTGCCACTGTGCATCTCTGAGAACAGACTGGCTCTGGATGCTCTGCACTGTTCCTTTAGAGACTTGCAGACAGCAGTAAGGTCTTTCTGAGTTTTCTCATGGCTGAAGAAACCCAACTCTCTCAGTCTGTCCTCCTCTGTCCTGTGCTCTGCACCCTGTGCTCAAAGTGTGTTTCCATACATCTGTGGTTTGTTTCTCCTGTGTACTGGGGAGCCCAGATCTGGACCAAGCACTTTCAGTACCTCAGTGGAGCAGAATACAGGGAATAATCCCCTCTCAGTCTGCTGGATATGCTCTTCCTCATACAGGACTGGAGGCTGTTGGTTTTTGCTGCAAAGTTGTAGTGCTGGCTAGTGCTGAGCTTGTCCACAGCACCTTCAGGGCCTTTTTCTGCCTGACTACCCTTTAGTCAGTTGGCCCACAACCTGTATTCCTGCATGGAGTTATGACATCCCAGGTGCAGGACTTTGTATTCACCTCTCTTAAGGTTTGTGAAATTCCCTTCAGCCCACAGCCATCAGTCCACTCAGAACAGCAGCCTTGGCCTTCAGCTTACTGACAACTCCACCAAATTCAGCTTTGACAGCAAACCTGCTGCAAGCTATGTTAATAACAGTTGTGTTTAAAGGGAAGAGATAAGGCTGGACACAGGTTCAGACTTAGGCCTAGCTCACACACAGTGTTGGCATAATAATTTGTAAATGTATATTTTCATGCTATTGTGGAAAACTTCCTCAATACTTATCTGCATCAATTTCTTGCTTAGTCAATTGAAGACTAAAGTTTATTTTCCTGCTGTTAAAATAATCTCTACCAGTATTTTCTGTTCAGCTTGGCATTCACAATTACTTTAATTGAAATAGTCTTTTTTCTAAATTTTATGCTGACCTTCTAATTAATCTTGCTGTTTCTTCTGTATTGTAATTCTCCTTTCAGCCACCATTTATGCAAGAGTGGCTATGAAAAAAATGGAAGGGATATGAGCAGTGATTGAAGTTGAAAAATGAGCATAAATCCCCAGAACGTTCTGGGTGTCCCCTGAGAAAGGTAGCTCAATTAATATATGTACAATGAAAACTAATTCGGAAAACTCAAGTCATTCAGAAATCTGGTGGGTACATTGATTTGTGTCATAGTATGTCAGGCAACTAATTTTATCCAACCTAGAGATCCAGTAATTTTTTTCTTGTCTCTTCTGAGCCCTCAAAATGCAGGTGTCATGCATTAAAATCTCATTTGGGTTTTAATGCTGTTATAGGCTTGCTTTTAAATTGCTTATGAAGGGTACTCATTGCAATTGAATCATTAAAGTGGACTTTTTATTAACAATTGTGTCAGGTCCCTGGTTTTGCATCAGAAGCTCTTTTCCTGCCACGTCAATGCTACATCTTTCATAATGATAAAGTTTTCAAAACAGGGTCAGATTTTGTATTCAGGATGAAGGCTAAGACCATGCAGAGTTGGATGACAACTTCCTGGTTTTCTTCATTGTACTACCAAAACCCTGCAGCAACCTTTATGTATTCAGAATTTTCAAAGTATTTCTATATAGCTCTACATATCTACACTGTGCAGTTCAGATGAAAAGGAAGGAAAAAGAAAAAAAGCTTTATTAATACTTTATTATCTAGCCTCAGTGGAAAATTGAAGCAAAACCCTCTGATTCCTGAGAGTAAAGATACTGTATGTCAGAAGCACACACAAAAAAACCCCACCCTCTTTAACCTCTGCAGCAAGAGCTCTAATTCTGAGCCTGGTAAGGCAAAAGATCATATGTCTTATAAGAGAAATTCAATAAAGCAGTCAACGACACCTTTGTTCATATAATCCCCAAATGCTTCTAGATGGATAATCTGTCATTATTCCCTGCTGCTGCTGGTGGAGAATTCCTTGTTGTAGTAGCCTATGATGGCATTCATCTCACCCACTACCTAGGGTTTAGCGCTAGCTAAACGCTAGTGTACCTGCTAGAATATACTTACTCATTTCCTGCTGTGAGACAAGACTAGGAGGAAGGCAAAGTGGGCTCAAGAGTTTAAAAGGGTAGCAAGAAAACTTTATTAACAATAGCTAAAAGAAAGAATAATAAGAACCAGAATAAAACTTTCAGAACACTCCTTCTCCCCTCTACAACTTTTTCTTTCCTACTAAAAATGTATAGAAACAATTTAGTCAGTTTATCACCTCTAGAATAGTTTTTCTTCAGTTCACTTATGGAGAGGAGTTTTTCTTCTCATTTTATGGAGACTTCTCTCCCAGAAAAGTTTTCTCGTGGCTTTTAATTTCTATGAATAGCAGCCACCTGGGAGCATCCAATTGTGAAGTCCCTCCTATCTTTTTGCAGCCTTCCCACAGCTGTGCTTATGCGATATATTAACTTATTGAGTACTTTTTTAAGGATTAGCTGTTCAAGAGCAAAGGTTTCCTTTATCTATCTCTGAGATAATTTTTATTTTTGGGAATAGAGGTCTCCTTCTTCTTTCTGTGGGGGAAGAGGGTCTTCATCACTCTTCTCTCTCTATTTAAATTTTCATGGGATCACAGGTACTTCAACATTTGCTTGCTTCAACATAGATGCTTTTGTTCATATCTACAATTTGAATACTTCATCACCCTATACTTTCAATGATGAAAAATAGGGAAAAAAGAGTTTGATGTATCAATTATATTCTTCTTCATAGCTCTCTAAGAGGATTTCAGCCTAAAACTAAAGGCAACCCCTCAAACCTTCCACGTAATACTTCATCACCCTATACTTTCAATGATGAAAAATAGGGAAAAAAGAGTTTGATGTATCAATTATATTCTTCTTCATAGCTCTATAAGAGGATTTCAGCCTAAAACTAAAGGCAACCCCGCAAACCTTCCACGTGGGATTTAATTTACTGATCTTCATGTCTCATGCTGTTTTCTCCGCCTCTTCACTCTGTTCTTTTCTCTCACCCGAGGGAGGACTAAAGGTCTGCAAATTTTCTCAGTGTACAGAAAGAGTTAATATCTCACCCAGGGCCTGCAGAGGGCCTCATGATGCCTGGGGTACTTATGGCGATGGATTTTCAGGCTGCACTAGGGGGCTGTGTCAGGATCTCAGGGGCCCGGCCAGAATGGAGGCAGCCACTCTGGCCTCATGGCTGGGATTTGGCCCCAGCTGTGTTCAGTTCCAGCCACGGGGCTGCTTTCTGTATGGGTTGCAGGGCCACCTCCTGGTTTTCTCGGCAGCGGCGCTGGAGGAGGGCCAGGATCAGAGCAGCCAGGCTGGAACTCAGCGGCCAAAGGCCTCACCTGCCCCTGCCCGGCAGCCGCTGAGGCCTGGCCCGGCTGAGATGGCGCCTGGCGGCCTCCCCGGCGAGAAGCCTGGCCCTGCAGCAGGGCCCAGCCCGCCGGAGACAGCGGCCGGGCCAGCCTTGTTACTTGCTCCCGAGCTGGAAAGAAAAGAAAAAGTTGCCAAAGTTTGTTCATTCTTACATGTGTGTTCAAAAAAGGGGTGTTCAGCTTTCTAGTGGTTTAACAAAGTATCACTGTGCAAAATGAGTCACTGATTGGTGTTAGACACAGAAGAAACTCTCAGCAGCTCCTCTCAGAAAAATCATTTCTATAGGTGGCTTCTTCCTTCCTCACCAAATGTCAGTGCAAAACTAGCACAACACATTCATCTGAGCTTGTTGCTATAAGATCTGTTTATATTCAAGAGAAAGAAATGTGCTTTAAACCCCATTTAATTTGCTGTATTTTGGGTGAGATATAATCAATCATTTTTTGGAAGAATTTATTTGTAAAGGAAGCATTAGCTAACTAGTACAGGTGTAGATACTGTAGGTACCACAACAGATGTGTCCCATCTTTAATGGCTATTATGCAATGCCTAATTAGTTTTACACATGTGTGGAACAATAAGTAGTCCTGCGTGGAGTGGATTTTAGCTATGAAAACCTCAGTTTCATACCATTTCAACTGCCTCTACATGTGATAACTTTAAATTCAAATGTGAAATGTTTAACATAGCTGGTACCTGAAAATTTCCTTCCTTGCAATAATAAGGTGCATAAATGCAAACCACCCAGGACACGTAATAATGTAAAATTTTCTTAGATGTGTAATTGACAGTTCAAAACTTCTCAGTCATCAAACTTATCATTGTAGGGAAAGTCTTTTACTTTGTCTTTCAGCTTTACTTTTTCTTTTTTTTTTTTTTAATAGAGTTGCTATAGTTTTCCAAATCTTAAGATGTCACAAATAGCAGCACCTCAAAAGTTAAGCTGTGTATCTTTTGTCACTAATTGTTTTTTTGAGGCATTGCAGAAGAGACAGTATTGCCACGAATCTGAGCTGTTGCAAGAAGGAAAATTTTCAGGCACAGAACACAGAGGAATTTTCCATCTTGTTGAAATTCTAAACAAATATAAGCACTACTGTGGTGGTTGTCTACTCAGTCTGGTGAAAACATATGCTGTAGGACGTGTGTGCACGTTGTTTTAAAGATCTTCAGAAGAGAAGAAAAGGTCTTTTTTTAAGATAAAAGATTTTAGTGAACAATCAAACTATTGATTCCTTTTTAGGATATTTGCAAGGTGACCTCTACTGTGGACCACTGAATCAGTGAACATGGTTTCAGTTCAATGGGTACAACATATTTCTGTGTTCTCAAGCTCTTCAACAGTTATTTTTCTTTACAAAGCAATTAGGGGGTTTGGGGAATTCACACTTCAGTTTCTCCCTGGTTTTACAATTTTCTGCTTGAAAAAAAATCCACATAACTGTGATAATTCAGCAAAGGCATCACTTTTGATTAAATAATATAAGGCATTCATTACCTAGTTGAAAGTCCCTTTTATTTACTACCCATTAATATTAACACATGTTGCACATGTTGGTCTCTGAACCTTTTGAAGTTGTCTCTGGTTCTGTTACCAAAGGAGAAAGTGATTTAGAATAGTTTCTGCCTGGGGGACTAGAAGTGAAAGAAGTCAGATGCTAATGAGTCTTCCTTTTCAGACTGTGAGGTTATCTGGGAAGCAGCCCAAGCCAACTGGGGACCTGCAGCGCAGCACAGGCAGAGTGCAAGGATCCATGGGCCAGAGAACTACGCTGCCCTACCCATCCTGCCCTCTACAAAGGTTAAAGATCTTGTTTCTGTTACTCTGCTTGCATGCAACTGTTCTGGAAGGAAAACAAAAGCAAAATGTTTACACTATCATTAGAAGCTTTATCCAAATCTGCATCTATGAATAAAAGTGAGGTCCTATCACCATGAGCTGAGGCAGTAAATGATGGATCAAAGCAGGCAGTCAGGGTTTATGGAGCCCAGTATCTCCGTTTTGGCACTTCCAGAGGAGCCTCCTTCTGAGCCCAGCTAGTTACATGTGTGTTTATCTTTCAGCATTCAAAAGCTATTTCTGCAGTATATGACTGTAAATCAAAAAGGACACCTAAAGGAATTTAGAGAAATTATGCTCACAGACTCCAGGAATGGCACTGAGGGTGGGACTCACACCATACCTTAGGTGCAGTCACTTCAGGTTTGTAGTGTAGCGCCCCCAGGTGCTGACATGGATCTTTGTTGGATCCTCCTGTATTTTCTATTGCAGTGTATTTTATTCTTTCAGTTTAAAGAGGGGCCAAAGTGACTGGTTTTCTAGTTCAATCTGGTTGGGATGAATCCCGGCCCAAATAATTTATTTGGCTTAATATATAAATGTATGCTTTATGTTTCAATTAATTTTGAGCTCTCAAAGGAATTTTTATTAATAATATGAGGTGTAGTGTAATGAATGGAACATAATCTTGAATAATTGCTTAGAATATGGCCATTTGTTTTCTGATAACAGCCTGTGGGCTTTGGTGATAGCTGCAAGATCTCCTTATTGCTGTTCATGGAGAAAATGCTGGCAGACAAGACTGCTCATGCCAGTAAGACAGACAACCATAATTTAAAAAAGCCTTTAGAAACATCTGTCATATAGGCATGTGTATATATCTATAAGTCTATAAATAATCATGACACCAGTAGTATTTTCACATTCAGTCCTTAAGGATTGTAGCTGCTGACTGCTGATGCAGAATTCTTGTTTCTATTCTGTATAAAATTAATTAGTGTTTTTAGATATCTATTTTCTCTTCTCAGGGTAATTATCCCATCCTACTGCTGCACATATACTTTGTACCACATGCTTCAGTTGGAGACATATGGAAAAAACAATATGGATAAATACAAAGATAATCTTTTCTTTGGCATGTGTTTCCAAATGGATATAAGCAGGGTTTTTGACTTAGTATCCCCTGTAGCACTATACATTTTTGTTTTACTTCAGTTTTTCTGGAGTCCTGTCTAATTTAATGATTCTGGAAGCTACAAAACTTTTCTGGCATGAATAACAGTGGCATTGGGTTTACACAGATGTCTCACAATGTCAGACTAAATCTTTCTATACAAATAATTATACCACTGTTGTACTGCTCTTCACCTGCATCAGCTTCTCTGTTAATCTTTGCATCCTTTTTGTTCTGGCACCATCCTTACATATTGTTCTTTCCCTCTACAAATGCTTGTCTGAAATCAGGTGCAACTCTTCACAACTATAATTGATGGCCATGTTCAAATACTAGGAGTCTTCTGCATCTTACAGCTCTCTTAGTTTATTGCTTCCTTAACCCTGCTGTCCTTTGGAGAGGGGCATGCTCAGCACTGTTGAACTGAATGTGAATTTTCTATATGGTATATTTCATGTTGAAAAGAGAGCCTAAAACACATTTCCAAATTTAATAATGTCAAAAAAAAGCAAAAACAAAAACAAACCCCACCCAATGTCGTTTAGAATTATGAAAATTTATTTTGACAAAAGTGCTCTGATTTTTGACAATTTTAAACCTTATGTTACAGTATTCCATGCAAAATAAAACAAATTTAAAAAATCACTTTATAATAAAATGACAAAATATTTTGACAGTATCTGAACATTTTCCCCTCTTCTCTCCACAACAAAATTACAGCAGAATCTACAAGATCTCCTTATTTGATGCAATTCTATTTCTCAGTGAAAAATATGCCAGCTAAACTTACTTCCAGCTGACTTCTGCCCAAAGTGAAAACTGTGAAAAGCCAAGCTCTATCAGTAAAAAACATGAAAAATTAATTTATTATATAACTTGCAAATAAGCAAGAGGAACTGCCAAAGACATCTGAAATCATTTCATACTCAAGATCTGTGTCAGAAGTCCAGGAAGAAAAAGTTGCCTTGCTACCTAGGCAGAAACCCAACCTGAAACTGTCACAGAAGGCATCTCTTCACATGCATATTAAACACTTTGGAGAGCATTTGCTGTCAATGTACTTCATTATGAGTTATTCACTGGACATATTGAAGCAGGGATTATCACAGTGCAGGTCTTGGGACACTTGAAATTTTATCCTACCATTCTTTATTCTATAGTTTACAGTCTTGGCCCAGATGTAGAGGAAATTGCATGAGAAGGTTGGTTTTTTGCCCTGCACTGCATGGTTTCTGTCATCAGGGAATGAATGGGCACAACAGCAGCCAATGGACTCAGATATCAAAGTAGAAGAAGGAGTCCAGTGAATTTCTGGCAGATTGCATGGCAGCTGTCCTAGCATGTGGCATCCGTACTGTTATGTGAAGCTTTCAGTTCCAGGTTTATGATCTCACATGGCTGTGCTGGAGAGCAGAGACCGCAGAGCTGGAGATCAGGGAGCCACAAATGAGGCCAGATTCCATTGCAAAGATGCTGCAGTGCAAAGGAAGTGTACAAAGACATGGAGGTCTTCTGGGAGTGCAGCCACAGATGTTTTGCCTGTTTCTACAGCTTAGTGTGTGAAATCTCAAGCAGTTCCTCTCTTAAATCCGTCACTGTTGAGTCAAGCAAGGAAGATTGAGGGGCACAATTCGGGAGTCACCAACGGGAGGTTTGCAACCACCGTTTTTCTTCAGTGTTGTGCCAGGAATATTAGTCACACCAATATTGTCTTTAGTCAGATTCTACTTTATCTTTACAGTCATTTGAAATGGTTACATAGTTGTTAATTTATTTATATTTTCTGGGAATTTTTAACCTCCCACAGGGCACCAGACCTAGAAAATAATGTTTCTCATTTTCAGGAAAGGGTCTAACTTCCCTTGGGATTCTTTGCAATGGTGTAGGGCTAGGAGTGGCCTAGGTCATTGCTCCTTTCCTCATGAGGCTGAACTTTCAGCTTGTCTATGATGGGTGTCACTTACTGCCTAACTAAATGTATTCACAAGTTCACTTTGATGAGTTAGAAAAATAATAATTATTTTACACAAATTTATATTTTTCAAGTGGTCTCCCCTGAAGAACTTTTGGGTGCTAGCTTCATGCAGCCTGGAGTACTCAGTGCTCAGTGTAAACCCAAACCAGCCTGTTGTTTGGTCCTAGTCTGTCCTCGTTTTCAAGAGGGTGAGATTCAAATGGCCATCCAGTAAACACCTTCTTTAGTGCATGCTGAGCACTTTTCAGGCCCATTAACTGCACTGAGTGGCAATCCATTCAGACTAATAAGTGCTTAGACAGCTAGTGCATGTATAGAAAACTAATTTCAGATGCCCTCATGCCAAACTGGATCTCACCCAGAATTTTTCTGTAGCACACCTTCACATCTTCCAGCTTCCTGCCTTGCCCTGCTAATGCTGTGGTTCTTCATGTTTGTTGAAACAGAGCAGTCATTACAAAATTTGTGACCTATGGTCCCAACATGTACAAAATAATTACAGCTCTTGACACTCTTTGGTTTTGATCTGTTAATAACTGCAATGAGCCTTGCTGCTATAAACATCCCTAAATATATAGCAACAAAAATGGTTTCTGTACTAGCAGCAGCTGATGGTGATCAGATGGACAGTACAGCAGCTGATATTTACCAAAATAGAATTTTTCTCCATATGCTTTATATTTGTGTCATAATTCCATATCTCCTTGTGTTTGGAAGAAGATAATGGATAGAACTAAAAGGCCAATAAGTTTTATATTAATTTGGATGAATTTGAGTCAAGCAAAAGAGAGAGATGAAGACTGAGTGAAACCATCCATCAATTTCTCCATTAAAATAATGGGTGTGAAATATTTATGTTTACATATACACCTTAGGTTTTGAAGTATTAGGTTTGAAAAAAGTATAATGGACAGAAGCTGGTAACTTGGACCCTTCTCTGGCAGCAATTAACATCACACCAAATGGTCTCATCTCTTAAAAGAGATCTATGAATAATTTAAGGATATTTCATAATGATAGCACTTCAGAAACCAAGGAAATGAATATGCATCTCACTAAGTGTTCAGTTAAGGCCACGTTACCTCTGTGTCAGTGGCCCAACTCAAGGAGTCGCTTACATTAGGAGTTTCCTATAGTTATCTGGGGTAAGATTACATGATATAAGGATACAGTGACACTGAAGAAATCTCTAGGTGACAAAGTAGTCTGTCCTTAATATCTGGAGAAAACAGCAATTTTTATGTGGAAGAACCACATGGAAAGAATTACGGTATAAACTTGGCTGACCTGTGATTATTGAAGTCACAGGTATTTCAAAGATACAGATATTTATGGAGATATTTTATATACAATCTTCTTTTTAATTTATTAGCTCGGATATAACTGGAAGAATTAACAGAGACACAGAATGGATGAGGTAGGGAAATATCTCTGAAGATTATCTGGTTTAGTACTCCTCTTCCAAGCAGAGTGAGCTAGTGCAGGTAATTCAAGACCATTTTCAGCTGAGGTTTGAATATCTTCATGGAGGTTCCACAGCCTCTCCAAGCAACATGTTCCAGGTGTTTGATGACCTGCACATTAAAACAATACAAAACAAAACCAACTAAACAAAAAAACACAACAAGGTTTTTTCTTATGTTTAATTAGTATTTTCTGCTTCCTGTAAATATTGTCCCTTGCCCCTGCCTCTGAGAAGTGCCTGGCTCCATCTTCGCTACTATTTCCTATCAGGAATTTTTATTTGTTGATAAGATTCTCCTGAGCCTTTTCTTGTCCAGGGTAAACAGTACCAGCTCTCTCAGCCTCTCCTCATGTGTCAGATATTCTTGTACCTGAATCATCCCCATGACCTCTGATGGACTCAGTGGGGAATGTCCACGTCTCTCTTGCACTGGAGAGCTCACTCAGAGAGAATGGGATCCAGAACTCCAGATGTGTTTCATTAGTGATAAATGGAGGATAGGAATCACCCCCTTGACAATGTTTTCCATCATGCAGTCCAGAATGCTGTAAACCTTTCTATGATAAAAAAACCCCATCTTTCTGGCTCATGGTCAACTTCTTGTCCACCAGGACTCCTGGGATATTTTTGTCAATCTACTTTCCATACAGTTGGCTCCAGCATATATGCTGCATGAGTTTCTTACTCCCTGGATGCAGGATTTTGCACTTCACTTGTTGAACTACAGCAACAAGAGATCAAAAATGAATTTCCTGTCAATTTCTCCGGACTGTGGGTCCCTCTGAATGGCAGCACAACCCTCTGATATATCAGCTACTTCTTGTTTTTCTATCGTGCTTGTAAAGGGTGGGCTCGTTCTCCTCATCCAGGTCATTCATGGAGCTGTTGAACCGTATTGGCTCTAGTATTGACCCCTCACCACTAATGACTGCCTTTGGATGGACTTTGTGCTGCTGATCACAGCTTTTTAAGAAAAGTTACATTTCAGACCATTTTCAGTCTGTCTTACTGTCCACGTGTCTAGTCTGTATTTCATAATTTTGTCAGTGGGGATGTTATGGG